>NC_140365.1:5025000-5357500 GCF_054491055.1 Hypomesus nipponensis
TTTATTCTGCTTTTGTCTTGCTGTGCCTCCACACCAGCTCCTGCATGTCTGTGCCTGCTGCGGGACGTGTGGGGAAAGGTTGCTGTCTCGTGTAATTACAGCACAGGCAGCGTCAGAAGAGCCCATCTCGCTACACATGCAAGCATTAGCTGGATAGCCTTGTGCCATTTTAGTATGGCCTGGAATTTCTCCAGGAGCCTTTTTGCTCAATTTTCATTGGGTGTCCTGCTGTTTTTTTTTTGTGGTGATCTCGTCCCGTCATCAAACCACAACCTAGACTCCAGGCAGGGCAGGCCTAATGGTTTCAGTGTGTGCGTGTGCGCTGTGCTGAGTAACACAGAGGGAACTCTTACTTTCCTCCTCTTCCCATCCCCCGTCTCCCTCTCACCCTCTCACCCTCTCCGCTACTCCCCTCCTTCTCCTCCTCTTCCTCTTCCTCTCCCTCTTCTTCTCCTTTCTTGGTGTCGACTACTGGGTGGATCCCTGCTTTTCATCCCGCCTTCCTGGAGACACATCCTGCAGTCATCTGTGAGAGCAGACTGTGGCGCAAAGCCGTGGAAAAGCCCTCACTTTCTATGACTCTTTCATGACCTCGACATTGGACAGAATTATCCTTTTAAGGATTGACTAGCAGATAAGCTATATTTAAGCAATGTTTACACTAGAGCAGTTGTGGTACTATTGTGGGCATGCTTATCTGCAACATACAGCGCCTCATCATTCTCTGCAATTTCCTGGGACCCCTCTGAATATGTTCTCTCTTAAACCCTGTGAACTCCGATCCCACTGCTTCCTATTATTGTCCTTTTAGGGGGAAACTAAGCTCCTGTAAATGCCTCAAAAAGTTACATTTAAATCTGTATAAGTGCCATTGAACTGTTTCTTTTCAGCAGAGCCCCCATGGTTTCACATCGTTTCCATGATCCAGTAAAAAGCCGTCATTCGTGCTATTGCTTTGGCCTGCTCTTGTCCACAGCCAGCTCCTCCGCCTGCGCCTGAT
Source organism: Hypomesus nipponensis (assembly GCF_054491055.1). Classification (NCBI taxonomy): domain Eukaryota; kingdom Metazoa; phylum Chordata; class Actinopteri; order Osmeriformes; family Osmeridae; genus Hypomesus; species Hypomesus nipponensis. The sequence continues at coordinate 5,026,001 of NC_140365.1, forward strand.
TGGCTGGAGCTGGCTGGGTGTGTGCTTAGCAGATACCGTTTGATGATGTCACTAAAGCCTGTGATCCAAAGGGACTTTGCAGAGAGATGACTCTTTATTCCAAACCTGCTGAAACATCATGGTATTGTTTTCTCTAAAGTATAGTCCTGGTGCAGCAGAAAACCATGACTAGTGGACACTGTGAATGACTGTACTGTGTAACAGTGAAAGACTGCAGGAAGGAAATCCTACTGGTTTTCTGACTCAGCGTTTGTACGCTGTTCTATTCACGAGGGACGGTGACTGTTTCAAGAGTAACGACTAGTCTCTCCCCCCCCCTCTCTCTCACAGTGGTGTGCCGTCAGATCTGCATGAACGGAGGGGTGTGCAGCGAGCGGACGCACTGCCTGTGCCCGCCTGGCTTCACAGGCCGCATGTGCCAGTTCCCCCTGCGTCAGACCCATGAGGCGCAGGCAGCGCGGGGCAACCAGCAGCCTGTGTACCCCATCTTTGACGGCCTGGGCCAGGGAGAGCAGTCGGCCATGGGCCGCTCCCAGCTCACGCAGACCCACTCGGTGTTCACCCTGCCCCTGACTCAGGGAACCGGCCACCACTCCTCAGAAGGTACCACTGGGACTCAAACCACACCACACCTCGTCACAAGATCTGTTGTTGGCTTGTTTCATTGAGCTGTGTAGTCACGTCCGTGTGATTTGTGCTGTTTCTGTGTATCTCTCCCCTTCCCCGTGTCTCTCTCTCTCTCCCTATCTCTCTCTCTCTCTCTCTCTCTCTCTCTCTCTGTCTCTCTCTCTCTCTCTCTCTCTCTCTCTCTCTCTCTCTGTCTCTCTCTCTCGCTCTCTCTCTCTCTCTCTCTCTCTCTCTCTCTCTCTCTCTCTCTCTCTCTTGCTCTCTCTCTCTCTCTCTGTGTCTCTCTCCCTCTCTCTCTCGCTCTCTGTGTCTCTCTCTCCTCTCTTCAGTGCAGGTGAAAGTGCGTGTCCACCACACACCTGACACGTCCGTTGTCATCCATCCTCTGGACCAGGCAGATGTCAAGCCACCTTACAAAACCGTAATGCGTCTGACCCCTCCTACCCTCAAACCCAGGGGGCGGTGCTTTCAGGAGACCACACCCAAGCAAGCTGTGAGTTGGACCGGCTCAAACCTTGCCGTCATAAGCCCATGACTGTCATTTCACACAACATATTTTGGCGTGTTTTCTTTCCAATGGCTGTTTTATACATTTCCGTCACCATCCCCCCCACCCTCCCTCCCTCCCCCTCTATGTCTGTTCTTCACCATGTGGTTCAGTGTAGCAGTAACCCCCTCCCAGTGCCAATCAACCAGGAGGATTGCTGTGGCAGTGTTGGAAACTCCTGGGGACAGAACAAATGCTATCAGTGTCCCAAGCTGCAATGTGAGTGATGGTACTTAAAGCACTGTCATCTTTGACTGGTATGTTATTTATTTGGCGTCGTACCCTGATGCCACCAGATAGGACCTTCCTTTTGGTTTCCATCTGCTATCTGGCGGCTCTTTTTCTGACCTGAGGGTCTTTGCTGTGGAGTCGATTACGTAAATCATTGTTTTGCCAAATGAAGTCAAACTTTCCTGACAATTCCCTCAACCCCAGCTTAGGAAATGAGGCTTCATCAAGACAGTGTACAGCGTCTGCGCTCGCGTGTGAGTTAAAACTGTGAGGGAAAGTTGGGAAACAGACAGAGACACTGGTAAATATGGAGACAGAGGGAGAAGAAGAGAGAGGAATGGGGTCTCTGAAAAAATGCTCTGCAGTTACGTGTTCTCCATGTGCCTGCCCAGTGGAAGTCTGTCATCGCATTGGAGAAGATTGAATTTCAAGCTTGCACCCCTCGAAAACTTGGACACTCACCTTTTTCCATTTTTCTATTACTCCATTCCTCAGTTCTGACTCAGACAAAGGAGTCTTTGTCTGAAAGCGATGCATCTGGTTATTCTTTAAACTTAGAACAGCTTCTGAATCTGGTCTGGCATGCTCATCGGTTTGAAAACAAAGTCCAAATCTTTTTCAAGTTGTGTGAAACAAACAGAAAATAAGTACTTGGAAAGAAGGATTTAAGTATTTCATCATTTAAGCCTTCTTCATGGCTTTCACGGTGACCCACAAAAGCATTCCTCACATTTTCTTTCCCTTATGGATCTTTTTTTCATCTTCATTTGTGTAGAATCAGAGGAGGCGGAGTCTCCTTTCTCTCCTTTTTCTTTTTTCATTTTTTTTCACTCCATATTTGTTCCCTGTTTCGTACTCACGCTTGGTTACGCATAATCGTTCCTCCCAGGATTTGATCAAACGTGTCTCATCTTTACATATGTCACCTACACACACACACACACACACCCACACACACACACAGCAGCTGTCTCTGATAGGGGTGTACAGAGACTTAACAACGCTAAACTGAGCGTGCTAGACAGCTCAGTGACTAACAGGAGAAGGAGAAGTCGCTTGACAATGAAAACTCTTCTCTGAGCTCATTTAAGCTGCTTTTATTTCATTCTCTGCAAGGACTATTTGTACTCCCGCACACCACTGTGAAAACGATAACAGATTCCCCTTTAATGAGCTGCCAAGTTTCTGTCTGTGAGGGGTAGATTGTGAAAATACATCGTAACATGCTAAAACTTCCTGTCTCGAAGACTGTATCCTGAACTCACTCTAATTCTTCCTGCCACCTTCCCTCTCCCTCGACTTCCCTCCCTCCCTCCCTCCCTCCCTCCCTCCCTCCCTCCCTCCCTCCCTCCCTCCCTCCCTCCCTCCCTCCCTCCCTCCCTCCCTCCCTCCCTCCCTCCCTCCCTCCCTCCCTCCCTCCCTCCCTCTCATGCTCTCTCCTATCCGTTCTCCCCATCCATCTCTCCCAGACCTGGAGGGAGTTAAACTTCAACAAATCATGGAGGACCACGGCTCCCCCTGCCCTCGCGGGTACAAGAGACTCAACGGCTCTCACTGCCAAGGTATGAGCACCAGTCTGCTCACTCCCCTGACTCAATCCACCTCCAGGCTGCTGGATTATAACTGGCGGGAGGGGGGGCAATACAGAGGATAGATGACCTGGAAGTTGAGTGATATTTTTTCCTTTGATTTCCATTTCTCTCTCTCTCTCTTTCTCTCTCTTTCTCTCTCTTTCTCTCTCTTTGTCTCTCTCTCTCTCTCTCTCTCTCTCTCTCTCTCTCTCTCTCTCTCTCTCTCTCTCTCTCTCTCTCTCTCTCTCTCTCTCTCTCTCTCTCTCTCTCTCTCTCTCTCTCTCTCTCTCTCTCTCTCTCTCTCTCTCTCTCTCTCTCTCTCTCTCTCTCTCTCTCTCACCTCTCTCTCTCTCTCTCTCTCTCTCTCTCTCTCTCTCTCTCTCTCTCTCTCCCTCTTTCTCTCTGTCTCTCTCTCTCCTCAACAGACATCAACGAGTGCAGTCTGCAGGTGCAGTGTCAGAACGGCCAGTGTCTGAACACGCTGGGCAGCTTTGTGTGTGACTGCAAGCCTGGCTTCGTCCTGGACAGGACCAGATGTGTGGGTGAGTGAGACGACGCCTCCTCTGAGCACCATGATGACAGGCTGCTGCTTCCAGTCAGGCCCAGCCGGCCTCCTCTCAGAGCGGCTCCCTCACAGCCCCCACTGGGCTCATCTGGGGCCAATCTGGAGGGGGGGAAGGGGAGTTATGGCTTGTAATGTTGAGGTTAAGAAGTACCCTCCGAATCTGATGTTCAGATGGCTAATAAGAGGGCCAGAGAGAGTGCTCTGTCGTCATTGTGTGGTCCAACTTTTTTTCTTCTTCTTCCGATCCTTAACCAAAAAGCTTCCTTTAAAACGTTTCCATAGAATTTTGTACTTTTTTTTAAAGTAGCTTTCATTTGTTAAATCAATATGATGACACAACACTGTAGACGTCAGGAAACAGCACTGTTCTTATGGGCCTCTAGACTGTCAAGCTGATGTTCAAACGCCAGCGTCCGCTCTGTTCCCTCCCGCCTCTCTCCTCCCCGCCGACGTCCACCAGAGTCTCCATCGGAGCAGGGTCAGTGTTTCCGCATGGTGTCGGAGGCGGGCCGCTGTGAGCACGCCTTCCCCACCCTGCTGACCCAGGAGATGTGCTGCTGCACCGTGGGCAAGGCCTGGGGCAGCAACTGTGACAGATGCCCTCAGGATGGCACAGGTGAGGCTCCCGGGTGCAGGTGGGGTGGTGGAGGGGGGGGGGGTGTCCGGTTGTACCCTACCAATCAGGTCACAGCTTGGGTGATGACAGGGGTTGGGAATGGGGGGGGGGGTGATTCGTCCAATGAAAAGCCAGTCAGTGTCTCAGTGATTATGACGATGAAACAATGCTGTGTATTGATATCATACACTGTTGTCTGAATATGAGGTCTGATCATGTTCCTCTCGTCTCCCCCGGTGCCCAGCTTCCTTCAGCAAGATCTGTCCTGCAGGGAAGGGCTACCTGCTCCAGAGTGTGAGGGAGACAGTGGCCTTTCCCCCCCAGATCCACACCCCCCTGGACCACAAGCCTGACAGGGGTGGGGAGCAGCGGAGGGAGGGTGGGTAGTCTTTTCAACTAAGCCTGTGTGCCTCTGTGAATGTTAATGGTGTTGATTTTTTTTCTTCTGATATCATTTACTTGCAGAGACCCTTCCGGAGGTTACTACAACCACACAGCCTGCTCCAATCAGCACGCACGGTCCTCGTGTGCCTGGTAGGCCAATCCCCCCCCCCCCTCAACCCCCCCCTCAACCCCCCCCTCAACCCCCCACAACCCTCCCCATGTTTGTATCCCATCCAACTATCTATCCATCTAATATAATTGGGGGTCAGATGGCTGAGTGGTTAGGGAGTCGGTTAGGGAGTCAGGCTATGAATCAGAAGGTTGTTGGTTTGATTCCTGGCCAGGCCATATGACATTGTGTCTTTGGGCAAGGCACTTCACCCTACTTGCCTCGGGAAGAATGTCCCTGTACTTACTGTAAAAGTCGCTCTGGTTAAGAAAAATTTAAATGTATATATATATAATTATGACGTAATAGATGTATACTTATATTCAAGGAACAACCTCTTGAGAACTTCAAACAGCAAGTAGGAGACAGTGATCCCCTGTCCTCAGAGGGTTGTGAGTGAGCGGTGTCTCTGGTTGTCCCCACAGTGATCGTGGCTAAGCCCACCTCACCGCCCATCATCAGGGTGAACCCAGACAGAGACCCCCTGGAGGTGGCCCACACACAGGTCTCACGTGAGTTCCATTGTCCCACACACACTCTGCCTCTGCCTCTGACTCACTGATATCCCTACCAGGGCCTTGTTTGGCCTGTTTGAGGTCGTTTTGCGGTTTGTGACTTCTGTTTCTCCGCCCAGCAGCGGTGACAGACGAGTGCAAGCTGAACAGAAACATCTGTGGCCATGGCGACTGTGTCAACGGACAGAGCGGCTATAACTGCCACTGCTACGCCGGCTACAGGCTCCACCCCCAGAGGAACAGCTGTGTGGGTAAGGATTCAGGGGGGCCGAGGCCAGAGGGCTGAACACTGGTGGAGTTAGAAACCATGGAGATCAATGGCCACCGGTAAATGACAAAGGCTGGGTTTCCCAGATTCGTTCTGAGAAGCTCTCAGTGTTAAGAGTTAAGAATCTGGGAAACGCGGCCAATGCTGGTGGTCTTCCTGACTTGTTGAAGCTATGTGTTGCCACCACCCTGGTGGCGTTCTGGGCCTTGAACCCCGTCACCCTTGTTGGTCCTGGTGGTTAACCCTGTCCTGTGCTCCGTCAGCCATGTTGGTCCTGGTGGTTAACCCTGTCCTGTGCTCCGTCAGACGCCGACGAGTGTGACGGGGAACCCTGCGGCCACGGCAGGGGCATCTGCATCAACACCGAGGGCTCCTACCGATGCCGCTGTCACCATGGCTACAAGCTCCTGGTGCATCGCGGGAGACTCAGATGTGAAGGTGGGTGACGATGGGTCGGCGTGGCTCCAAAGTGGCGAACTCTTTCTCTCCTTTAGCCGTTGGAGTCAGGTGGCTGAGCGGTTAGGGTATCGGGCCATTCATCGGAAGGTTGCAGGTTCGATTCCCGGCCGTGCAAAATGACGTTGTGTCCTTGGGCAAGGCACTTCACCCTACTTGCCTCGGGGGAATGTCCCTGTACTTACTGTAAGTCGCTCTGGATTAGAGCGTCTGCTAAAGGACTACATTTAATTGGATTTAATTGTAATTGGATTTTATTATTTTATTTTATTTTTATCGGAGGGTCCTCCTCTCTTTGACTGTTTCAGATGTGAACGAGTGCACTAAGCAGGACGTCTGTGGGGCTGGCGGCCAGTGTGTCAACATGCCGGGCTCCTACAAGTGTGAATGCCACAAAGGGTTCAGAAACAGGGCTCACCGCCCTCCGGCATGTGAAGGTGAGGCGCTACCACTCTCTGTAGGTGTGGATAAGAGAGATGTGTGTGCGCGTGTAAACGTGTGGGAATACATAGTGTGTCTTGTTACAATGCCAGTCATTTTCCGACACGACATCTTATCGGTGTGTCATTCATCCTTTCCCCTCAGATATTAACGAGTGCTTGGATCCCAGCTCGTGTCCCAACGAGCTGTGTGAGAACACACCAGGTTCCTATGAGTGCGTACCGTGCCTGCCAGGACACCAGGCCCAAGGGGGTCTCTGCTACGGTGAGGCTCTCAAACACTCATACACACACCATGACATGGGCCTTGGATTTCCCTGTGAAATCTTGTGTTGCTTAAGCCATCACAGAGTTCAGTTACAGGACTAGAGCCAGTATCTTCCATTGAAGCGATGCCACCTAGTGGGCATGGATAATCTGCAATTATACTGTATCTTACATTATTGAATGACTGGTATTGTCCTATGGAAACTTCATGGATGCAAGCGAGCCAGATCTACAAGATTGAATATAGAGTCTGAACATTTGAAGTCTGTGTTTCTACCTGCTTCCCAAGTATGTCTTCTCTGACCTGTGAGTCAGGAAGTATGTGTGTGCGAAGCAGAGAATGGACTGGATCAGTCATAGCCTGTAAATCTGTCAGAGTCTGGCTGACTGAGAACCATGCAGCACACATGCCAGCGGGCACGAGTCCAGCCTGCCAGGACGGCTCCTGTCCTTCCCTGCTTCTCCTCAGGGCTTCAACTTCCTCCCCCACTCTTTCTCCCCTTCCCCTTCCCCCGAGGCTCTCTCTCTCTCTCTCTCTCTCTCTCTCTCTCTCTCTCTCTCTCTCTCTCTCTCTCTCTCTCTCTCTCTCTCTCTCTCTCTCTCTCTCTCTCTCTCTCTCTCTCTCTCTCTCTCTCTCTCTCTCTCTCTCTCACACTCACTCACTCTCTCACTCATTCACTCTCTGTGTCTGTCTCTCTCTCTCCCTCTCTCTGTTTCTCTCTCTCTCTCTCGCTCTCTCCAGATGTCAACGAGTGCCAGAAACGGGGTGTGTGTCCCAACGGCCGCTGTGAGAACCTCCCTGGTACCTATCGCTGTCTGTGCAGCGAGGGCTTCCTCCCCAGTGACGACAGTAAAGCCTGCCGGGGTGAGAGCACACGCCCTGGAGGCCACACTCCACCATCCACAGTCAACATCCAAACTACTGCCTTGTCATTTCCTTTATATTCTAATCCAAGTCTATGAGACTGTGGATCACAAGTACTAGATCCCGAGTTACAGTTCGGTGGTAAAGCATAAGACTGCGTCTGCAAGATAAAATCTTGTTCTTGTACGTCAAATTGGACTAAAAGACTCTGCTAAATAAACGCATGTTCACCCGTAGTATGTGCTGCACATTCAGATGGTGAAGTACAATTCATGATGCTCTCTGTAGTACAGTTCATTATGCTCTCTGTAGTACAGTACATGATGCTCTCCTCTCTGTAGTACAGTACATGATGCTCTCCTCTCTGTAGTACAGTTCATTATGCTCTCTGTAGTACACTACATTATGCTCTCTGTAGTACAGTACATGATGCTCTCTGTAGTACAGTACATGATGCTCTCTGTAGTACAGTACATGAAGCTCTCCTCTCTGTAGTACAGTAGATGATGCTCTCCTCTCTGTAGTACAGTACATGATGCTCTCTGTAGTACAGTACATGATGCTCTCCTCTCTGTAGTACAGTACATGATGCTCTCCTCTCTGTAGTACAGTACATGAAGCTCTCCTCTCTGTAGTACAGTACATGAAGCTCTCCTCTCTGTAGCACAGTAGATGACGCTCTCCTCTCTGTAGCACAGTAGATGACGCTCTCTGTGGGCGTTCTCCCTCTGCCCCTTCCAGACATTGACGAGTGCAAGGACAACAGGCTCTGTGCCAACGGGCGCTGCGTCAACACGGACGGCTCCTTCCAGTGCCAGTGTTCCCCGGGGTTCCATCCCACACAGGAGGGCAGCCACTGTGAAGGCATGACTCTCATCACTCACCTCACACACATATCAGACGGGACATGTTCCCCCAGCGGGCTGAAAGGCTCATCATCCTGCTCTGTGCTATATAGCTCTGTGGAGTTTGTTTATCGGTCATGGTTTGCTTATATTGCTCTCCTTCCCACAGATATCAATGAGTGCGAGAGGCCCTCCAACTGCCAGAGAGGGCGCTGCGTCAACACCATGGGCTCCTACCGCTGTGAATGCCAGAAGGGCTTTATGCTGGTTGGAGGAAGGAGGTGCCAAGGTCAGTCTCTGCATGTGCTGTTAGCCTCTTTATGAATCTCTCTCTCTCTTTCTCTCACTCATTCCCACCTCTCTCGCCCAGACATAGACGAGTGTGCGTCCGACAGGAGTCTGTGTCAGCCGCACGGGAGCTGCGAGAACAAGGCGGGCTCCTTCGTGTGCGTGTGCAACGAGGGCTTCCTGCTGTCTGAGGACAAGCACAGCTGTGAGGGTAAGACAGACAAACCCCTAGTCCACTGGACAGCCATCCCTCCCATGAAACAGTACAGCGCATCATCATAGAGCACTCTCCTATCCCTCATACACTCCCATTAGGCTGGCTGTAATACCTCATTGTGTTGTCTCTGACCACCCCCCCCCACCCCCCCAACCCCCACCCCCCTCCACCCCCCCAACCCCCCCCCCCCCCCACCCCCCACCCCCCACCCCCTCTCCCCCGACAGTGATCGCCATGGAGCTGGAGGATAAGAAGGAGTGCTATCTCAACCTGGATGACACGGTGTTCTGTGACAGTGTCCTGGCCACCAACGTCACCAAGCAGGAGTGCTGCTGTTCCATTGGGGTGGGCTGGGGAGACCACTGCGAGATCTATCCTTGTCCCGTCCACCATTCAGGTACCTCACACACACACACACACACTGAAACACACTGACACACACACACACACACACACACTCATGCATGCACACACACTTACACTCGCTCACACATCACTCTCGCACGCATTCGTCATTGTGCTTTGTGAGTTTGGATGTGCCTGGATCGTATACGTGCCCGACTCACTAGCGTCCAATGGTGTTTGGTCCCTGCGTCCCACGTGCAGCTGAGTACCACTCCCTGTGTCCAGTGGGCCGAGGCTTCTACCACGAGGAGGGGACGATCGAGTACGGCCTCTCCCTCCACCGAGGTGAGGAGCCCTGGCTGACTGCCTGCTTGCCGCTGACTACCTCTCAGCAGCCTACCACTGAAACAGTGTAGCAGTGAAATGTGCACTTGTGGCCTTTGATTATCTGTTGTGTGTACCACAGGCACTGTGTGTGTGTTGTTGTAAGCACGTGGCTCCTGTTGGGTCTTCACAATGCTGTTTGTGTGTGCAGATATCGATGAGTGCGTGCTCTTCTCCGACGAGATCTGCAAGGAGGGCCGCTGCATGAACACCCAGCCGGGATACGAGTGCTACTGCCAGCAAGGCTTCTACTACGACAGCAACCTGCTGGAGTGCATTGGTGAACACACAGGCACAGAGTTCATCACAGGCGTACTGGGTAGGGTACGAGTGTAACTGGTTTCAGACTGTCTTCTCCTCTCTCCCCCCCCCCTCAGATGTGAATGAATGTCACGATGAGTCCCTCTGCGCTAATGGAGAGTGTTCCAACACCAGGGGCTCCTTCTACTGCACCTGCAACGCCCCCTGGACCCCCGACTCCACCAACAAGAAATGTGTGACGGCCACAGTAGCAGGTGACCCAGCCCCATCCTCAGCCCCAGCCTCAACCCCAGCCTTAGCTCTAGCTCCAGCCTCAACCTCTGCCCCAGCCCCAGCCTCAACCCCAGCCTTAGCTCTAGCTCCAGCCTCAACCCCAGCCTTAGCTCTAGCTCCAGCCTCAACCCCAGCCTTAGCCCCAGCCTTAGTCCCGGGCTCATAGTCATCTTCAGCCTCAACCTCAGCCCCAGCCTCAGGGCCTCCATTCTGTCTCTAAAACTGCAACACAGCGTTCGCGGCGTTGAAGACTTGTTCAGTCAGTGTGCGGTTTACGTTGCAGGCGTGGATGAGTGCCAGAATGCAGCCAACTGTAAGAACGGCCACTGTGTGGACACTCCCGGGTCCTACTACTGCATCTGCTCTCCTCCCTGGATCCTGGCCACCGACCGCAACAGCTGCGTGACCCCCGAGGAGCAGGGGGGTGAGTGGAGGGCGCGGCCCAGTTACAAGGCTTAGGATTGGCTGTCTGGGAAGTGGAGTGAGGCATGCTGGGAAGTGTCGTTCTAGAGGTTGCTCCCAACTGTGTCTGAGTGGCTGTATGCGGGAGGGAGGATGAATGAGAGGAAGACCACTGATTTTAACTGTGTACTGTCAGCTGTGCACCGATGAAGAGACACCTTAACACTAACTAATACCCTCCCAGCTTCCCCTGCCTGCCCCACTCTTTGTCCCAGGTAGCTCAGTTACCAACTCCATCTCCCTAACAATCACCTCATAGTCACAAAAATGCCGTCCAGTTGAGAGTTATAGTTTCTGAACACACCTACACTCTCTGCATGCCCGCTCAGGAAACTGCTTCCTGTTATTCGGTCACACTGCTTCCTGTTAAACATATTCAGGGTCCAAAGCTGAACGCTGGCCCCCCTAGGCTGGTGTCCATATTGTAACCCGTGTCTGTGGTGACCCCCTTGCAGATGTGAATGAGTGCCAGGACCCCTCGTACTGTAAGAATGGGAGGTGTGTCAACACACCCGGCTCCTTTCACTGTATTTGCACCCAGCCTCTCACCTTCAGCGCAGCGCTCAAACAGTGCGTCTATGACGGTGGGTATAACCAATCGGCGCTCAGCTCACCTGAGCCGGACCAATTAGGTCGAAGCTAACCCTGAGTTTTGGCTTGCCTTTACACCTGCCACTCTTGCTCATTCCTTTTAACCCCTCCCCCTTTGAGTCCCTCTGCCCAATACTGACTCTGTCCACAGGCAGCCTACTACACCAACTCCCTCCTACGTTTGGAGAATGATGTAAAAAAATATATAATTTGAAAATCAGTGTCTGTATGATCAGTGAGAACAGAAGGAAGCATAGCTACAGTAGTCTTTACAGCTTCAGTACATTAGTTACGGATTTCAGTTACACAACACTAGCTAGCATGAAAACAACATGAAAAACACTTATTCCAACGTGTGTATGTAAATGTGTGTTTGAGAAATGGCAAGGAAATGTCCAAAAAGGGATTTTATTGCTTCTGGCATTTTCTTTTCAAGCCTTTTTCTCTTTCTACTTTGTCCTGTTTGGTTATATGTCAGACTGTAACACCTGATAATGCATGACTGCATTACACTGAACTCAGCAGTGCACAACACAAACACTTTGCGGTGTCTATATTTTTGTTATTCTGTTTGTAAAGCTTCCTTTGTCGTGTCTCTGTTTCGAGTGAGCTTTCTCCGGCTCCTTCCATCGTGTCCGTGTTCAAGGAGAAGCACGGGCAGAGGAGAGCAGTCTGACTGTGTCTGTCTGTATCCAGGCCTCATGTCTTATTCATATATGCCTGCTGGCTCTTACCGTCCTCAACAATTACCTAGTTAATCTCCCAGGTCAAGTGGCTGGACAAGGCCTGCTTGCATAACGCATGAGCAAAGACACTTTCACACTAGACAGATCAGTCCTGAACAATTGAGGGGGTTGAAGCATTGAATAGGTGAAGAACTCACAACTCACGTCCGCTACCTTCCCCCGTCTGTCTGTCCCAGACCGCACTGCAGCCCACAAGGACGTGTGCTTCCTGCAGGTGGATGAGGACCAGATCTGTAGCGTGCCCAGGAAGGGCCTGGTGGTCACCTACTCAGAGTGCTGCTGTCACTACGGCCGTGGCTGGGGACCGGAGTGCAGGACCTGTCCCCAGAGAAACTCAGGTGAGACCACAGGGACACACATCACTCAATCACTTCTTTCACCCTACTCACGCCAGTTTGATTTGATGTTGTGTTTTTACTCATTTTATTCACTACATTATTGCCCACAAGACTTATTATTATTCTTTTGTTTACTTTCAGTGATATTTAACCGTCTGTGTGAGCTCCACCTAGAGACAGATTCTGAGGGTGAAGTCGACTTTCTGGCAGCTTTTGCCAACTACAATCCAGGTAAACGCTAGCAGTGTGATTGCTACTGACAGCTGCACATTCAGAATACTCACATGAACATTCTAACTGGCAAAACCCTGCCGGTCTCCCTCCTTTTTCCCTGCCCCCGCCCCTCTCTCTCTCTGTCTCACTCTTTCCCCCTCCTCTCTCTCCCTCCTCTTTCGTTCTGTTGTGTTTGGGCTCAGAAGGGGACAGTTCGGAGGAAGACTCTGAGGAGTGCAGTTGTACCAACGGGCGCTGCGTGCGGTCCTACCTGGGCACCATGTGTGAGTGCAACACCGGCTTCAGGATGGATCACTCCCGCACCCGCTGCACAGGTGGGTTTACATTTCTATTACAGGGCACCCGGCACATATCTCACACACTCCCACACACACTTCAGCATTTAGAGGAACAGCGTTGTTGAAGTTTTATGTAAATTAATGTGCAGGCAGTTGACAGATCTCTCTCTCCCCCATCTCCCTCCCTCCCTCTCCCTCCCTCCCTCCCTCCCTCCCCATCTCCCTCTCTCCCGCCCACCCGCCCTCCCTTCCTCTCTCTCTCTCTCTCTCTCTCTCTCTCTCTCTCTCTCTCTCTCTCTATCTCCCTCCCTCCCTCCCTCCCTTCCTCTCTCTCTTTTCAGATATTGATGAGTGCGCAGAACCTGGGGTTCGCGTTAATCCATGCAAGAATGCTCGTTGTGTCAACACCATAGGGTCATTCAAGTGCTACTGCAAACATGGCTTTGTGCCTGCACGAAGGCCCAACATATGTGTCCGTCCGAGGGGTCTATAACATTTCTGTCAAACACACTTTCGCACACACACACACACACACACACAAACATAGACAGACACACACACTTAGCGCAGATAGACACACTATCTGTCCTCGGAGTGTTTAATGAAGGGCCATTTCCTTCCGGTGACTAATTTGCAATGTCTAAATAGAAATGTCTGCTCCTCTTCAACCAAGGATCTTAAATGTTTGGGTCTTCTACTGCCCTCTGTGTTGATAGTCTACAATGCTTTGGGAAAATAATTAAACACCGACAAAGATATAGGTTTGTTTTTTCGATGTATTTTTGTAATTATTATTTTTCTAAAAACTGTTTTTGACCATTGACTGTTATACTTGTCCTATGTTTATTTCTTAAGATGTCCACTTGTTGCATTGACCTTGTAGTCTGAATCTTGAGTCTTCCTGCAGTTTAATGAGGACGTTCCTCTTTAGTCCAACCCCTATGACCATGATCAGTAAATGTCTATGTCAGAATTTTAAAAAAATCATCCATGTAGGGTATGTACCGCACTCACAGCCTCGTGCTCTTCTATGATATCAATGTTGTACAGAACAGTATGTGAAGACATACCTGCAGTAGCTAATGGATTTGTGCCTATCTTGTCCCTGCAAACCGTAGTTGCAAAGGACATAGAGAAACATGTTTATGGGAAAGCCTTTCAAAAGTGTCTTGATTCTGACATGCACATGAGTGCACTTTAAGTGAGATTTTTTTTTCAAAAAAACTGACCTTACAAGGCAACTTAGATGGAATCTTCGGGTGAAGGACGGTGGAGTGTTCCAGAAATAAAGGAAGTGACATGATAAGTGACATCTCTCGTCAGCGTTTGTACTTTTGCATTGTGAAAGGAACCAAAGAGGCTCTTCATAAAGAAACAGGAGTAAACCTCTCACATTGTACTGGCTCTGGCTCTGATTCTGATCATGTTCCTTCATGACTTGTCAATTACACAGTGTTATATCTTCAGACCCTGTAAACAAATAAAGGATTGTCTGCGCAGTCCTTACCATATTAGTTTTAATTGTTTATTTTCATTGATTTGTGCTAAATCTTCTTTCCATCAAAATACCTGGCTGGAATTCTCTGATAAAGTGTGTGCCATCAGAGACATCTGTGAGAGCAGAAACAAATTCAGCTAGAGGAGAAAGGTGAGTTTCAGTCAGTCTCTCTAAAGTCCAGCGGAGAATAAAGAAGAACTGTACTTCAAAGCCTGCAGGAAGCCTTGTCAAATCACATACATAGACATTGAGTTAGGCAGAGGTCCACCTTCAAGATGGCTAGCTTAAATTGTGTCTTTTAATTACACCATGTTTGCCACTCCTGTATGTAATTGACACCATAAAAGCAAGTATTTTAGTTGTCCCCCCTCTACTAATAGTGCATTGATTCATGTGCAAGCGCACTATTGCATTGCTGGATACACAGACAAAACCTCTACGTACTGGGCATTTGGGAGTATTTCACAGAGCAAGCAGTAATCAAGTTAGGTCATACCTCCCTCTGTTTTGATCAAAAAAGAAAATAGTGGCAGTTCCAACAATCAACAACAGTAAAAGGACAATCAAGGTCAAAGTCACATAAATGTGATTCTTGTCAAGTACCATGGGTGTGGTTGAAGCTATTTTAATTTTGGGTCTCGGTGTGACTGTCTTGTTCAGAGCAGGATTTGTTTTGACCGATTTGACCGTAGAAGACCGGGTGTATTTAATGCCAGATGAAATATGATGAGTCACAGTTGGGAAGGAACTTGATGTTGATGAATTCATCCTCTCTGAGGAAGCTGGTGAGAAGCCTGCAGCGGAAGGTGTGGCTCTGACTGGAGGCTGTGTGACTGGAGGCTGTGTAACTAGAGGCTGTGTGACTGGAGGCTGTGTGACTGGAGGCTGTGTGACTGGAGGCTGTGTAACTAGAGGCTTAGTGACTGGAGGCTGTGTAACTAGAGGCTGTGTGACTGGAGGCTGTGTGACTAGAGGCTGTGTGACTGGAGGCTGTGTAACTAGAGGCTGTGTAACTGGAGGCTGTGTGACTGGAGGCTGTGTGACTGGAGGCTGTGTGACTGGAGGCTGTGTAACTAGAGGCTTAGTGACTGGAGGCTGTGTGACTGGAGGCTGTGTGACTGGAGGCTGTGTGACTGGAGGCTGTGTAACTAGAGGCTGTGTGACTAGAGGCTGTGTAACTGGAGGCTGTGTAACTGGAGGCTGTGTGACTGGAGGCTGTGTAACTAGAGGCTGTGTGACTGGAGGCTGTGTAACTGGAGGCTGTGTAACTAGAGGCTGTGTGACTGGAGGCTGTGTAACTAGAGGCTGTGTGAGAGGAGGCTGTGTAACTAGAGGCTGTGTGACTGGAGGCTGTGTGACTAGAGGCTGTGTGACTGGAGGCTGTGTAACTAGAGGCTGTGTAACTGGAGGCTGTGTGACTGGAGGCTGTGTGACTGGAGGCTGTGTGACTGGAGGCTGTGTAACTAGAGGCTTAGTGACTGGAGGCTGTGTGACTGGAGGCTGTGTGACTGGAGGCTGTGTAACTAGAGGCTGTGTGACTGGAGGCTGTGTAACTGGAGGCTGTGTAACTGGAGGCTGTGTGACTGGAGGCTGTGTAACTAGAGGCTGTGTGACTGGAGGCTGTGTAACTGGAGGCTGTGTAACTAGAGGCTGTGTGACTGGAGGCTGTGTAACTAGAGGCTGTGTGAGAGGAGGCTGTGTAACTAGAGGCTGTGTGACTGGAGGCTGTGTAACTGGAGGCTGTGTGACTGGAGGCTGTGTGACTGGAGGCTGTGTAACTGGAGGCTGTGTGACTGGAGGCTGTGTGACTGGAGGCTGTGTGACTGGAGGCTGTGTAACTGGAGGCTGTGTGACTGGAGGCTGTGTAACTGGAGGCTGTGTAACTGGAGGCTGTGTGACTGGAGGCTGTGTAACTAGAGGCTGTGTGACTGGAGGCTGTGTAACTAGAGGCTGTGTGACTGGAGGCTGTGTAACTGGAGGCTGTGTGACTAGAGGCTGTGTGACTGGAGGCTGTGTGACTGGAGGCTCTGTTGAGGTTGAAGATATTGTAGCTGGTGTAATTAAAGTCTCAAGTATAGGTAGTGGTGTTCGGTCAGTAGCGATGGCAGGTGTATTTGTTGTGTGGGAGGTGGTTTCCTCTGTGGCCTCAGGTGGGGTCATAGAGGGTGTTGTATAATGAGGCGGGGGTGAAGCTGATGTCTTAGATGCTGGTGACGTTGTTGATGAAATCTCTGATGGTCCCAGAAGGTTTTCTTTGGTTGCAGAGGTGTGTGTAGCTGAGGCCTCCGATGTGTCAGGAGAGGCTAGTGATGAACCGGCAGTGAAAGGTATGGGCGTGACCGGAGGTTCTGTTGAGGTTGAAGATATCACAGCTGGTTCCGTCTCTGGAGTCAATATTGGGACTGTGGTCAATTTGCTTTCATTTAATTCCCCTTCTGAAGTCAGGGGTATTTCAGAGGAAGTTTTCTCTGTTGTGATTTCATTTGTTGATGATGGTGATGTCTTGTCTGAGGGTGTAGTTATAATGGTTGCCACTGTTTGAGGCACAGCAAAAGTTGAGATGCCTGTGGGACTAGTAACGTGTGCTTCATGTAATGTCAAAGTTGACATCTCAACAGCAGTTGTGCTTTCAGAGGTTGTGTCACTGGAGATTTCTGGAAGGTTGTCAGATGAGGTTGAGACAGTCCCATCATTTGTGGTTAAAAAAGCTCCTGGTGTGGTTTTCTCTGTCGCATCAGGTGTCCTCTCAGTTGTAGAGGGAGTTTGGGGTTCTGTTAGGTGTGCAAACGCAGCTACAGAGACTGTGGGCGTGACCGGAGATTCTGTTGAGGTTGAAGATATCACAGCTGGTTCCCTGTCTGGAGTCGATATTGGGACTGTGGTCAATTTGTTTCCATCAAATTCTTCTTGTGATGTTGTTGGCATCCCATTGGAGGTTGTCTCTGTGTTTTCATTTGGGTTCTTGCTTGTGTCTGTTGTTTTGGTTTCTGAAAGGTGCTCAGATTCATAGACTGTTGTTAGTGATGTTGTAGGCAGGGCCGTGTGTGTCGCCAGTATGGCTGCCGGAACACTGACTGCAGTCTCCACTGAGGTATCATGGGAAAGAGAGTCCACAGAAGTCTCAGTTGCAGTCTGAAGAGATATAGCCAGGTTCTCCAGTGAGCCTGTGATGGTTCCATCTAGTGGTGTAGGGGTTTCCTGTGTGATTATCAGTGTTGTTTTAGGTTTGATGGATAGAAGGTTCTCAGTTCCACCTGCAGATTTGGTTTCAGTTGTGTAGGCAGATTCAGTTGTTGAGAGAGTAGTATCAGGTGAAATAGAACCTATAGATGACATTGCAGTATATTGTAAAGATGGAGTTGTGCTGTCAGATGTTTGAGGTGTAGCTAATGATGATGATGATGAAAATGCAGAATCTTGAGTTGTCGTAGACACAATTTGGAAGGTTGTGGCTGTGATTCCAGTTCCTGTCTGAGCAAGTGTCTCCTCAGAGGAGATTGTTGAAGGTGGTACTGAATTAAACTTTTTCTCATCCTCTGTAATGGTCGAACTCTCCATTGGTTTTGCAGATGTTTCGAACGCAGAAGTTGCTACAGCAAGAGGGGCCAAAACAGACAACACTTCTGGAATCTGAATAAAAGAAGAGGTTACAGGTGCAGTTAAACTGCCAGGTGGGACAGAAAGTTTTTCAGCAGTGACTTCTGAGAGGGACCCTGGTGAGCTGGTTGACTTTGCAGGCATATAATTCACCACAGAGTTTTCGGCAATTGATTTGATTCCAGTTACCATCTCTTTGCCTTCTGTGAATGTTGTCTCCGAGTTCTCCTCTGCTGTTTTACATGAAACAGACACTGTTTCCTCAGGAGTAGGAGTCAGTTCTGAAGCTGTTTCCCACGAATCAGAAGCTTCTGCTGACTCTGACTCTGGGCTGCCTGCTGAAGATGTCTCATCTTTAAGGACGGGTTGAGTTGTGCTTGTCGAGGGAAGTCCATTATCACTGATGGGGTTTGTCGTGTCAGCATCGCCACTTGCTACTGCTGCATCCAATCTAAAGAGGTCACACATCGTTACTTTTAGAGATGTTGTCTGGTTAGCTAATGAGGGCTGTGTGTGGTTTGTGGTTTCCCTTTGATAACATCATTTATTTCAGAAGTAGGCAATTCACAAACCACAGATTTTGTTTACCTGACTGGAAATGAGGAAATGGAGTGGAGGGCAATGCCTGTGACAAAACAGATGTGTCTGAATGGAAAAATATGCTTCACTGTCCAATCAGCAAAACATACTTATTTTTGTGAAGCAACTATTGAACATGCATGTGAATCAAGAGTTTCCCTTACCCGTGATGATGAGAAAGAGATGAACTTTTTGGTTCCTAGATATCATTGTTGAAGTCATGTGAAGTCATTTTTCATACAGCAACTCCCATCTGTCTAAGACAGATAAACAATTTCATGAAGACAATACACCTATTTCAACCGAAAATAATGACCTACTCCCCCAAAAGTAAAAGGCTTCAGAATTTGCCTGAAGGAGATACAAAGCCTGAAAGAGAACAGTTGGACTTGCAAATGTTACATCTACTGTAGGCATGCAAAACCTGCCTAAACTGACTATGCCTTGTACTGTAGTATTATAAATATTGAGTTAGGTTGTTCATTAAGTTATTTGGCTATATATTGTTACAATGCCCACGAGCCAAAGATACTGCAGCAGTATCTCTTCTGTCTGTAAATTGAGATATTGAAGCTTTAGGATACATAATAACTTATCACAATGATCCCAGCCTGTTTTCCCGACTTTTAGTGTAATCTTTAGTTTTTATTACTCTATCAAAACTGTATGCATTATTTAGTACAAATAAGGAGTTGTACACAAGGACCAACTCTCAGTATTAAACAGTCCACCAATCCATTGAAAAACTCTCTGTGTGTATAATGTTTCAGATATTTGATAATAAACAAGATTTCTACTTCAAACTTATTTTACCATCTGTCAGTCTTCAGTTTCTACCAATAGCATTTCCATAAAATTGTGGCTCTTACCTGATGTGTGATGAGTAGTAAAATAGAGTACTGAGCCTGAACTCTATTCAGTTGGTTCTAAGTGTGTAGTGTCCTCTGGATATGAGTGAGGTGGCACTGCCTGCTTTGCATGATGTCAGATACTCACCATATGCTCCCTTCCACTTCTGCCCACAGGAACTTGCACATCTCCTTACTTATACAGAATCTGAAGACTTCTCAGTAAATACTTTATGAAACCCTGTTGAGGGGGGGGGGGTTCTGTGTGGAAGTATAGAGTGGCACAAGATAAATGAGATCATTGGAGAATGATCTGCTCTGATCACCAACTGCAAAGAGCTATTTAACACTACTACTATTATAGTGCTGTAAACTTAAATATACACTATACATTTTCTCTACATTCTCTAGTTTCACTATTTTTGTTACAAATGTTGTAGGAAGCTGTAGTGAAGGAGTTTAAATTATTCTATCTTTAATATCCACTAGGGGGACCTCTTGTTTAATAAAATAAGGAGGTTGGAGTCTAAACAGAAGTGCTGAACTAAACTCTAGTGATTAAGAGAGGAATGTTGTTAATGGTCTTGCCATTTAGTAAGATTAGATCAAATGTGCCGATACTTAAGGGTTGAATTCTAAATGTTATTGATCTGTTATTTCTACTTGTTTCACCTTTCATGGTACACTAGTCCTTGAACAGTCTCCTGGGATACCAGGACAATAAATATTATCTTTCTGGAACATAAATGTAAGTATGGGTATGAAGTCTTGGAGATGGGGATTGGGGTCATGGGTCTTCAAACGGCTTGGCTAGCAGGGGTCACTAAATGGAACAAATTCTATTATCGCATTTCATCAGTGGAACAGTCATACATTTTGAGAATGTATAAAATGTAAGTGATCACTGATTTACCTGAAAGTAAAACCTTTTTTTGTCAGAGCAGTGCAAAACCTTTCACAATTTTTGAGTTTCATTAGACGGCTGTATTGATTTGAGAAGCTTCATGTACTATCTTGTGGTGAAGCTGGTGAAAATTACAATGAGAGTATAGTTGCATAGCAACAGGATCCATGTATGACTAGTTCTCATTCAAAATTCAAGACTAAAAAATACAGTTGGACATTAAAGCAGGGGTGGGTTTGGCTGCATACCGTGTCACTTCCTGTTTCCCAGTCCACTGTTATGCTCTCAAATTAGATAAAGAAGCTATGGAGACTTCTTTCTTTAAATATTGAAGTGATTAAGGCCCTGTAGGCGCGGCACCTCGTTAGGCTATAATTAGCGAGGTTTTGCAAATGAGGGGGAGACAGCATATCTCAATAGGCCAGGCCTATCGTGGGAGTGGGGGGCTGGGCATTTGATATGTGGGACGGTGTCGGGATTCTGCTCAGTAATACACACTTCACACTTTCCACACAATAGCTCACCTACTCCACTCCTACACACTCTTACACAATCTCACTCCTACACTGACCATCATCTATTTATATTCACATAAACCCACTCAAGTCAAACTTGATGTCATGGTGGATCATCTATACATTAACAGTAATAGTGTACTGTGTAAAACACTCACACATAAACTAGAAATTTGGAAGCCATTACAAAAGGGAAAATGGACTGGCATTCCTTCATAATTCTTCTTCATTGATTCCATTCATCATTGACTGCTATCTTCTCCCACGATGTTTGCGGTGTCCCAGTGTTCTGTGATCATTACACAGTGGTCCACATCAAAGCAAGCAGAGGATATTGAGATGGACTGGACAATCAAGGACAAACCAAATAAGCAGATTGGTTTTGCAGCTACAACCGGTTTAAACTTTACCGTAACCCACAGAACAATGGGAACGCATGAAATAATCATTGTATGAACTGTCCTGGAAACAGTCCTTTGGTGAGCTTGTGGGGGTGATGACGGTGTCAGTATTTCAGGTTCTGTTCCATAATGTACTGATTCCCCTGTGACCTGATTTAATCATGTCTTCCACCCACAAGTGTAACAATGCTCCCAAATCAGGTCAAAGCCATGCAAGATCTCTACTGTATTCGCACTCTGAAACTAAATCTGTCTTTGCCATTCGCTGCTGAGCCCCATAGAAGAGCAGCCTGTTTACTGTATATGCCCGCTGAGTGAAATGTAACAAGAGTGTGACTAATGATTTTGCATTTTCTTTTACCACACCTTACTCAGGTGTGGTTTCATGCCATGTTGTATTGACTTTCTGTCAGTACCATATCATTTGTAAAAAAAAATAAATAACATGCCGTCTGTGATTTCCCCCCTACAATGTCTTCAGCTTCCAAATAGCATTGACTTCTATGCAGTCCCCTCCTGGCTGACCTGCAAACACAGACTTAAAATGATGGTGTACAGCTCGTCACACCAGCTGTCTGTTTGCTGATCGTGTGTGTGTGTGTGTGTGTGTGTGTGACTGAGCGTGTACTACTGTTACTTTCTAGACTATGTGTTCCTTGGGGATGGTGATGTAACAGACCTGCGGTTCTCATCCTCCTGATCTCACTGAGTCACGTTGCCGTGGCGCCAGCTCCCCTCTCTGTCCTGGTTCCATTCTGTCTAATTATTTGCTAAGTTCTAACTGGAACAGGAGGGTGACCTTCAGCAACTAGTTTGGAGAGAAAGAGAGATGTGTGGAGGGGAGGGAGAGAGGGAGAATGAGCAAGAAAGATACCAGAAATAGGCTAGCTGTCCCTGGGAGATGACTCCAAAAAACTGGGAGGAATATAAATATCTTTTAGTAGGTCGTATCGACCAGAGAGCACCCTGCTGGATACTGTCGGCACTTGGCTGGATACTGCGACTTTGAAAGTTTCTTTTTGGTCATGTCCAAGAGGTGGAAAATGTAAGTCAGTAATACTACTGAGACAAAATGTTGATTTGATAAAACTGGTAAATCCTAAACAAAAGCTTACCAAAGCCGAAAAACATCACAGTCTGTCTCCACATACCAATTGTATAGGATTGTTCACTACCACAAAAAATCAACAGGCTTTAATACGATACATAAGTGTCATTCCCCTTGAGAAGACATCAAATGTTAATCACAACAGTAGAAACTCTGTAAGGACGAAGAGCGAATCAACGTACAACTGTGATATTGTCAGGGACTACTATGTAACCCTCTCATCAGCTGCCACGGAGCTGCTGAGATAAGGGTCCCAGTCGGCAAAGCGAGGTGTGAACAATGTTGAGCATTGTCATGGCGACCATATGTTTACTGCCACAGGCTTCAGTGGCCTTTTTGATCTCCCCTTCTTTCTGGAGTCCCTGCTGTCTGCCTGTCTCTATGGAGAACACATTTCATTTTGTCTTTGGCCAGAGCTGTAAGGGTGACTGGGAGGCAGCAGGAAGGGGGGGGGGGACACACAACATGGAGGGCTCTGCCACGGCCAGGTCACATGTTACATCCCTCAGGGTGGGATTATCGACTGCTCACCCTCAAAAACACAGACACCATCGACACATCCTCCTCGTTCTTATCTAACCGTTCAGTAACCAATCAAATCATCGTTGACATCTTACGATGATGTCATGGTTTGAGAGGCCCCCGAAAACAGGCCAGGAATATAATTAAAAATCAACAATAAATGCGTGGATCTGATGTTCTGATCCGACGCTCAAACCTGGCAATCATGAGAATCTCCTATGAGGGACGGCAACTGAAAATACGGTTAAAAACATGAAACCCCGTAAGAAGAGCCCATGCTTGTCTATGGTTGCCACCATCCAACTCCACCCCACCCTTCGGCCTGCTGTGGGGATCCCCTCCTCCCACTCCCCTTCCAGGTCCTGTCTATAGTGCTTTGACAGAGGGGGGTTTAGCTCAAACTGCTGCAATCTGCAGAAAGCACCCCTGTGTAAGCACTGTGCAGGCCAGAGTCTGGCGGTCAGTGGCACCCTGATATCCTGCACTCAGCTATTTCCCTTTGTCATAGAGGATTGTGGATGGGCCCTCTGTCAAAAAAGAGGGGGGACCAGGTAGGGGCTGGGACCGGGGTGGGAATGGAGAGGGGCTTTGGGTGGACACTTTCAATTCATTGGTAAAATAGTCAGAGTTGTTTCAGTTGAAAGCACATTTACAGAAGACTGTTGGAGGCGGTAAAGATCCTTGAGATGGCGCGGTGAGGCATTTCTGGGGAAGACACCGACAGACACAACATCTTACTAATCAGCACTGCCAATCAGCAGCTTTATAGCAGTTATTTATAATCCTTTAACGTCATCCCCAGCTTTCAGCCATCCTCCACAGTCGGCCATGACACACACCAGTTAAATGGGTGGGTTCCTGATATGGTGTGTCAGTGGTGTTGATCCAGAGGTCGTGTTCAGAGGGTTAGGTTTGAGTCCCAAGGCCTTTCCCCTCCTGCCCCCTGCCCCCTGTCCTCCAAAACCTTTGCCGACTGAGTAGTTTAACCCCTCCATCACAACCCTCAAAACCTAACCTCAGACAAAACACAGCGCACATCAATAAGCTGTCCTTTTTCTGCAAAGCAAGATGATGAGAGGTTTCAAGTTGAAAAAACGTGTATTGGAGAACTGTGACCAGACCATCATTTAACTGTAAAGCAACAAAAAAAGGATGGTAAAACACTGTCCTGCTATACAGAATAAAACTGTTGCAAGTTAATAGTTTGACACTTCCTTCTGTTTGGATTCATTTTTTATGAAACCTCTTAAAGTGGTGGTCTTTTAGCTCTCCAAAGCTCAAAAGGGCCTGATGCTGATTTAATTTTCATTAAACAAATGGAGCATTTTCCCTTCCATCAGACAGAAATAACAGGGTTGTGTGCCAGCGCGGTGTGATTCACTGACAGCCACTGGCCCAATCGCATGCTCACTATTGGCCTGTGGACCACCGCCAGCCTGTTGGATTGTGGTAACACATGTGTGCCGTTTTAGCAAGCCCGCAGCTCACTGGATATCTTTCATGTGGGAAGTATCCGTTTTAGATCGTGAAAATCTGCTGGTAGGAATCAAACCAGCAGCACCAGGGACAGCACCGGGAAAAGGGCATCCTCGCGCACTGTCTGTGTGCAGGCTCGATTCTATCTACGCGTTTCGAATGTGATTGACTGAGGGAGCTCAGCCCCCCCCCCCATATCATCACATTCATTCTTTCTTCTCCCTGTTGAACGAGAGTAGGGACGACCGTCGGAGGCTGAAAGAACGGAGGCTGCGGCGATTGTCTGATGCTGACTTCTAAACATTTTCACAGCATTTCCAATCCCCACCATTTCTTATCCTCTGTTTATGTAGAGGAGTGCTTATGTTTCGTAACACGCGGTGCTGCTCTAGCAGCGTGAAAGAAATCTGTTACAAGGATGCGGATTTAATCGAAATGGTGTGTCACATGGGATTTTAAACAGTGACATTGAATTAAGTCACATCTGTTAGGAGTCAGAAAAGCTATTTATGCTAGTGCTACATCTGACTAGTGACGCGGTAACATAAAAATATCGAGAGCCTCCTCAAAAAGAAGGTTGAATAGCCTACCACGAGAACGGGTAAGCGTGATTTTTTTTCTCTCCACCACAAACACATCACCAAGACAGGCTAGTGAATGCATACGAAACCTAACACTCAGGTAAAGGTATTTAAATGCCTATACAGTTAGTAATCATTAAGAAAACGTAGACATTATAATACGTTTATTATCGCAAATAGGCTATCAAGACAACCAGCTAGCTATTCATTATAGGAGCTAAACGCCTTGCTGTCTGTTGCCTTTGTTCAAGTCGGTTTTGGCCAGCTAGGCTAGCCAGCATGCTACAGTACAGACACATCCTCATCCTTGCTGCTCTCTGTGCGCCAGCTAGGCTGCTGCTACCCAACCTGGCTCTGAGTCACTTTGTGTGACGTCCCATTGAATCAGTCATTAACGTCGGATTTAAGTTTATTATGCCCTCACAGTATAAGGGTTATGTCATATTTATCTTGTCTAGACAACTTTGGATTGGATATAATAATGGCGGGTGAAGAGCCCGAATGAATTATTATTCTAGAATTATTTATTTTGGGGGCACGCGCAGGTACTGTAGCCGTTGCATCCTCGCCATTGCATGGTGAGCTAGCTCGCTATTGCCTGTGCTACAAACTGTGAGAACTAAGTCATCATTTGCCATATCATTCGATGTTTATATTTTATATGGGCTGTATCGATGTGCCTCATCTAAGTGGTTTAAAGCCAACCACAGTGTGGTCGGTATTAAGAAGCATCAGCAGAAACATAGGCACAGTGCAATGAAAACAGGGCCGTGTTAGTAGTCTGTTATCTGTGCTCCAGGCAACCTCGTTAATTGATCAAGAGTATAATTCCGCGATTAGAAATACATCCTCCTTAATTGTTTTAGCAGTTTATCAGTTTAAAAACTCGTTTTTATATTGTAAAATCCAGTTGTAAGCCACCTTCCGACCTTTGTCCTCTCTATTATTACACAAACCACATCATGTTTTGGTCAACCGAAATCGACAATTGTGCCTTTAAGTAGAGCCGCTTGCCACTGATGTTGACAGGGAAAAGCCAGCAGCACAACAGGCAGCAAGAGCACATGAGGGATGGACGGGACAGCACGAGCATTGGAGGCTGGGGAATGTCAATGGGGCCCCCCCCCCCATAGTGCTGATGCTCACAATCCCCCCCAATACAAGCTTGTTTCAGCTCCTGCCCCTCGCATACTCATTGTGCTGCAGTGAACCATGTCAGTAAAGCTAAGCCCCACCATTATAACCGGCACGGTTATCTGATGTGCCGGTCTTGAGGCAACATTCCTCATTAAGGCCGAATTGCCCGGTGTTTTAAAGGTAGATGTTGTGATGCTTTTTTCTCCTGCTGCTGTTGTTGTTGTCTTAAGGGGCTCGTGAATCGACAGAATAGAATCCCTGGCTGAGTGTCCGCTCTTATTCGTGGTGTCTCTTCACCACGCAAGATTAATTCGACACGATCAATAGTAAAGATTATGGCAACAGAGCCATGTTAGAGTTCCACATTGGTTCTTGGGATCCCTATGTTCATATGCGTATAAACGCCTGGAACCACAACACCATGATCTATCCTTGGGAGCTGTTTCATCTTATTTTTAGGCTGTGAATTCTTTCTCTCTCTTTAATTAAGGGCTCTGCAACACATCGTGCTGCAGGCAGAGCAAGGCCTGCTGTTTGCTTAAAGTTACGTACATTCATCTCTCCCGTGCCTCTGGAATTATAGCCTAGTTTTGGTTATTAGTGCTTGGCAGGTTTGCTTTGCCTAAACGTGGACTGTGTTGTCTGTATTCAGTATTATTTCAGTGCACATGTGCTGCAGAGATACACAATTCACACAGAAGGGGGGTTTCGCCACCTAGGAAGTGAAGGGGCGGGACAGAGGGGGAGTGTTCAGAACTTGTGGTCACATCTGTTTGTCCCCCTACGCCTCTTCTGGCCTTGTGATTCCCACATCCGAACACGTGTTCGTGATTTCTCCCTCCGGAGTCCACGCTGGGTCTGAGGAATTCACTCTAAATCCTCTCTGGTCTCAGCGCGGCCTCGAGAATGGACAAAGTCCGACCGAGCTCCGATGATCCACCTCAAACAGAGAGGCAACAGTTTGTCCGGTGAATCCAAGGCAGGTAGGAGGTGGGAGCTGTGTCCTTCATAGCCCTACTTGGAGAAAGCTGTGTGGCTCCATAGGGTGGACCTTGGTGTAGCAGGGCCTGGCTGGGGAGTGATCGACTGTGGGTATATCTGCTGAATGAGCCTGGGACATAGTCCTGGAGTCTCTGTTGGCTGGCTGTGATTAGCTGGAAGGTTTGCTACCCAGAAGAGGGTCAGCCCTGGTCTCTGACCTTCCCGCTGCGTCCCATGATCCAGGCCCCCGTGGCTAGTACCACGTGTCACAAGACTGGAGAAGAAGAATGAGGTAGCGCATTGATTGGGCTGCCTCTGCCAAGTTGGCAGCATTGCAGAATCAGAGGCAGGAAACAAAGGTGGGAAGAAGTGGTGGAGGAAGTGGTGGAGGAAGTGGTGGAGGAAGTGGAGGAGGAAGTGGAGGAGGAAGCGGTGGAGGAAGTGGTGGAGAGGCAGCGGTGGAGAGGCAGCAGGTGAGAGTCAACTTGCCCAGCTGAGACGTCGTCTCTCAGATGTACAGTCAAACTGGAAGTCGCTAATGTTATCGAGCCACCGCTTTGTCTGTGCAGTCGTGCCGTTTCTGCTCCCCTGTATTGAGCCGTGAACATGCCTTCAGTGATGTTATTTCTAATTTCATGAGGGGAGATAGATTGTGAGAGCGGAGCTGTTCTATGTATAGCCGGGCCGGTTCTCCAGCACGGTTATCGACCCGCTCCGGCCACCCTTTTCTGCACAGCTGATAAATCGCAGGTGACGTTCTGTAGCTGTCATGATCGTACACCTTCGCAAAGAGGGTTTTCTCTTTTAACCGTGAATGACGAATGGTATTTAAATCTCAAATGAAAGCGTAGGTCTGAACAAACTGATGTGTGTTTGGTGAGTCATCATTGTATGCGTTTTACTGTATCCCTGTGGACTATTCTAGAAGAAGACTCTTACTCTTTGAACAGTATTGCTAGGTTTCCCCGCAGAGGAGTGTTGACAGTTTAAATGGATGGTTGGCCTTGAACCCCAGTATGCACACGCGCGTTTTAGTAATTGATTGCGTGCCGTTTGTGAAGTGCCAATCATGTGTCATTGTAGGAGAAACGTACACATTGCATGTGGGTTTGCGTTGGCGCTGGTGAACGAGGCCGACGTTTGATTCAGAGCTTTTAGCATAATACACCTTCAGCTTAGAGAGGAGGAGAGGGCACATGCTAAATCTGTGAATAGCAAAAGAAGTCAGAGGCAGGGCTGAGCTCTCTGACATTGTGAATGTGGGGTGACAGGAGGGGATGTGGGGTGACTGAGGGGATGTGGGGTGACTGAGGGGATGTGGGGTGACAGGAGGGGATGTGGGGTGACTGAGGGGATGTGGGGTGACAGGAGGGGATGTGGGGTGACTGAGGGGATGTGGGGTGACTGAGAGGATGTGGGGTGACTGAGGGGATGTGGGGTGACTGAGAGGATGTGGGGTGACGGGAGGGGATGTGGGGTGACGGGAGGGGATGTGGGGTGACGGGAGGGGATGTGGGGTGACTGAGGGGATGTGGGGTGACGGAAGGAGATGTGGGGTGACGGGAGGAGATGTGGGGTGACGGGAGGGGATGTGGGGTGACGGGATGGGATGTGGGGTGACGGGAGGGGATGTGGGGTGACTGGAGGGGATGTGGGATGACGGAGGGGATGTGGGGTGACGGGAGGGGATGTGGGGTGACGGGAGGGGATGTGGGGTGACTGAGGGGATGTGGGGTGACTGAGGGGATGTGGGGTGACGGGAGGGGATGTGGGGTGACGGGAGGGGATGTGGGGTGACGGGAGGGGATGTGGGGTGACGGAGGGGTTAGGAGGTGGAAGGCACGGGGCCCACTGGCGTGCTTGATGAATGTGATGCTACAGGATGAACAATGGAGGGGTGCCGTCCCATTCAGCAGGGGTATTCAGGGCCGGATCTGCGGCTGCGAGGGGGGCTGGGGTACGTGTGTGCCTCTGGCCGCCTCGTTTCTGCAAACAGGAAAGCGCCCCAAGCTCCCGGCCCCCTCTCTCTGCTGACTCGCCCATTGTGTGTGGCGGGACGGGCTTTGTGCCTGGCTTTCTGGGATCTGGACCCTCATCCACTGCTCCCTGCCTGGTTCAGCTGGGTACCCTCATCCACTGCTCCCTGCCTGGTTCAGCTGGGTACCCTCATCCACTGCTCCCTGCCTCGTTCAGCTGAGTACCCTCATCCACTGCTCCCTGCCTGGTTCAGCTGGGTACCCTCATCCACTGCTCCCTGCCTGGTTCAGCTGGGTACCCTCATCCACTGCTCCCTGCCTGGTTCAGCTGGGTACCCTCATCCACTGCTCCCTGCCTGGTTCAGCTGGGTACCCTCATCCACTGCTCCCTGCCTCGTTCAGCTGGGTACCCTCATCCACTTCTGCCTGCCTCGTTCAGCTGGGTACCACGGGCAAGTGGACACATACCACATTGCTTCCTGCAAACTCATCCCCAGCCCCATGCAACCCAAATGGTTATCCCGGCCTCAGCCCCGGCCTCAGCCCCGGCCATGGCCCCTTGAAAGGGCATCAGGTGGTATGTAGCGTCGAGAGGTTTGCTGCAGTGATTAGCATTCGTAATTATTAGCACATAGTCAAACAGAAATGTTATGCTGTGGTGTGGTGGAGGTCAATGCTCAGACTTTCATGGAGCTTTTCCACAGTTGATTGGCAGCGGAGAAAAAACAAAATTACAAGGTTTGCGACGTGTGTGGTCCAGTTTTCTCCCTGTACCCCCTCTGACAGCTTCAAAACCTCAGCTCCAGATCTCTATGTTTGGGGGCCGGGGAGAGGGGGTGGTGGGTGGGGGCACTGCAAGTCTTCTGTGGCTGGGCGAGAGAGGGAAGTGTGCTTCTCCTCCCGGTGTGGGGTGCGCTCGCTCGCGCCCGTCTGGTGTGTGGGTGCTGGGGTGATTCCCTCCAGGCGATGGCAGCGGGCTCCAGTTCTCTCCCTCTCTCTCTCTCTCTCCCCGGTTTACTGGTGCAGTAAAAAACAGACCAGTTAGACGAGAGGAAAGCAGGTCAGGGAGGGGAGGGAGGAGTAAAGAGGAGAGAGATGTGTGTGTGTGTGTGGGGGGGGGGGTAGTTTTGGTGATGCTGCCTCTGATGTTGCTTAGGTTTCGCTGGCCTGCTTTTCCCTTCCCGTTTTTTTTCTCCCGTGACTGGAAGTGATGGTGTGTGTGTGTGTCTGCCAGGTCAGAGCTAGACTAAAGTCTCGGCCCTCAGGCATGCTTCAGCCTTGCCTCTTCTAAAGAGCCTTTCTTCTGAACCACCGCACCGTCGAGCTCCTCTTGACATTATGTCTGATAGATGGCGTCAGATATGAGAAGGGGGGGGGGGTCGTTCTGTTTTCCACCTCGTTTATCGCCGACGTTCAGGCCATCTTCCAGTCCAGTCAGGCCCTCGAGATAGCAGGCTGCGGAGGACAGACAGATGTGTTCCTGTGTGTCCCAGCACCCCAGGTGCTCCCCCCGCCCCCCCCTGCCTCCCCGCCCCCCCTGTCCTCTAATCTGGGGTTTAATTTAGGGATTGTTTTGGACAGGACAGGATGAGAGCTCTGGGAAGCTTATCAGTCTGTCGTGATGTGGTCTGTTTGACGTCTCACAGATCACTTTCCGTGCTGCTGCGTCAGCCTGCCGTTGTCTTCGGTATGTTTTACCTTGCTATTAAAAAATAAACGGGTTAACTGAAAAGCTATATTTTTCCGTGAGGATAACAAGGTTATGTGATTCGAACCAATACAAAGTGGGTCCTCCGCTCAATCACACACATGCACACACACACACACACACTCTCCAGATTAAGGCATCTGGATTTCTAAATCTCTAAACTCCGTCTCAGCCCTCCAATGCAGCTGGGAGTGACCAGCCATGCCATGCCACTTTGATCGTGAATCGTCTCTCTCTCGGACCCCCCCTTGACACATTTAGTAAATCATCCATTGTGTGGCTGTTGGGGTGTAGGGCTCAGGGGGTTGGTGCAGGAGATGTAAACCTGGTGTGGCAGCATTATTCCTGAGCAGACCCCTGCATTGTAAGAGAGAGAGGGGGGGGGGGTAAAGCTGATCATGATGAGGTCGGTTGCACTGCAGGGATGAGAGCACCCAAATCCTCCAGGCCTATACATTAGGGTTCCGTGTGGTGCAAAACGTCTAGCCTAGATAAGTGTCATTAGGACTGGTCTTTGTGTGGCATTTGTTGGCTGTTTGGTTCATTTGTGTGTGTGTGTGTGTGTGTGTGAGAGAGAGTGCTAAAGAGACCTCGGGGCTCCACAAACAAAGCCTTGCTCTCCCCTGCAGCCAGCCCAGTCTATCAGTCTCCCCTGGGCTCTCTGAGACCAGCTGATTTATACCTCCTTCCACCCTCCGCCTTATTGGCAACCAAGCTAACGAGCAAATAATGCCATTAGACACTACAAAATGACTCTCCAATCCAGAGCAGATAGATGTTCTATTTCTGAGTCGAGTTGTTGCGTTCCAACTCCTTCCTCCACTTTGCAGGTTGTCAGTCCAGGGTTGCGCACCGTGCTGGTGGGTGACGGCCCTCTCAATGAGTAATGGCAGACCAGAAGGCCTACTTTTTGCCTCATTAGCTTTGTAGAGCAGAGTCATGTTGCTGTTTCTTAATGCCTGTAGACTGGGCCCTGCTAGAGTTCTGCGTCCTTGACACGCTGCTGGGCGGAGGCGTACAGCCTGTGATCGGCCCGCCCGCTCACCGACCACGGAGGAGGGCTCCTCGGGTCCTGGGTGGAAATCTGGGTGCGTTTGGAGAGAGTTTTTTTGTTGTTGTTGCCCGGTCTGTTATATTTGAAACCAGCTGGTTGTAGGCTGTCTGGTGTGTGATATAATAAACAATCGTATGTAGGATGTGTTCTGAAGGCTGTGTTCTTAAGGCTGTGTTCTGAAGGCTATGTTGTGAAGGCTGTGTTCTGAAGGCTGTGTTCTGAAGGCTGTGTTCTGAAGGCTGTGTTCTGAAGGCTGTGTTCTGAAGGCTGTGTTCTGAAGGCTGTGTTCTGAAGGCTGTGTTCTGAAGGCTGTGTGCTGAAGGCTGTGTTCTGCTGTGGACCCGCCTGGCGTAGTAGTGGGACTCGGGCTGTAGGAGTGGCCCGGTCAGAGGATTGTGTGTCTGAGCCAATCAGGGGTGATTAGTCCAGACACTGAGCCCGGACTCTTTCTAGCCACAACCGGGATTACCCACCCCAACCCCCCACACCCCATGCCAACACACAGGAAGTGCTGGTCGCCATGGTCACCAGCCCTCCCCTGCAGCAGCGTGTGCTAGCTGAGACTGCCTCCAGGGCTGTGGGGGACTGGCTGACAGCAGCAGCATACAGATGGAGCCCAGCGTTAACCCCTGCAGAGCCACACCCAGTCCCCTCACACACAACACCACACACCCCAGTCCCCTCACACACAACACCACACACCCAGTCCCCTCACACACAAGTATCCTTCTCCTAGTATAGAGCCTAGTTTTTGTTTGGCAAAGATCAGGAAATAAACACCGGTAATGGTTTAGCAATGATCAGATAATTGACCAAACAGAGTATGTTTAATCTTATTTGGGGATTTTGAATGGAAGTGCAAACCAGCCCAAACTAATTACATAGAAGTGATCGTACTAGTGGTCCCCTTCTATTAACTGGAGCTTAGATGTGAGCTTGTAATAGTGTCTCCAGGCTGGGGATGGAGCACTGAGCCATCTGTTAGTTTGACGCACACCACACACACACACACACACACACGATACACACCACACCCACCCACCAATATATACACCTCACTACACACACCACATACACACACCACAAACACTATACACACACACACCACATGCAGTGCATGCACATCACACATGCACAGGGGAATGTCCCTGTACTTACTAAGTAAGTTGCTCTGGATAAGAGCGTCTGCTAAATGACTAAGTGTAAATGCACACAGGCACTTTGAAGGGCCCCCAGGCCCCAGACACCATGGTGATGGTCAGAGCCAGGGGGCCCAGGGCTGCTCGGCACACCCCTCTCTGCTGGGGGGAGGAGGGGGAGGGTCGCTGGGGCACAGAGGAGACGTAGCTCTGCCCTAATCCAGGGATAATTACTCCGCTGCATTTCTATTCCAGGCCACCTCTTAATCTGCCTCTAATGGGATTTGCAGTGCTTTTTTCCCCCCAGTTTGTTTTGTTTTGATATTTACGTGTTTACTGGGCTGTGTAGACGCCCCATAACTGCATGACGTTATCACCAGGTCCAGCAGGGCAGTCAGTCATTCTAACTCCCCCCCCCCCCCTTCTTGCTGGAGCGTAGGAGCAGCGTGTTCCCTCCCTTGTGTTCCCTCCCTCCTCCAGAGTTTCTCACAACCCCTACCCAGACCTAATAACCTGACCCCCATCCTACTCACCCCCACCCCCCTCCCTCCGCTGGAAGTGTCGCCCTGTATTACGGAACACGTCAGCCTCGTTCCGTCCAACTCTCTCGACATCATCCCCTTCTCTGACTTCCGTCTCCTCAGGTGGAGGGCAGGGAAATGGGGGAGGAGGGAAGGGGTGAGAAAGAAGAGGTGAGGAGGGGGGGGGGGTGAGGAGGAACCTCTGGGAAGCTGCAGCTGGGGGAGAGCAGAGAGGCAGGCAGACAGGCATGCAGACAGGCAGACAGACAGACAGACAGGCAGGCAGGCAGGCAGGCAGGCAGGCAGGCAGGCATGCAGGCAGACAGGCAGACAGGCATGCAGGCAGGCAGACAGGCAGGCAGGCAGACAGGCAGGCAGGCAGGCAGGCAGGCAGGCAGGCAGGCCTGTTCTTGAGGGAAGGCAGGCTGAGGCGAGGAGAGGCTGGGAGCGCTCCGTGTCTGGAAGGCATCACATTTAGCTGCCTCTGCTGAATATATCAAGCTTAAGTATCTGGGCTGTCTCTGGTTTCCTCAACCATCTCTGCTAGACTATCACTCAGGCATGAGGCCGCTGGTGGGTGGGTGTGTGTGTGTGTGTGTGTGTATATTAAAAAGTCTAGAATGTCCTTTAGACTTCCGTGAATGAAGAGATGGGTTTGTGTTTATGAATCCAAGTCGTGTCAGGTAGATATCCGGTGACAGGAAGTTCTCCGCATCGACATTGTTTGTCAGTACCGAGACGATGGCGTGGCCCCCACGGGAGGGCTGGGGTCATGGACACACGGGGCCGAGCGGCCGGGAGGGAGCTGTCGGCGTGCCGGAGGTGGATGTGCACGGAGCTGCAGAGCAGCAGGCTGGTGTAGGAGCCAGAGAGTCCAGGGTACCAGGCTGGTGTAGGAGCCAGAGAGTCCAGGGTACCAGGCTGGTGTAGGAGCCAGAGAGTCCAGGGTACCAGGCTGGTGTAGGAGCCAGAGAGTCCAGGGTACCAGGCTGGTGTAGGAGCCAGAGAGTCCAGGGTACCAGGCTGGTGTAGGAGCCAGAGAGTCCAGGGTACCAGGCTGGTGTAGGAGCCAGAGAGTCCAGGGTACCAGGCTGGTGTAGGAGCCAGAGAGTCCAGACCTGCAGGCTGGTGTAGGAGCCAGAGAGTCCAGACCTGCAGGCTGGTGTAGGAGCCAGAGAGTCCAGACCTGCAGGCTGGTGTAGGAGCCAGAGAGTCCAGACCTGCAGGCTGGTGTAGGAGCCAGAGAGTCCAGACCTGCAGGCTGGTGTAGGAGCCAGAGAGTCCAGGGCTGCAGGCTGGTGGAGGAGCCAGAGAGTCCAGGGCACCAGGCTGGTGTAGGAACCAGAGAGTCCAGACCTGCAGGCTGGTGTAGGAGCCAGAGAGTCCAGACTTGCAGGCCTGCCTGCCAGCCAGGCTGATGGGAGGACAGTGGGAGCAGCCTCTCTGACTCCCCACAACCTTTTAATACCCCCCCTGGTCCCTTAATAAACTCCCCCTTACACACACACACACGTCCTCGCACCCACACATACACACACACTCCACCCCACCGCCAGCCACAGAGCCAGACACAACAACCGATAAACAAACAGAAGGTGATAAACAGACAATACATCCAGTCTGTAATCCGTGTCCCGTGCACTTAAACAAACAGGCCATGTGGAGTTAATGGGGCTTGTGGGGGTTTAATCTGAATAGATGCCCCCTGGAGAGCCTGATAGAGAGGTGGGCTGGGGCCTGGTGGGCTGTGGCCTGGTGGGCTGTGGCCTGGCTGTCAGCGAGGACAGAGGAGGGGGTTAGAGGTCTTCTGGAGCCAGGAAGAACCCCCTGCCTTTGTTTGCCTCTCTGAGGACAGCACCCCAACTACCACCCCCCCCCCCCTGCTGCTTCCTTCTTTCAAGCCTTCCTTTCCCTCAGTCTGTCCTCCTCATCCTCTCCTCATCAGTCTGTCCTCCTCATCCTCTCCTCCTCATCCTCTCCTCCTCAGTCTGTCCTCCTCATCATCTCCTCCTTATCCACTCCCCGCTTTCTCTCCTGTTCCTCCCCCACACATTCTTTTTCTCCTCTCCTTTCCTCTCCCTGTTTCTCTCCCCCTGTTTCCCCCCCCCCCCCTCCCTCTTCGTCTTGTCCTCTTCCTACGTTTTTTCCTCTCTCCCTCCCCTGACTCCTCCTCTCATGTTCCATCTCACTCCAGGAAAGGGACAGGGGACAGGGGACAGGGGACAGGGGACAGGGGACAGGGGACAGGGGACAGGGGACAGGGGACAGGAGACAGGAGACAGGAGACAGGAGACAGGAGACAGGAGACAGGAGACAGGAGACAGGAGACAGGAGACAGGAGACAGGAGACAGGAGACAGGAGACAGGGGACAGGGGACAGGGGACAGGGCTGTCGGCTGTGGGCATGCATGCCACTCTCCCCCACCTGCCTTCCCATCTTCCTTTGGGCTCGTTCCCTGCTTCTAACATGCACTAAAATATTCATCGCCAGTCTCTCCTGACCCTGGCTCCTCAGCTCCCCCCCCCCCCCGGGAGCTGCTGACAGAGCTCACCCACTACCCCCCGCCCCCCACGACACACACTCTCTCTCTGTGTCTTTGTTGGTGAGGAGTGTGTCCTTAGATGAAGCAGGTCTGACTGCGTCCTTCAAACTGGCTCTCAAAAGGAGACACGTCGTGTTTAAACAAGTATCTGCTCACGTCATCATCGTGTGTGTGTGTGCCTGTGTGTGTGCCTGTGTGTGTGTCTGTGTGTGTGCGTGTGTGTGTCTGCGTGTGTGTGCCTGTGTGTGTGTGTGCCTGTGTGTGTGTGTGTGCCTGTGTGTGTGTGTGTGTGTGTGTGTGCCTGTGTGTGTGTGTCCCTGTGTGTGTGTGCCTGTGTGTGTGTGTGTGTCTCTGTGTGGGTGGTTGTCAAGTTATTCACCACCGTGACAGCAGAGCCGAGGCTCTCTGTAGTCAGGTTAGTCATTTTCCAAGATGATTAAAATACTGTCGCTATGCAAACAACTGCCAGCTATGAAAATGACCGGCAGTTAACCTCCCAGTTATTATCCGTCATTTCAAAACGTCTCATATTTTTACAGGTGTTATCTGAACTCCTGGCCTCGAGATTTACATGAGCCTTGTTAGCGCTAACCGGCTACTGGTGTGACCGGGAGTTAAAGCTCGTCACACTGTAGCCAGGTGACCAATGCCTCCCAGTACCTCTCATCTCAGCTCTCCACAGAGCGGACAGATGTGAGAGCAACAGGATCCCCCTGACCACGTGATCACCTGACCAGCTGACCACCATCTGGACGACTGTACCCGGGCACACAGCTCTTACATCTCCATAGTTTTCTTTTTCTTCTGTCCAGCCGTGTGACCAGATCTTGTCCCCCCCCCCCCCTCCTGTAGGTTTGATGGTCCTTGCCCCCCCCCGGTCACCATGAGCACCATCTCGCCCACCGACT
This sequence comes from Hypomesus nipponensis, assembly GCF_054491055.1. Classification (NCBI taxonomy): domain Eukaryota; kingdom Metazoa; phylum Chordata; class Actinopteri; order Osmeriformes; family Osmeridae; genus Hypomesus; species Hypomesus nipponensis. The sequence goes on from NC_140365.1 coordinate 5,062,780, forward strand.
TCGACAGCCTGGAGATCCAGCAGCAGTACAACGACATCAACAACCGCTGGGACCTGGCCGCAGAGACCGACTGGGACAATGAGAACAGCTCGGCACGCCTCTTCGAGCGCTCACGCATCAAAGCCCTGGCAGGTAGGATGGTGTGTTTGGATGCGTGTGTTTGTGTGTGTGTGTGTGTGTGTGGGGGGATAGCTGTCAGGCATTCACCATGCCGTGCCAGAATGCCCCTCCACCACCCAGGCTGTAGTAGCATGGAGCGCCCAGCAGAGGGAAGCAACAGGCTGCCCAGCCAGGGACCCCCAGCCCCTGCCCCCCACCGCCCCCCTCCCCTCTGGCCCACTTAGACATGCACATCCCTCTGTGGCCACAGACACACCCCAGCATTCAGACGAGAGAGCGAGAGAGCGAGAGAGCGAGAGAGCGAGACTTTTTTGACTTTTAAAGATACCTTTATTGGGCAGTTAGAACTACCAGCCAACCAAGCCGTCTCACCACACCAAACCCTTCATATCAAGACAAAACCACTTCACTTACAACTTCCACACAATATTAGTTCCTCATCAAACCAAAAGAGAGAGAGAGACAGACAGAGGGAGAGGGAGGGGGAGAGAGCCCAGCTCGAGACAGTAGGAATGCATGCTGGTGATACTGCAGCACTAGGAAGCACCAGGCCCAGTAAGAGGAAGCCAGGCTTGCTGGGCTAAGCCCCTGGCTCCAGCTGGCAGCGAGGGCTCTGCCTGTCCCACTCCCAGCTGCATGTTGGGGATGTGTGGCTGGTGAGGCCAGTCCAGTCATGGGCCCAGTTCAGTGTGTTTGTCCCCTGCTCAGCATGGCTTCACACACCCCTGAAAGAGATCACACCCACCTGACTTACACACCAGTGTGGCCTGTGGTGTGTGGGTTTGTTTGTGTGTGTCTTCGGGGGACGGGGGATTGTGTGTGTTTGTGCCCACGTGTACCCTTTACTCTTCCTGCACCATAATGCAACAGATAGTATCTCCTTTTAACAAGCAGGGACTTGATGTGGACATTCTTTGACAGGCTGGAGCAGCATTCCTCCCCAGGCGCTCTGCACCTCCTTCTTACCCCTCCCTCACGTCAGCACCTCCCGCCTTCCTACACTGCTGTTCACCTCTCTCTCTCTCTCTCTCTCTCTCTCTCTCTCTCTCTCTCTCTCTCTCTCTCTCTCTCTCTCTCTCTCTCTCTCTCTCTCTCTCTCTCTCTCTCTCTCTCTCTCTCTCTCTCTCTCTCTCTCTCTCTCTCTCTCTCTCTCTCTCTCTCTCTCTCTCTCTCTCTCTCTCTCTCTCTCTCTCTCTCTCTCTCTCTCTCTCTCTCTCTCTCTCTCTCTCTGTCTCTCTGTCTCTCTGTCTCTGTCTCTGTCTCTCTCTCTCTCTCTCTCTCTGTCTCTCTCTCGCGCTATTGTATTCTCCTGCTCCACTTTCTGCAAATGAACCCTCTTTGTAATTTGCGTAGATTAAGCTCTCGTTACACTCCTGTGTGTGTTGCGTCTGTGCCGGCGCTCTGAGCCCTCCTTGCTGCTGACAGTGACGGACAGCCCGTCAGCCCCCCCCCCCCCCCCGTCAGCATCCTCCCTCCGTCCGTCAGCCTCTTCGGGGGAAAGGTATGTCAAATAGAAATGTTCCTCGGAAGAGTAGGAATACGAGACCTGGTGTCTCGTGGTGCTTTCACGCGTCTGACGTGTGCGTCATTGTGAGACACCTTGAGGAAGCTGCCAGCTGTAAAATACCTTCCGGGTTGGATAAATACATTGACGAAGGGAGGTATTTCAACTTGACGTCGACACGGTAGTGACCCTGGCTTTCGTGAGGGGAGGAATGTGTCTTTTCCCGGCACCAGGACACACACAGCTCCATCCTGGTGATCCCTCTCCCCTGTCCTCCCGTCTGGAGGTCAGAGCCTGGGCCTGATCCTGCGCAGGGCCAGGACTGGCCTGCGTCAGGGGGGGATGTCAGGGGGGATGTCAGGGGGGATGTCAGGGGGCTCTCGGCCTCCCCGGGCCCGTGTGGAGGAGTGCTGGGACCTCTGACGTGTGTTTACTCTCACAGCCCGGGGATCACTCTTATCCCCTTCCAACCAGTCCACACAATCTCACCTCCCTCCCTCCCTCCCTCCCTCCCTCCCTCCCTCCCTCCCTCCCTCCCTCCCTCCCTCCCTCCCTCCCTCCCTCCCTCCCTCCCTCCCTCCCTCCCTCCCTCCCTCCCTCCCTCCCTCCCTCCCTCCCTCCCTCCCTCCCTCCCTCCCTCCTCTCCTCTCCTCTCCTCTCCTCTCCTCTCCTCTCCTCTCCTCTCCTCTCCTCTCCTCTCCTCTCCTCTCCTCTCCTCTCCTCTCCTCTCCTCTCCTCTCCTCTCCTCTCCTCTCCTCTCCTCTCCTCTCCTCTCCTCTCCTCTCCTCTCCTCTCCTCTCCTCTCCTCTCCTCTCCTCTCCTCTACTCTACTCTACTCTACTCTACTCTACTCTACTCTACTCTACTCTACTCTACTCTACTCTACTCTACTGTCTTGCCTGCGTCGGTGGACCAGCAGACCGGACCAAGCAGACTAGACCATTATCTGTAATTGCAGCGTGCTTCTTCCGGACGCTCCTGCCAGCTCCTCGTAAACTCTCCTCACCCCTGTGATCTGCAGAAGCACGAGCGCCTTGTTTATCCCCAACTATGCATCCTCTCCATCAGAGCGGCCGACACCAACTGTTTATAGAAGACGAAAGCCTACTAATCTTAAGGCATGCGCGCACACACGCACACACCCTGCTCATGTATAGTCCCTCATGTTAACAGGGGTGTTGGGTATTTAGTATGGGCAGCGCCGAGCACTTCTCTCTCATCTCATCACCCCTGGCGACCGTGACAAGACCTCCCTCGACCCCCCCCGTTGAGAAGCGCTGGTTCTCTGGGGCCTATGAGGCCCCCTTGCTTCCATAAAGACCTGGTCAGCGTGTCGTAAGACCCCGGCCCATGCTTCTAATTAGAACAACCCTCCTAACAGGGTCCACGCTCAGCATGCGGCTAGTCTACAGAGCCGGACACCTCTGCCCACCCCACCCCACCCGGGCAGACCAGACCAGGCCTGGCCGCCCCCTCCGGCCACGGCGGCCCTTTGACCTCTGGTGTTTACGTGCCGGGGGGGACATCACCTTTCTGAAGACCCCTCATCTGGTCTGTATTAAGCATCCTGGTTCGTAGAGTCAATTAACTGGGAATGTGAGAAATGGAGTTGGTTTAGATGGCTCGGTTGGTTTATGGCAATCCACTAAAGCAAAGACGGTTCACATTTATTACACAGCGCAATCCTGGTCGCGTGGTAAGAAAACCACATTGACACGGCAGGCACAGCCTTGCACACACCTGCTACCAAAGTTTCACTTCTGATTCATTTACTGGATTTGATCAACTGAAATACACATTCCTATCTATATCTAAATATGTGATATCTGTGTCGCTCACAAAAACGCACGCGTGCTGATATCTTGCACACGCAGGAAGGAACATGTTGCTGTTGACTGTTTCTCAACGACTTCCTTCCTGTCTTTCACGCCTTATTTTCGTTTGCTGCCGGAGAGCGAAAAAAGAAAGCGAGAGGCCACACCCACAGGAGAGGATGAGAGGGGGGGAAAACAACACAGTGTTGCCGCTTGTGACACACCTCACCAGCAGGCCCCTCCCCTCCACCCCCCAGGCATTAAGCAGGAGTGGATCACTCCACCCCCTGCCTCACGCACTGAGCCTCTCACAATGGTTTGGTCCACCTCAGCACTCCTCCACCCCTCCTCCACTCTGAGCCTTTTACACACCCCTCCCAGCCCCCACGCTCCTCCCTAAACACACCTTATGCTAATGTCCCGAGCTTTGCAGGAGCAGCAGCAGGCTCTGTTTACACTGCCACTCGACCACAGACGCTTCTCCCACTGGCCGCACACAACGCGCCAGAGTCCGCCTGCGAGCTCAAACCGTGGAGCGAAGGAGAGGAGCGCCGAGTGCTGGTTTTAGCGCGAGCGTGGGAGCGAGCGAGCGAGCGAGCGAGCGGCAGGGAGGAGTGCGGAGAGCTACAGGTTTTCTACTTTGCTCCGAGGCAAAGTAGACTTGTCATGGACTTCAGAGGAGGTGGTGAAAGAGAAGCAAAGAAGTAGAACATTTTGTTCTTAGTTTTGTTTGGGGGAAAAACCTCGGGCCACCCTTGCACACACCACTGCCTTTTCTGTGGAGAACAGGGGGAGGGAGATAAAAAAAAAAAATTGTTTTAAAAACATTCCAAACTTGGATACCCTGGAGTTGATATGTGTTAGCAGAGGACGACAACAACAGTGATTTTAAACAGGCAAAGGAGGACTTTGTCGAATCTTTCCCCACGCCACCTTTAGACTGAGAGAGCACACTCTACAGGTATTGCGCCTGGCTGTTGCTGTGCTATGCTGGAAAGCCCCCTGGGGACTAACACCAGAGCCCCTGTACCCGAGGGAGTCGTCTAGGCTGACACATTCTGAGCTTTTTCTCCCGGAGGAACTATGGAGTTTGACCTGCGAGACAGAGAGCCTTGCCTCTCCCCCGCTGCCTTCGTTAACCAGGTGCAGTACTCCAACATCCTGGAGGGGAGGTTCAAGCAGCTGCAAGGTAAGAGACGCGCACTCGCTGCCCCCGGTGGAGGGGAGGGGAGGTGAGGGGTTAACAGCCATCCTGCTGCCTTCGCAACCAGGAGTAAAGAACGAGGAAGAAGCTTAGAGCTCGTAATGAATTCGAGATTGTCGCGCCCCCACCAAGCTGAAAGGATCTAGTACTGTCTCGAGGAGCGCTGGCTGTTTTTAAGGGAGAGTGTAAAAAAAAGGTGTTTTTCCTCGAGGCTTCCTCCAGTCCCGCGTCCCCCGTTGCGTTCCAGAGGGACACGGGGAGAGATGGGCGTCCGCTAAGCTCCAGCCCCTGCCAGGCCACCTGGTCAGGAGGCCTCCTGCTCAGCGGGCCACCTGTCCCTCCCTATCCTATTACAACAACACAGGCCTCGGCCATGTGAGGCGCCAAGCACGGAAGTGGCCGTGGCCGTTGTGAGAGCGCACATGCTGTTGTTAGAGCGCACGTGCTCTGAGGCGCTCAGGTGAAACGAGCCCGTCGCTGGCTCACGTCATCGTTCAGATTCGAAGGACGGAATGATCCCATCTTGAGAATTCCCCGCCCCCCCCTCGCCAGTCACGAAATGTTACCAGTTTCGTTTCAGGAGCCTGCCGCCACTGTGGTTATCCCCTCTTTCAAGGAGAGGTTTTTTTGGGACGGGGGGGACGGGGGAGGTTGCTGTAATGAGCAGGTAACAGATCGTGGGGGGAATGTATGTTTGCTCGTCGTATCATGTGTAGTTAGAAGGCTTTATGTGGTTTGTGTAATCAGGTGTGTGCTGCTGAGCGCTGGGGCTCGCCAGTCATGGTCCACTAGGCAGGCGGGGGGGGGGGGGGGTGAGGGGCAGGCAGTCAACAGAGCGTACCAAGATCACAAACCGGTCCCCGTCCGTCCCCCCCTCGCTGTCTCAAAGATTTAACATACATCGTCTGGAGTAGAGAGCTTTCAAGGAGTTGACTCGCGGGGCAAGTCCACACACCCTCACGCGTCGCACATTCTTTCTTCTTTTGCTAACGATATTTCACCTCCCCGGTGAAGCAATCCGTCCAGTGTCACCGAGGGAGAGGGCAGGCTTTCAGGGTGATTTACTGCTTATCCTCATGGGTGTCATCACCCTAACTCCCCCTCAGCTCAGTCGCACACCCAGACAGTGTGTGTGTGTGTGTGTGTGTGTGCAGGTCTGTGTGAGATTTGTCCTCCCTCTAAAAAGACACTATGATCTTTCTCCTGGATAAGACCCACACACGAGATCCAATCATGTGTTCAAAGAAAGTCGAGACTTAATGCCATTGTTTGTGATCTTGCTCGAAACCCATTCCTGGCGGTGTGTCATGGTGGCGGTTGGCAGGGTCACCAGGGCTTAGTAACACAGCCTGCATCCTCATTCCCATGGTTCAACACAGGCCTAAGGTTATCTGATCAAATTCCACTCGATAACAAACAATACCCCTTATGCCCAGCGATGTGTGTGCCACAGTGAAAGTTCAGGCTGAGTCCGTGGTGTGTCTGCAGTCAGGAGGCTGGGTGAAGGGAGTCAGTGAGACTGCCTGGGCCTGCCAGTCATCGGGATGGAACAGAAGCCTAATCTCCTGACGTCTCCCTGTCAGACATGTAAGCCTCGCTCACGCTCGTGTGGTTTGAACTTGACGGGGGCCAAGCAAACCGTTTCCCAACAGTTCCTATGTCGTCTAGGTGAACCCAGGCAGGCACAAGTGGACACCTCTACCTGTCCTTGTGAAGGGATTCTAAAATGATCCTTGGTCCTTGATCGAGCTCGCTCCTCTCTAGCCTCTCCTCTCTTCTACCTTCGGGCTTAGCTCCCCACACACATGCTGACGACACGCGTCCCTCTCACACACACACATCTCTGTTGCGCACACTCGAACACACAGCAGTAATTCCGGTCTGACTGCCCTTGAGGTTCATTCTCAGCCTCGCTCGCTATGTTTTGTTCCTTTGTTCTCCCTGTCAGTCTGGAGACCCAGGAAGCTGTTGCGTTTGTAGGGACGGTAGTGAAATATCGAGGCGATGTTTCCACATGGTGTGGAACGCAGCACTAGCGCTCGCCTTGTTCCAGGGGTCATGTGACTGAATCCTTCTGGCTAACCAGTCATATCAGCATTATGACACATGACCCCCAAGTTAGCCTCAAGGGTCGTTTTAGACTCAAGGAGAAGTGAAACACACCCAGCTGGGTAGAGAAGAAACCCATCAAGGTGGGTGAATGTGTAAGCCTGTGTTTGGCTGACTGGCAGAGGGGAGCCTGTGATTGGCTGACTGCCTGAGGGGAGCCTGTGATTGGCTGACTGCCAGAGGGGAGCCGTTGAAGGGAGAAGGACGACCTCGGCCCTGCAGACCAGCACCTCCTCGGTCCTGGCCCTCTGTATACAACCAGGAAGAGCTAGCCCCCGTGGTGGATTTGCATAGCTAACGTTTTTGTGTAACTGCCCAACCTGCGACCTGTCTAGGCAGGAGAGACGGTAGCTGGTGAAGCAGTGTGGGATGATGTCAGCCTCTCCAGCTTCCTGTCTGTCCACCTTCTTCCTTTTATTCTTTTTTTTTTATGGACGAACGACGCTCGAGGCAGTTCTCAGAGGAATTAAAGTAACGACAACTGCTGATACCCGTTATCACGTCTCTGAGCTCTCTTATAATACCTGACAGAACCTTTTGCTTCTCCGGCAATAGACAGAGGCTTCCCTTTAGATCCTCGGTTACAGCAGGCCCAAATCTCCAGTTATTTATTCCAGTCCAGGCGGCCTATCAGGCCTGATTGGTGAGAGTTGGATCCTGGTCCGAAGGGTCAGTATCACTGGGGCCAGTCACCTCCCTGCCTTCTGTGTAAACACTGCTGTGTGCTTTAGCAGGGAGGGCAGCAAGGCAGCCATTAGCAGCGTGGCTCTAGTCAAACACAGGGGCAGCGGCGCACTAACCAAGAGCAGAAACCACTTGTCCGCTATGTCCTGTCAAGAGGCCGTCCAGGCAATACAGTAAGGAAGCGTTTGGAATGCAGCAGTTTAATAAAAAGGACCAAACACGCTGCAGACTGCAGCTAGCTTACCATGTACTGAGCTTAACTGCCAGGGATTGATAAGGAGTTTTTGAGTTGCCCAGGCAGATGAAACGAACGGAGGTCTCCAGGGTGTCTGTTGGCTCCGTTGGCGCTGATAAGGGTCATTCATTACACACCTGGGGGATTGATTTCACAATGTGTTCTCACTTAGTCACTCTTACTTTACCTCACCTATGTAGGTCAGCGTGATGAGGACAGAAGTGTGTGCGTGTGCTAAGGCAGACACACGGAGGCCTAAAGGTCATTCTTGTCACGGTCACCGATGAGATGTATGAAGAAAAGTCAAGCTAAGGGTCACCAGAAGTTTGATACCAAGGCATCCAATAATCACTGAGAGCAGTGACAGGACACGGTAACTCGTTCAGACTAGCTGTTTTCAAACGGCTCCACTCTCCCGATGCCCCCGTGTTAATCGTGACCTGGTGCAGCGTTGGTGCAGCGTTGGAGCCACCGGGGGTGAGCGGTTAAGGAACTCGAGAGCTGTCCTCGTCCTCGCTGTCCACGTCCTAGACTTGCTACAGGCTCGAGCATTTAGTTCCTCTACTTTATTTAAGGAGGTGAATGGGCGCTTGTGGAGATCCATGTCCTTCTGTGGGTCATGTTTCGGGTCTGGTAGCAGACTCTGAATTGGCTATAGTAACTCTATACTACTAAGCTTCCTGTTGAAAGCACTGGGTCTAAAGGCCTGAAGGTCCATATTCCCATTTCCAAGTGGATTACCATGACCGTACATGCATAATACCTTTATCAATACCGTTGTTGTTGACACAGCTTGACTATTATTTACTGATTTCTACTTGGAGAAAGTAGCGCAACGGTGCAGTTTCCAGGGCTCCGGGGGCAATTAGAGGCTTCCTGTTCACACTGGGTGAGTGTCCAGATGTTATGGCTGAAGGCAGGGGTGCGTCTGTCTGCAGACCCCCCCCCTCCCTCCCCTCGTTATCAGGAGCAGCTGCAGGTGGCCTGGGGGGGAGGGGACCCCTGACTGGGTCCACCTTCCCCAGCCAGCAGCCTGGCTACATACACTGGCCCTCCTACTCCTGCTCTCCTGTGGGCGTCTCTGATCCATGAAACCCAATCAAAAACCTTTATTTATTTATATATATAAATGTCACAGTGCCTGACGTGCTCATACCGCTTGCCAACTCACCCCGTCAGTCCCGCTGTCAACGGAGATGTTTGAGTCTTTCGCCCTGTCTTTTACGATCCCCTCTCTATCTGTTTACCTCCTCTGCCCTTTTTACGTGCGTTTACCCCGGAGAGTGCTGGCTCCAGATCAAGCGACGTGCCCAATTAGTTTTTACACTTTAAGCCCACAAACCGAGCGTCTAAAATAACCAGCGTCACACATGGCCAGACCGGCCTCGCCTGCTCCTGCTCTCTCGAGTCTTGTCCAGAGCATGGGCGTTTTGTTATTGTAGCGTATGTTTGTCGCTGCGTCTTGTCCTCCCTGCAGACTGAGCTCTCATTTACGCTCTGATTCCGCTGTGTTGTGACCTGCTGCACTGAGGCGATGCAGCCCTCTTGCTCTGGTGTCCTTGGCTTAACCCAGAGAACAGGTTACTCTGTTCTAACACAGAGGAGTATTATGTGTGTGTGTGTGTGTGTGTGTGTGTGTGTGTGTGTGTGTGTGTGTGTGTGTGTGTGTGTGGAATAATCACCCAGAGAATTTATATTCTGTCCCATTCTGACCCATCGTTCCTTTCCTGGGTGGATATTTTTGGGAGCGCCAGGCACATTTGAGTGTGTGTGTGTGTGTGTATTTCACCTCAGAAGTATTGAGCTCATCTCTGGTATTGGGCCTCTGTGTCTCTTCTGGGTACTTTCAGGAGGCTTCTGATTGGCCTCTTTTTATAGTCCTTTGTGTGCTGCAGGTGCTGCAGGCACTGTCGACCTGCCATCTTCTGACATGGACAGAACAGGGGGTGAAAAAGGGGTGACATCATCCGCTTGGCGAGGAAGTGAGAGACGGTTTGGAACCGCAGATGGGAAAGCCCCTCTGTGTAAAAAACTACGCTGTTTGTGTCATCGCGAGCGCCTGTTTGATACATTTCTGGAGATAAACGCTTCCTGTGTGTGTGTGTGTTAATGAGTACCTTGACTGGGCTGTAATCACAGGCTGGCTGGAAGCAGCTGGAGGGGGGCTGGCTGGCTGGGGAGGCAGCGCCTGCCCTCCCGTTTGGTGCTCAGAGACAGACCTGCACGGCCACTTGGCCTCGTGACGTGGGGGCCAACAGTCACCCTTCACGACACCACAACCCCCGTCGCTGGGCTTAGGCTGCTCCGTCACAGCCAAGTTCTCCTCCCTCCTCCTCCTCACCTCCTTCCTCCTCCTCACCTCCCTCCTCCTTACCTTCCTCCTCCTTACCTTCCTCCTCCTCACCTCCCTCCTCCTCCTCACCTCCCTCCTCCTCACCTCCCTCCTCCTCACCTCCCTCCTCCTCACCTCCCTCCTCCTCACCTCCCTCCTCCTCACCTCCCTCCTCCTCACCTTCCTCCTCCTCACCTTCCTCCTCCTCACCTCACCTCCCTCCTCCTCCTCACCTCCCTCCTCCTCACCTCCCTCCTCCTCACCTTCCTCCTCCTCACCTCCCTCCTCCTTACCTTCCTCCTCCTCACCTCCCTCCTCCTCACCTCCCTCCTCCTCACCTCCCTCCTCCTCACCTCCCTCCTCCTCACCTTCCTCCTCCTCACCTCCCCTCACCTTGGTCCTAGCGCAGAGTTGACTCCAGCACAGGGTGGCTCTCTGTTTCCACGTGTCCTCACTTGTCCTCGCACACTGTCTGCTTGAACACAGGATAAGACCTTTTGAAAGTTAAACGTCGCTGCTCTGAACGGTCACAAAGACTGACAATAATGGGGCTTTACTTCAGAAGACAAGTAAAGCCCCAACAGCTACTACATACAGTCGTAGGGTTGACTTTCCCCACACAGAGGAATAGTCCAATCAAACTCGGTGTGTTTGTCTGAAAGGCACCGCGTTCTTTATGGGTTGATTGGTTTGTCAGGTGAAATGTGAGGGCCTCTGTCCTAGACCAGGAGTGCTTTCAGAGACGGATGAAAGCATAAGGGCAGGGTTGGCTGGTGGAGTCATTAGATTAGTCACATCTGTCAGAACTCTCACAACCCTCTCCACTTGGCTGCCACAGACCATCCATAGAATAGGGCTTTTGTAGGCTTTTTCTCTCTCCCTCCCTCCTTCTCTCTTTCTCTCCATCCCTCCATATCTCTCTCCTCTCTCTTTCTCCCCCTCTCTCTCTCTCCCTGATGAGACATTGGCGCAGAAGGGAAGAACTGTGCCAACATTGCATTGGACCAGGCAGAAGACGTTGTGTACGCAGCAGCACTCTCTTTCTGTCAATAAGCAACAGTGCCGGTCGTCACCCGCAGACCGTGGGTCGCGCGGCCCGACCAAGATCAGCCTGGGAACGGCTGGAGAGAGGGCTCCAGGCGGAGAGGTGGATCTGACTCGTTCAGGTGGAGTTCCTGAGGTGGAGCGGCCTCTTCGGTGGAGCGGAGGAGGCCAGGCACCACCTGACTGGAAGCAGGCCGCGGGGCGACGCCCCACTGCACAGATGGGATCTGGGATCGTCGGGTGGACTGACACCACCTCGAGGAAGAGTAAAGATGTGTCGTCGTCCGACGCACGTCACCCCCGGGGCCACACCCACGAGGAGGCTGTGAGGGTGCGGCCCGGCGTGCTGTCCTCCCCAGGGCCCTAATGCCCCCTGTCCCCGGGATGGCACCAATCTTAAGACGCCGTTGGCTCTGGCGGTGACTTTGAACTTTGAATGATGTCATCATGAACACTTAGGTGTGTGTGTGTGTGTTGTATGGGTCCATCAGTTGCATGGCTTCAGTCCCTGCGGGCTCAGCCTGTAGGACAAACACAGATGCAGGATAAACAGTGGCGGCATACCTGCCTGGATTACCCTGTTTAGATCCTCATCATTGTCATCAGGCCAGCAGAGATGCCATCAGGCTGGCTGAGGAGGGTTCAATTGTAGCACGCCTGCCTCTAATATGCCGTGGAAACCACACAGGAACCATTCCAGAGAAGTAATACTATAGCCTGGGGCAGAACAAGCTGTCCTAATGTCTGTTTGCTCACAGACATTACATTCTCGGAAGACGGGTGTGTTTGTGTGTTTAGTATGACGGCGAGCAAACACAATATGTGTGTCCCGTGTTCGTCTCCGGCCCTGTCATTAGGGAGCCGGGACGAGGAGGCAGCCTGGACGAGGAGGCAGCCTGGATGAGGAGGCAGCCTGGATGAGGAGGCAGCCTGGACGAGGAGGCAGCCTGGACGAGGAGGTAGCCTGGACGAGGAGGCAGCCTGGACGAGGAGGCAGCCTGGACGAGGAGGCAGCCTGGACGAGGAGGCAGCCTGGACGAGGAGGCAGCCTGGACGAGGAGGCAGCCTGGACGAGGAGGCAGCCTGGACGAGGAGGCAGCCTGGACGAGGAGGCAGCCTGGACGAGGAGGCAGCCTGGACGAGGAGGCAGCCTGGACGAGGAGGCAGCCTGGACGAGGAGGCAGCCTGGGTTTTGTCGTTTCCCCCGACTCGTCTTCTTCCTCCTCCTCCTTCTCTGCCTCCTTAGGGCCAGGTGCTGTCACGACACGACCAGGCATCAGGAGGAATGTCTCCCCACCCCCTGCCTTCCCTCGTTGACCAGCCTCACCCTGCAGCTCCCTCTCCTTCCCTAACCCTCCAGGGCTCTCAACCAACCGTCTTCCTCTTTGTCCCAGTACCGTCTGGGGAAAAAAGTTTTGAAAGGTTGAAGAGATATTGTCATGAATGATTTCAATCAAAGGTTTTTGAAAAAAAAAATCAAAAACGAGTTTGGCAATGGTTTCGAAAGGTATGAAAAAAGGTTTTGAAAGGTTGAAAGACTATTTGCGATTTATTTTCCAAAATAGATTTGCATCATTGATGAGGACTCTACCGTACTCTCCCTCCCCCCACGCTCTCCCTCCCCCACTCTCTCTCTCCCTCCCCCACTCTCTCTCTCCCTCCCCCACTCTCTCTCTCCCTCCCCCCACGCTCTCCCTCCCCCCACGCTCTCCCTCCCCCACGCTCTCCCTCCCTTCTGCCAGGAAAGGTAACCTCATGCTTGGAGGGAACCACCTGCTATTTGTGTGCTCGAAAGAAGAAGTGAGAGTAAGACTGCTGTTGCCTGTACCAGTGTGTGTGTGTGTGTGTGTGTGTGTGTGTGTGTGTGTGTGTGTGTGTGTGTGTGTGTGTGTGTGTGTGTGTGTGTGTGTGTGCGTGTGTGCGTGTGCGCGTGTGCGTGCGTGCTCCCTTTGCCAGTGTCGGTCTGGTGGCTGCAGAGTGTGTGGGAGGGTGACACGGTAGATGTTTTAATAAAGATCCACTGGCAGGTCAGCCGTGTCCTCCCATTAGGACTGAGGTGAAACAGAGGTTTCCCATGGTGCTGTGCTGTGCAGTCTCGAGCCTCATTTGGGGTGCTGTACTGTGCTGTGCCATCACCCAGATCACCTCGAGAGCTGACAAGTCAATAGGAAGTGTTTGCGCGCGTGGAGATGAAGGCTGTGGCCAGGTGGCGGGGCATCGAGAGAAGGCTGTGTTCTTCCTGGAGCTCAGATAAAAGCCCCACAATCTGTGCCTCCTTTATCTCGCTCGCTATTGTGCTCTCACTATCTCTCTTTCTCTCCAGCCATTCTGTTTCTCACTTTTCTTTTCTTTCTTTTTTTTTCGTGCTTTTGCTTTGAAGTTCTTTTACAGGTGTGTGTGTGTGTGTGTGTGGGGGTATTGGACAGGCCTAAATCCTTGCAAATTTGTGCTTGTGTGCCTGCTTGTGAGTTCAGGTCATAACCGTCAAGAGATACCCATCTCTCTCTCCCTCCTTTTGATCTGCCGCAGTGTCAAAATGTTACGTGTTGCCATGACACACTCTCTCTCTCTCTCTGTCTGTCTTTTCTCTGTCTCTCTCTTTCTGTCTCTCTCTCTCGTCTCATTTTTCCTTCACTCTGCTTCCTGTTCTCTTTGCCCTTTCTCCATCCCTCCCTCTATCCCTGTCCTCCCTCCCTGTCCCTCTCTCTCTCCCTGACCTCCATCCCTCTCTCCCTCCCTCTCCCTGTCCTCCACCCTCTGCCTCCCTCCCTCCCTCTCCCTGTCCTCCTCCCTCTGCCTCTTCACGGTCAAGCCCCGAGGCGGCCTCACAGGAGACGGCAGAGAGACAGAGGGAAAGACGGAGGGAGAAACAGAGCCGGAGAAAGTTATACTCCCTAATTGTTCAACAAGCGCATGAAATCCAGTCCGCCCAAGCTCTGAGGCTCCTCGTGGGTCAAAGGAAAGGTCACCTTGAGATATAGAATTGTACTCACCTGAAGTTACAGTGAGCTGTAGCTGCAGGAATTTGTGTGGGCTTCGGTCTCATAGTCTATAGAGACCGACAGGAACTCTGGGTTCACACTAACGTCACATCATTTTTTTGGGGGGGTGTTTTTATTTTTTTTAAGTGGTTCTTTTGATGATTGTGTGTATTCATAACTGTTCTGTAATCCAGATCGTTTTAGGCGTGGCTCTGACACATTTGTGGTGTCACATTTGTGGTGTCACATGCTGTGGTTTCACATGCTGTGGTGTCACAGTGCCTGTGTTAATAGGAAGGCTATTGATAGTGGTGATGAGCAGCATTGTTGTGTTAAGGCAGTCACAGTATGTGCTCCTCATAAGAACCTGTTGTCGGTTGAGAGACTATGATGATGACACACTGCTATCACAGCCTTTCCTGCAACCGTTGAACTCGTCGTGCTGCAATTTCCTCTGTATCAACAGTTCTCTCTGTCCAGTGTCTTTAATGCGTGTTAGGTTTGTTTATACAGCATGCCTTCAAGGTCAGCTGGATACCAGACCAGGGGGATTAGACAGTGGAGGTGTGTTTCTCTGTGTTTGGATACAGAATGCTGTTAACCCCCCCCATCCCCCCCACCCCCCACACACACCCCGTCAGCCATTCTGAGAATTCTTGAATGCTTTGGAACGTTGTAGAACACTCCGGAACATCCAGTCACTCTGTTTTCAGTTGGTCTTTGTGTTCCGCAGTCCTCAAAGGTGTACTCTCTCCACCAGACAATTAGCTGGTGCATTGATGTCTGCCGCCAACTGTAGAAAATATGAACTTTGTAAGATGATTAGCTAACAAATGATTAATCATATACTCTGTACTCTGCACTCTGGGTAACTGATCAATCTGAGGTGACAAAGAGCCCCAACAGGGTTTCAACTGGGTGGATATCCTGAGCAGAGCTATCAGGTCTGTGTCGTGTTCATCCGGGCTCTAACTACATGTCTGCTACAGGCAGCTACGCGTCTGTTGTGTTGTCCAGTGTCGTCCTGTCCTTCTCAAAGAGTCAGTGTTCGCTTTGCCCTTCTCTCTCTCACATCCCGACTGCTTCCTTCCACTGGTGTATGTCACCGTGACCTGGTTCTGTCTCTCTCTCTCTCTCTGGAATCATTTGTACCAGCCTAGTTCTTTAATCTACAGCTGAGCTGTTTATTTACCAACACGGTGGCACTGGGGATGGCCTTGGCTGACTGTGTCGAGGTGATGCAGAGAGAGGTGAGGTTTAGATCGCCCTGGCTTGGACACCGTTACTAGACTTGGACGCTGTCATGCTCAAGGTTGCCAGATCCAGGCAAGAACCGCCTCACATGGGGGAGTTAACCCTCTTCTATCCTTACTAAGATAACAACAGACAGTTTGTGTAACTCAAGCATACACATGCACCACAGACATGCACATAGCCTTTGCACTTTAGTCGTCTTAAGGCATTTTTCCTGATAAACTGGGTGAGTGGTCTGTTGCTTAACCCATCCGCCTTAACAAGCAGGCAGATTCACAGCCCAGGAATTCAGTTTATTCCTTAATTGCTCTTTTTTTAATCTCCACTTTTCTGATTTATTGACTTTGAAAGCTCTTTTTTCAAATCCAGCTTAGTCTCAGTGAACCACAGTGTCCATCCAACTACACATGTTCCAGAGATGTGTGTGTGTGTGTGTGTGTGGTAATTGGGCTGTTTTTCAGCTGATCCCCTGGTTAACATCAAGGGAAGAGTGTCACAACCTGTGTTTGTGTGTGTCCTGTTGGCCCCAGAGGAATGTCCCTGGAAGAGAGTCGGCCCTCAGATCTCATACCGCCCCTCCTTCTAGTTCATATAGACACAGACGACTTGTCAATGTCATGCGTTATCACGTCACTAGGATCAGGGTGTCACCTTGTAAAACTAGTTTAGGATCTTTTTCCTCAGATGAGGAATACCTCTATTATCATGTGACGCTTGTGCCACCGTGGCAAAATGGGGAGTTCATTTTGGTTTAACGACCAGGGCAAGGCCACAGTACTGTTATCCTCTTGGGTTTCAAGTATCTACTCTTGATAAGAAACCTAATTAAAAGGTAGTCTAATCCTGCGTACTTAAGAGGCCACCCATTACAATCATCGAGGGGCTGCAGCTCACAGCTTGACAGGCCTTTTTGGTCTTCATCATCAAGGAGGCTATTGAACGCGTAGGACTAGCGGTCTAAAATAAGCACACACTGTATGGAACAATATGGTTTGAAGTGCATGTCATTCACCAGAGGGTTTTCAACTGAACTTGAGCCCTCCCTAGCCTGAGGTTTCGATAGCGTCAGGGCACCTTCCAATGGCTTCTCACCTCTCTCACTCCCGGTAACCCTGAGCGAGAGAGAACTCACCTGGGTCTGATCCTGGTCTCCTGACCGCTGACTACCTTCCTGCCTGCCCACCTGCCTTTCCTCCTGGCCTCCACTCTCCTCCTGGCCTCCACTCTCCTCCTGTCCTCCTCTCCTCCTCCCCTCCCCTCTCCTCCCCTCTCCTCTCCTCTCCTCCCCTCTCCTCCACTCTCCTCCACTCTCCTCCCCTCCCCTCTCCTCCCCTCTCCTCTCCTCTCCTCCCCTCCCCTCTCCTCCTCTCCTCCCCTCCCCTCCCCTCCCCTCTCCTCTCCTCTCCTCCTGGGCCTCTGCTCTGAACTAACCCATTAGCGTTTGATTGAAAGGCTCCTCCAGCAGGCAGAGGGGGGCTTCCTTAAACCTTGCAAAGTGGCCTCCTAATCCCTCAAGTACGACCATAAATCAGCTCAGGATTACCGGTGCTCTGCCACGAGGCCAGCTGCTCCTCTCTCCGGCCAGCCCAGAGTGGCCACCACCACAGTTGCCCAGTCATTCAGTCCCCATATCACCCGTCAGTCTGGCCCATCTACCAGAATACGCCACCCACCTCTAAGAATCCCAGAGAATCTATAAAGAATATATTGCCAAGTCTGCCTGACTTCAGATCAGGGAGTTCTCCTTATCTGCTGTCCTACTTCTCTCCCATCCCCCACCTCCCTGCCTCTTGTCCTCGCCCCCTGCCCCAGCGTGGGGCAGCCGTCCTGGGCACAGGTTAGGAATCAGCCTCAGCCTCGTGGCCCTGGGGCTCCAGGGAGGAGCTGTGAGTCAGCAGGTTGTCTTGCCGGCTTCATGTCTCTTCACCAGCCGTTACCTTCGACGCCCATCGCTCTCTGGTTTGGTTTAATGCGAGACCTGACCCTTGCCTCCGGGGCTAATAATAGCCTTGAGTAGCTTATAGACGAGGCGGTATCGCGACACACACTCAACCTCGACATTTCCTGCTGTTTGGCAGTGGATATGTTCTTATCTCATGTCTTCTTTAATGTCCCACCGCTGAGGGAAGTGTGTGTGTGTGAGGGTGTGGGCTCGTGCCGGGAGAGATAACAGCCCCTCAGACCGCAGTGTTTTCCCCTCTCAGACTAGATCATGCTCTCCTGCAGCCCTGTGTCCTGGAAATGAGGTCACCTCGTTAGGAGGCAGGTTTAGCTTCTTACTTCCTGGCTCCATATGTCTGTGCTGCCGCCACCGGCTGCAGCTTAATGCATTGTGTCCCGGCCACCCCGTCCTCCCTTAGCGCAGGAACGTCCGTCCCCTCCGACCCATCGCCAGTCCCCCCAGCAGGGCACCGTCGATCGAAGCCGCCCAGATCCCTCACCTGGGGGGGCATTTGTTTCGTGAGAGGTCGGCCGTGCTGCCGTCCAGACACGGCGGGAGGCCTGGTCAGCAGAGCGATCGCTCACCCCCCCCCAACCCCCCACCCACCTCTGTCAGTCAGCTTTTAGGCTGGGGGGCTGAGAACTCTCTGCTAAGCTGTCAATTCAATGATCCCAATGAGCTCATGGCATAGCTCATCTGAGAAATGGTCCGCGTCACACCGGGTCTCTGGTCCACATGATTTACTGGCGTCGTAATCAGTCTGGGCTCGGGAGTGATTGAGGGTCTGTAATAGGGGCTGGAAGTGTTTATAGACAGGATGGTTATTGGAGGAGAACTTAATTGGAATATCGGGCAACGATGATGACTTAACACGATCACAGTCCGGCAGGAAGCTGGGGCTGCCTTGTGATTGGTGGACCCTTGCTAACCGCCCCTCCTCTCTCTCTCTCTGTCTCTCTGTCTCTCTCTCTCTCTCTCTCTCTCCTCCCTGCAGATGAGCGTGAGGCGGTGCAGAAGAAGACCTTCACCAAGTGGGTGAACTCCCACCTGGGCCGCGTCACCTGCCGCATAGGAGACCTCTACACTGACCTGCGGGATGGACGCATGCTCATCCGCCTCCTGGAGGTGCTGTCTGGGGAGCAGCTGGTCAGTACCTCATCCTCTCCGCCCTGACCTGGCCCTGGCGCTGGGCCTGAAAGTCTCCCTGACCTGACCCTGAGCCTGAGCCTGGCCCTGGCCCTGACAGTCTCCCTGACCTGACCCTGAGCCTGAGCCTGGCCCTGGCCCTGACAGTCTCCCTGACCTGACCCTGAGCCTGAGCCTGGCCCTGGCCCTGACAGTCTCCCTGACCTGACCCTGAGCCTGAGCCTGGCCCTGGCCCTGACAGTCTCCCTGACCTGACCCTGAGCCTGAGCCTGGCCCTGGCCCTGACAGTCTCCCTGACCTGACCCTGAGCCTGAGCCTGGCCCTGGCCCTGACAGTCTCCCTGACCTGACCCTGAGCCTGAGCCTGGCCCTGGCCCTGACAGTCTCCCTGACCTGACCCTGAGCCTGAGCCTGGCCCTGGCCCTGACAGTCTCCCTGACCTGACCCTGAGCCTGAGCCTGGCCCTGGCCCTGACAGTCTCCCTGACCTGACCCTGAGCCTGAGCCTGGCCCTGGCCCTGACAGTCTCCCTGACCTGACCCTGAGCCTGAGCCTGGCCCTGACAGTCTCCCTGACCTGACCCTGAGCCTGAGCCTGGCCCTGGCCCTGACAGTCTCCCTGACCTGACCCTGAGCCTGAGCCTGGCCCTGACAGTCTCCCTGACCTGACCCTGAGCCTGAGCCTGGCCCTGGCCCTGACAGTCTCCCTGACCTGACCCTGACTTGCTGGTCATCTGGTTTTAGCGGCAGCTGATGATGAAACTCTTATTTCTGCTTTCTCCCGTTCTTCCTCTTTGAGTTTACTCCTCTCTGCCAACACACTGTCTTACCTACGGTACATAACTCCCCCCCTCTCTCTCTTAATGAGCTCTCCCCTCCTCCTTGACGCCCTGTCTCCCCTCTCCCTCCCCCAGCCGAAGCCCACCAAGGGCCGCATGCGTATCCACTGCCTGGAGAACGTGGACAAGGCCCTGCAGTTCCTCAAGGAGCAGAAGGTGCACCTGGAGAACATGGGCTCCCACGACATTGTGGACGGAAACCACCGCCTCACCCTCGGCCTCATCTGGACCATCATCCTACGCTTCCAGGTAACGTCCTGGCTGCCACACTGGCTCTCAATTTGTCTCTCGCTCTCTCTCTCTCTCGTGCTCTCTCTCTCTCTCGTGCTCTCTCTTTCTCTCGCTCTTTCTCTCTCTCTCTCTCGCTCTCTCTCTTTTCAACATTGCTCTTTATTTATTTATCTTTCTGTATTTCTCTCTTGATCTCTTGCATCATCTCTCCTTTCTTTCACTTTTTGCTCTCTCTTTCTCTCCCTCCTCCCTCTCTCTCTCTCTCTCTCTCTCTCCACCTGGCATCTGGACCTCAGGTCCCTGCTTGTCCTCAGGCCTCAGGCGAACCACTATGAATGGAAGCAATTAACTGCTAGGCTGTGTTTTTCAGGGCTGACTCTGCTCTCGTAATATCCTCGTAATACTCTGATATAATTTCTGAACTCAATTTGTCTCACCAAGGACACAATTAATATTAGGACCCGTCAGCTGTTTCCCCTCCATCGCTGGTGAATCCGCGTAAATCTCCGCCCCTGTGCAGAATGACAAGATAATGTTTGTGATTCATGTAATCAATGCCGAGCAATGTTTAATTAGCCGAGCCGGGTGCTGCGTTGGAGTGTTAAGTGGGCCTGTGTCTGTGTGACTGAGCGGAGCTCTCGTCCTCCTGCTAACAGATCCAGGACATCAGCGTGGAGACCGGGGACAACAAGGAGAAGAAGTCTGCCAAAGAAGCCCTGCTGCTCTGGTGCCAGATGAAGACTGCAGGGTGAGGGGGGAGGAGGGGAGGGAGGGAGGGAGGGAGGGAGGGAGGGAGGGAGGGAGGGAGGGAGGGAGGGAGGGAGGGAGGGAGGGAGGGAGGGAGGGAGGGAGGGAGGGAGGGAGGGAGGGAGGGAGGGAAGAGGTGGGGAGGGGAGGGGAGGGGAGGGGGAGAGGTGGGGAGAGGTGGGGAGGGGAGGGGGAGAGGAGAGGTGGGGAGGGAAGAGGAGAGGTGGGGAGGGGAGGGGAGGGGGAGAGGTGGGGAGGGAAGGGAAGAGGAGAGGTGGGGAGGGAAGAGAGGTGGGGAGGGAAGAGGAGAGGTGGGGAGGGAAGAGGAGAGGAGAGGTGGGGAGGGACAGCAGTGTCCCTCCCCAATGTCCGTGTGAGAGATCATTGGCACTGTGAGAGAACTCTTCCTGCGTGTAGTTGATGATTAATCCCCGTTGACCTTCTCCCTGCAGGTACCCCAACGTGAACGTCCACAACTTCACCACCAGCTGGAGAGACGGCCTGGCGTTCAACGCCATCGTGCACAAACACAGGTCAACCACCTATCAGCACATTGACCCTGCGCACACCACACTTTCATCAAGTTGAAGTCAGCCATTAGATCTGTAGGCCGCTGGGTGCCATCGTCACCCTCCGTGCTCTCTATAAAGAGCTATATTTAGATGATGAACTGTTCCATTATCTCAGGATAAGTGCCTCACCCTCTGGTCCTATCAGGACCTCTTGTCTAATGAGGTCCACCTGCCATGACACCTCGTCTCTGGGGGGGTCTGAACCTCCTGTTAGTCTATGTGGGTCTCCTCAACCTTCCTCTCCTACAAACTTTCAGCAGTTTGGATACGTGGATGAAAAAAATCCAAATCATTGGAGTAAGTTGACCTAGATAACGGAAATAAAAACCCACTCGATTTTCACGCGAGAGCGCGCCTGGCAGCTCACTGGTGCCCCCTGCTGGTAGCGTGCTGCAGGACACGGCGGGGTTAACAGGTTGATTGTCAGTGGCTTCCCCTCGTTTGTTGAACACGGACAGGTTGAACTGAGATGAATGCCTGCACCGTTGCTGCCTGTTTGTGGGTTTCCAGAGTGTAGAAGTCATTTTCAGTGAGGAGTGATTAAATCTTCAGGCTACAAGATGGCACTGTCATCTCTACACGATCCCATTAAACAGAGTACAGAGACCACAGATAAGACAGACTTGAAAAAAATGATAATTAGACCATAAGTCTTCTACTTTGTTTACTAGTCAGACTGAATTCTGTCGTTTGGATTGCAGTCCTCCCAGCAATGAGATGAGTGTTGTCATTAACAAGCTCCCACCCTTTCTCTTTCCAGATCGGACCTCATCGAGTTTGACACCCTGAAGCGGTCCAACGCCCACTACAACCTCCAGAACGCCTTCAACGTGGCGGAGAAAGAGCTCGGCGTCACCAAGCTGCTGGACCCAGAAGGTGAGCGTGGTCCAGGGGAGGGACACCTGGGAACGTGGGAGTTACCCCCCACCAAGAGGAGCCTCTGTCCTGGGATGGCTGTCTGGACTGGGGGAGGGAGGGGTGGAGGGGTGGAGGGGCTGGGGTGGATGGATGGATTACCTGAATGAATTACAGCTTAAGAGCCAATAGGAGATGGGAGGCCAGACTGGGCACAGTGGCTTAGGGATGCCTTCTGACATCACTGGTCTGAAAGGGAAGTCCATATATGGTGACTGTTTGGCTTCCCTTCTGAGCCCTGAGCTGGATTTGAAGACGAGGCCCACGTGTTCTTAAAGGAAATGGGATGTGTGTGTGTGTGTGTGTGTGTGCATGCTAAGTAGATGAGAGGGATAATGGTGCTCCAGTGAGGCAGGCTGACAGTGCTGTGTCTTTGTCCAGATGTGAATGTGGACCAGCCCGATGAGAAGTCCATCATCACATATGTGGCCACCTACTACCACTACTTCTCCAAGATGAAGGCCCTGGCCGTGGAGGGCAAGAGGATCGGCAAGGTGGGCTACTGTGTGTGTGTGTGTGTATATGTGTGTGTGTATATGTGTGTGTGTATATGTGTGTGTATATGTGTGTGTGTGCGTGTAGGTGCATACAGACTCCGTGTGCTTCCGTGTGTGTCTGTGTGTGTGTGGGTGCATACAGACTGCGTGTGCTTCCGTGAGCGTTGTGTAGGTGCTAACAGACTGCGTGTGTGTGACCTGTGACCCTCACCCCTCCTGCCTGCCTCGCCAGGTGCTGGACTACGCCATCGAGGCCGACCAGCTGATCGACAAGTACGAGACCCTGGCGTCGGAGCTGCTGCAGTGGATCGAGCAGACCATCCTGACCCTCAACGACCGGCAGCTGGCCAACTCCCTGAGCACCGTGCAGAACCAGCTGCAGGCCTTCAACACCTACCGCACCGTGGAGAAGCCCCCCAAGTGAGAGAGGGGTCTGGGGGGGGGAGCACTCCTGGTCTGGGGGGGTAGGGGGGGAGTTTAGCGGAGGGAAGCACATTCCAGAACCAGAGAGATTTTCAAAACGGGTCAACAGTGAGGTTTCTGACCTGTGTGTGTGTGTGTGTGTGTGTTTGCCCAGATTCACAGAGAAGGGGAACCTGGAGGTGCTGCTCTTCACCATCCAGAGCAAGATGAGAGCCAACAACCAGAAGGTGTACATGCCCAGAGAGGGCAAGCTCATCACTGACATCAACAAGGTAGGATCCTGCCCCCGGGACCTTAGCTCCGGGTGGGGCTCCTCCACACAGACCCTCCTCCTCCCAGTACAGGAGCCTGCTCTCTCTCTCTGCTCTGACCATCTGCGTTCTGATTGGCCGCCCAGGCCTGGGAGCGCCTGGAGAAGGCGGAGCACGAGCGCGAGCTGGCGCTGAGGAACGAGCTGATTCGCCAGGAGAAGCTGGAGATGCTCGCCGCCCGCTTCGACCGCAAGGCCGCCATGAGGGAGACCTGGCTGAGCGAGAACCAGAGGCTCGTCTCCC
Source organism: Hypomesus nipponensis (assembly GCF_054491055.1). Classification (NCBI taxonomy): domain Eukaryota; kingdom Metazoa; phylum Chordata; class Actinopteri; order Osmeriformes; family Osmeridae; genus Hypomesus; species Hypomesus nipponensis. The sequence goes on from NC_140365.1 coordinate 5,085,924, forward strand.
AGGTAACCGACGACAGAGGGAGGGTGTCATCCGTCCCCATGGCAATTCCAGCTGGGATAATCAGTGACTGTGATGGCGTCATGTTGATTGAGTGGACAGCTTTATGGACACACAGCTGCCAGGAAGATGAGCAGTTTTAATTATCTCTCCAGTGCAGGTGGGAGGGATTTACCTGAATGTGGCTTATCTCCCCACTGTGGCGGTTAATAACCTGTATTTATGCTCTCTTCCTCAAGGGCAATGTCTAACGTTGCTGGAAACACCTTTTGGGATTTGTTCTGAGGGAGGGAGGGAAGCAGCGATGGTCTCGAACAGACCAGCCCGTTATGGCGCTAACCTTTGCCCCCTGACCCCCCCCTCCCCCACACAGGACAACTTTGGCGTGGACCTGGGGGCGGTGGAGGCGGCCACCCGCAAACACGAGGCCATCGAGACGGACATCGGGGCGTACGGCGAGCGCGTGGCCACCGTGGAGTCGGTGGCCCGCGAGCTGGAGGCGGAGGGATACCACGACGTGAGGCGCGTGCTGGCGCGGAGGGACAACGTGCTGCGGCTGTGGGAGTACCTGAAGGAGCTGCTGGCGGCACGGCGGGAGAGGCTGCACGCCCACAGGGACCTGCAGAGGCTGCTGCAGGAGATGCGCTACATCATGGACTGGATGGGAGACATGAAGGTAGAGGACGGGAGATGTGGGCCGTACAGAGGAGGGTTAAAACCCAGTCAGATTGACGTTGTCGAGCTCTGTTTGACAGGGAGGATGACAGAGGGCTTTACGGATGGCCACAGATCAGCACGTAGAACCAACCTAAACCCCTCAAAGAAGAAAATTGAAAAAATACATTCGGAGAAACTAAAGTGGAGGAAACGTTTTACTGCTACCACAGGCCCCAGTGACTCACTATTCCCTGTAGTCTTAGTCGTTGTGCAGCCAGAACACAAACCTCTAATCTCTTAAATGGAACGAGGTGCTGATGCACAGACAACATGTCACACCCTGTCTAACCCAATCATGTTTAGTAGTCCACTGAAACTCACAGAAGGCTGCCCTGCCCTCCCCCACCCCCTGCCCTGCCCTCCCCCACCCCCTGCCCTCCCCCAGCCTCTGCCCTCCCCCACCCCCACCCCCTGCCCTGCCCTCCCCCACCCCCTGCCCTGTCCTCCCCCACCCCCTGCCCTCCCACACCCCCTGCCCTCCCCCACCCTCTGCCCTGCCCTCTCCCACCCTCTGCCCTCCCCCACCCCCTGCCCTGCCCTCTCCCACCCTCTGCCCTCCCCCACCCCCTGCCCTGCCCTCCCCCACCCCCTGCCCTGCCCTCCCCCACCCCCTGCCCTGCCCTCCCCCACCCCCTGCCCTGCCCTGTCCTGTCCTGTCTGTGTTGGGGTTTACCAGGATGTGCTGAGCTAGGCACACTGCCACAGTAGGCTTAGCCCTCAGAAAACCCCTCTCCCCACCGCGAGCACATCACCAGCAAACAGATCGATAGGCCCTCCATGAACCCACTTTTGTCTCAAGTTAATAAGTCTCATTTATTATCAGTCTCTCCGAAGGCTAGACCCCGTTATTGACCCTGCTGGCTTCATCTATAACTTCCAGTAGCAGCGGGGAGCAGAAATAGTTTTTTCCGTCCCTGCCATTTACCCTCTAATTAGACGCAGTAAAATGTTTCAAATCCAAACATTGTAAAAAGCAGGAACGAAATGCGAGTCTCCTAGTCCGTCCCGATTGTTGCTGCCCATCGGCATCTTGCCTCCCAGCCATCGCAGTCTCCAGAGTCACTGTGTGTCGCCAGCCCTGCCAGGGAGCCAGACGAGCGGGGGGGGGGGGCTAGGTCCTGGGTGTTGGTGTGATGTGTAAGCCCTGCTGTGCGCTGTGTCCCCAGGGCCGCCTGCAGTCCCAGGACAGCGGGAGGCACCTGCACGACGTGGAGGACCTGCTGCAGACGCACACCCTGGTGGAGGCCGACATCTCGGCCCAGGCGGAGAGGGTCCGCGCTGTGCAGGGCGCCGCCCAGCGCTTCACCTCCGACGAGCAGGGTGAGACGTCACGCACGCACGCACACTCACACGTAGCAATTGAAAATAATTTGATTTGAAGTGATGTATCTTTTAGGCCATGTATCGCAAACAACTGTGCTATTTTGGGGGAGTTCTTCTTCTGTCTCTGCTTTAATTATTCAGTGAGGAATGATTTGGGTTTGATCCCACTCTCCCTCTCTCCCTGTCTCTCTCTCTCTTTCTCTCTCTCTCTTTCTCTCTTTCTCTCTCTCTCTCTCTCTCTCTCTCTCTCTCTCTCTCTCTCTCTCTCTCTCTCTCTCTCTCTCTCTCTCTCTCTCTCTCTCTCTCTCTCTCTCTCTCTCTCTGTCTCTCTCTCTCTCTGTCTCTCTCTCTCTCTCTCTCTCTCTCTCTCTCTCTCTCTCTCTCTCTCTCTCTCTCTCTCTCTCTCTCTCTCTCTCTCTCTCTCTCTCTCTCTCTCAGTGTACAAGCCGTGTGAGCCAGCGCTGGTGGATGAGAAGGTGACCCTGCTGGGCCGGGCCTACGACGACCTGGGCCAGCTGGCGGGCGAGCGGCGGGGCCGCCTGGAGGACTCCCGGCGGCTGTGGCAGTTCCTGTGGGAGCTGGGCGAGGAGGCGGCCTGGATCCGCGAGCAGGAGCAGATCCTGGCGGCGGGCGACTGCGGCCGCGACCTCACCTCCGCCCTGCACCTGCTCAGCAAGCACGAGGCCTTCCGGGACGAGATGGCGGCGCGCTACGGCCCGCTGAGCAACAGCATTGCCTCCGGGGAGGCCCTGGTGGAGGAGGGGCACGTCGGGGCGGCCGAGGTCACCGAGAGGATCCGGGACGTGCGAGCTCAGTGGGCACACCTGGAGGAGGTGAGCGAGCCTGGGAGGACCCAGAGCCGGGTCGGGAGAGAGCGCATGCTGTAATATCCTCCTGTTGCGTCACCAGCAGGGCGTAAACGGTGTGTCCCATCCCCCCCCCGTCCCCAGACCTCCCAGCTGAGGGAGCAGAGCCTCAAGGAGGCGTCGGCCATGCACCAGTTCCAGACGGACGCCAACGACATGGAGGCGTGGATCATGGAGACGCTGAGGCAGGTGTCCAGCCAGGAGGTGGGCCACGACGAGTTCTCCACGCAGACGCTGGCCCGCAAGCAGAGGGAGGTGGAGGAGGAGGTCCAGAGCCACCGGCCCCTCATCGACTCCCTGCACGAGCAGGCCCAGAGCCTGCCCCAGGCCTACACGCACTCCCCTCAGGTCAGGCCTCTCCCTGCCTCCCCCAGCTCCCTTAATCTGAGCCCTCCCTCCCTCCCATCCCCCCGTCTCGGCTCTGCCCTGCTCCGTGGTCTAACCCGGTCGTCCCGGCCGTCCCCAGGTGGAGGGGCGCCTGCCCGCCATAGAGCAGCGCTACGAGGAGCTGGCGTCGCTGTCGGCGTCGCGGCGGAAGGCCCTGGAGGGGGCGCTGGCCCTCTACCGCATGTACAGCGAGGCGGGGGCCTGCCAGCTGTGGGTGGGGGAGAAGGAGCAGTGGCTGGACAGCATGGAGATCCCCACCAAGCTGGAGGACCTGGAGGTGGTGCAGCAGAGGTGAGGGGGTGAGGGAGTGAGGGAGGGAGGGAGGGAGGGAGGGAGGGAGGGAGGGAGGGAGGGAGGGAGGGAGGGAGGGAGGGAGGGAGGGAGGGAGGGAGGGAGGGAGGGAGGGAGGGGGGAGGGGGGAGGGGGGAGGGGGGAGGGGGGAGGGAGAGCGTGGGGGAGGGAGAGAGAGAGTGGGGGAGGGAGGGAGGGAGGGAATATTAGACAGTGAAGTCTCACTTACGATTGACTTGAGTGATACTGTTACTTAACGTGTGGTGTCGTTATTGGTGCCGTCTTGATATTTGACACTTTCCTGCGTGTTATCATCGGAGCACACCGCGGTTCCGTCCTGTTCTCCAGAGTGTGTGTGTGTGTAATGAGAGTGAACATTAGCTGTTGCTGCGTGTGCAGGTTTGAGACGCTGGAGCCCGAGATGAACAACCTGGGCACTCGCATCACGGACGTCAACCAGGTGGCAGAGCAGCTGCTGGGCTCTGACAACCGCAGCAAGGAGCAGATTCACCAGACCCAGGACCAGCTCAACGACAGGTCAGAGGCCGCGACAACGTGCCAATACGCTCAAAACATTTCATCAGAACGATGCGCTGACTAAAGACTGTGTGAGAAGTGGACAGCGAGGGAGCTAAGGGTTTCCGTGCTGTCGTTCCCCAGGTGGAAGGAGTTCCAGCGGCTGGCGGAGCAGAAGAAGCAGGACCTGGAGTCCGCCCTGAACATCCAGAACTACCACCTGGAGTGCAACGAGATCCAGACCTGGATGAGGGAGAAGACCAAGGTGATCGAGTCCACCCAGAGCCTGGGAAACGACCTGGCTGGGGTCATGGCCCTGCAGCGCAAGCTCACCGGCATGGAGAGAGACCTGGAGGCCATTCAGGTACAGTGGGGGGGGGGGGGGGGGGGTGAGGGGTGAGGAGGAGCAAGAGTATTAATGTAGGCTAGTGGCACCCAAACGTCATTTTGGAGTCGTTCATGGGGCTAGTGTGCTTTCCCGAGCGTAAACAAAATGTCATTGTTTTTTTGTTTTTATCACTCTGTTTCCCTCCCCATGTGTGTGTGTGCAGGGTAAGCTGGACGACCTGAGGCAGGAGGCTGAGAAGCTGGCCCGGGAACACCCCGAGCAGGCGGAGGAGATCCACGCCCGCCTGGGCGGCATCCAGGAGGTGTGGGAGGAGCTCAACGCCACCATGAAGCGGCGGGAGGAGTCCCTGGGCGAGGCCAGCAAGCTGCAGGGCTTCCTGCGCGACCTGGACGACTTCCAGTCGTGGCTGTCGCGCACGCAGACGGCCGTGGCGTCCGAGGACATCCCCACGTCGCTGGCCGAGGCCGAGCGCCTGCTCGCCCAGCACGAGAGCATCAAGAACGAGGTGGACAACTACAAGGAGGACTACGAGAAGATGCGGGCGCTGGGGGAGGAGGTGACCCAGGGCCAGACGGACGCCCAGTACATGTTCCTGGCCCAGAGGCTGCAGGCGCTCGACACGGGCTGGCACGAGCTGCGCCGCATGTGGGAGAACCGCCACAGCCTCCTGGCCCAGGCCTTCGACTTCCAGACGTTCCTGCGCGACGTGAAGCAGGCGGAGAGCTTCCTCAACAGCCAGGTGGGGCGGAGAGGGCGGAGGGGAAGTGGGGGCTTTCTCGGGGGCGAGGTCGCGTGTGGAACTGATGCCTGTGGGAACTTAACGTGCTTATAACCTTGTTTATCTCTCTCTCTCGTTTTCTCTCTGTCTCCTTCCCTCCCTGCCTCCCTGTAGGAGTATGTGCTGTCCCACACCGAGATGCCCTCCAGCCTGCAGGGGGCAGAAGAGGCCATAAAGAAGCATGAGGACTTCCTGACCACCATGGAGGCCAGCGAGGAGAAGATCACCGGCGTGGTGGAGGCCGGCCGCCGCCTCGTCGGCGACCTCAACACCAACTCCGACAAGATCGAGGAGAAGGCCGACTCCATCCAGGAGAGGTGAGGGAGGGAAAGAGGGAGGGAGGGAGGGAAGGAGGGAAGAGTTTGCGTAAGGGATCAAACCCTAATACATTTCCTCATTGAGTAGTGTCTCATTCTGTGTCCGCTCTGTTTCATCATCAGACACCAGAAGAACAAGGAGGCCGCTAACGAGCTCCTGGCAAAACTGAAGGACAACCGTGAACTTCAGGACTTCCTCCAAGACGGACAGGAGGTAAACACAGGCATTACTACAGCCTGCAGCTCTGACCGTCCAAATCCCTTTGTCATTCCCACAGTAGTTTGTTGTCTCCTGGTATTGGTTTGACCCGTTTGTGCTCTCCACAGCTCTCTCTCTGGATCAACGAGAAGATGCTGACCGCCCAGGACATGTCGTACGACGAGGCGAGGAACCTCCACAGCAAGTGGCAGAAGCACCAGGCCTTCATGGCTGAGCTGGCCTCCAACAAGGACTGGCTGGACAAACTGGACAAGGTAAAGGCCATGGTTGGGTCTGTGTGACATCACTGCCTGGGCTCGTCTGGCATTGTGTCCATCTGTCTGCTCTCGTGCTCAACTGTCCTCTTATGCTACTTCCTCCACACCTCTTTTCCTCACCCCCTTCAACTCTCCTACCCCTCCACCACCCCTCCTCCTCCCCACCCTTCCTCCTCCCCACCCCTCCTCCTCCCCACCCCTCCTCCTCCCCACCCCTCCTCTTCCCCACCCCTCCTCCTCCCCACCCCTCCTCCTCACCACCCCTCCTCCTCACCACCCCTCCTCCTCCCCACCCCTCCTCCTGCCCACCCCTCCTCCTCCGCACCCCTCCTCCTGCCCACCCCTCCTCCTCCCCACCCCTCCTCCTCCCCACCCCTCCTCCTGCCCACCCCTCCTCCTCCGCACCCCTCCTCCTCCGCACCCCTCCTCCTGCCCACCCCTCCTCCTCCCCACCCCTCCTCCTCCCCACCCCTCCTCCTCCCCACCCCTCCTCCTGCCCACCCCATCTCCTGCCCACCCCTCCTCCTGCCCGCCCCTCCTCCTCCCCTCCCCCCCGTCAGGAGAGCCAGGCCCTGGTGAAGGAGAAGCCCGAGCTGCAGCCGGTGGTGCAGCAGACGGTGGAGGGCCTGCAGGCGCAGTGGGAGGAGCTGGAGAGCACCACGCGCACCAAGGCGCAGTGCCTGTTTGATGCCAACAGGGCGGAGCTGTTCACCCAGAGCTGCTCGGCCCTGGACGGCTGGCTGAAGAACCTGGAGGGCCAGCTGCAGAGCGACGACTTTGGCAAGGACCTGACCAGCGTCAACATCCTGCTCAAGAAGCACCAGGTGAAGTGACGGACAGCTTTAGTTTTGTCCCCAGGAGGGGCAAAAAAGAGCATACTCTATCAAAAAGACTTCTCCATTTAGTCATTTAGCAGACGCTCTTATCCAGAGCGACTTACAGTAAGTATAGGGATATTACCCCCGAGGCAAGTAGGGTGAAGTGCCGTGCCCAAGGACGCAACGTCAATTGGCACGGCCGGGAATCAAACCGGCAACCTTCTGATTAATAGCCCGATCAGCCATCTATAACCCCCTTCTACATGATTAGTAGTGTATGTGTGTGGGGGGGGGGAGTCCACTGTTGTCTGACGAAGCCTCCTGGCTGTTGCTTCTGCAGATGCTGGAGCACCAGATGGAGGTGCGTGAGAAGGAGGTGCAGTCCCTGCAGTCCCAGGCCCTGGCCCTGTCCCAGGAGGACGCAGGGCTGGCCGAGGTGGACGGCCAGCAGAGGCGCGTCACCGACAGCTTCGGCCAGCTGCAGGAGCCCCTCAAGCAGAGGCAGCAGAGGCTGCTGGCCTCCAAAGAGGCCCACCAGTTCAACCGAGACCTGGAGGACGAGATCGTGAGTGGGGGGGGGGGGGGTTTGAGAGATGGTTTATAGCGGGGAGGGGTATGTGGATGGCTCAGTGACTGCAGAGTTTGGAGGTTCAACAGATAAAAGGCTAAATGACTACCTTGATACCTACATTTGTATGACATGACGCAGCAGAGCCTTTCCAGTTGTAGTTTCATCGAGGTTGTATGTGTATAACTCATTGCGTGTGTCTGGTCGTCCTCAGCTGTGGGTGAAGGAGAGGATGCCACTGGCCAACTCCACCGACCACGGCAAGGACCTGCCCAGTGTGCAGCTGCTCATCAAGAAGAACCAGGTACACACCCTGTCCCCACGCGCCAAAGGTGCGCCGGCGCCACCTCCTGGAGGAGAGAGAGCACTGCGTCACCTTTTTTCCAATCTGCTACCCCACTTGTAAACAAACCTCCCCTCCCCGTTGTGCAGACCCTGCAGAAGGAGATCCAGGGCCACCAGCCACGCATCGACGACATCCAGGCCCACCGGCGGAGCATGTCCCCGGGGCAGGAGGAGGTGGACGGGGAGAGGCAGGAGGCCCTGGAGGGCCGCCTGGCCGAGCTCAGGGACCTGTGGGCCCAGCTCATTGCCGAGACGGACGAGCGACACGTGCGCCTGGTGGAGGCCAACCGCGCCCAGCAGTTCTACACGGACGCTGCCGAGGCCGAGGCCTGGATGGGGGAGCAGGAGCTGCACATGATGTCGGAGGAGAAGGCCAAGGTGAGGCTGTGAGGCCGGGAGGCCAGGAGGCCGGGAGGCCAGGAGGCCGACGGGAGGAGCACAGAGGGGATCGGCCGTGGCCAGATGAGCGGAGCGCCAAGATGTGTTTTTATTTTTCTCTCTCAATTGTCGTTGCGTAATCGATGCACTTTCCTCCATCCGTGTGTGTGTGTGTGTGTGTGCTGCAGGATGAGCAGAGTGCCATGGTGATGGTGAAGAAGCATCAGATCCTGGAACAGGCCCTGGAGGATTACGCCCAGACCATCCACCAGCTGGCCAACAGCAGCCGCCTCATGGTCACCAGCGAGCACCCCGAGAGGTCAGAGGTCATAGAGGGCTCGACCAGGCCAGAGGGAGAGCCACACAACCCTAACCCTAATATCTGAGGAGGAGTGATACGGCTGGGGACTGAGGGTCATGTTGGGGTCTGCTTCCCTGTGCTCAGTGAGAGGCTGACCCTACGGCAAGCCCAGGTGGACAAGCTGTACGCGGGGCTGAAGGACCTGGCGGAGGAGCGTCGCGGCCGCCTGCAGGAGAGGCTGAGGCTGACCCAGCTGAAGAGGGAGGTGGACGACCTGGAGCAGTGGATCGCTGAGAGGGAGGTGGTGGCCGGCTCTCACGAGCTGGGCCAGGACTACGAGCACGTCACGGTGAGAGCAGCTTCTAACCACCAACACCCCCCCCCCACCACCCCGCACACACCTGGATAATAGGGGTGGGAATCTTTTGGTACCTCAAGATTAAAAATAAAAAAAGATTCACATAAATTTGTGATTCAATCTTATTCGCTACCAGACTGAATCGCGATTCGCTACCAGACTGAATCGCGATTCAAATGTGAATCCATTTTCCCCCCCAACCCCTACTGGATAACCAGCTTGGCATCCAGCCAGCCGTAGACCAGGGCTGCTAACCGCCCCCCCTCTGTGTTAGATGCTGAGGGACAAGTTCCGGGAGTTCGCCCGGGACACCAGCAACATCGGGCAGGAGCGCGTGGACGGCGTCAACGGGCAGGCGGACGACCTGATCGAGACGGGCCACCCGGAGAACGCCACGGTGGCCGAGTGGAAGGACGGCCTGAACGAGGCGTGGGCCGACCTGCTGGAGCTGATCGACACGCGCACGCAGATGCTGGCCGCCTCGTACGAGCTGCACCGCTTCCACCAGGACGGCCGCGAGGCGCTGGGCCGCGTGCGGGAGAAGCACGAGGCGCTGCCCTCGGAGCTGGGCCGCGACCTCAACACTGTCCAGCACCTGCACAGGCAGCACACGGCCTACGAGCACGACATCCAGGCCCTCAGCGGCCAGGTACGCACACGCGCTACACCGCCCGACCTCCCTCCACCCCTCCCTCTAAACCCGGGCAGCGTGCGTGGTCACTGAGCTGGTCTTCCTCCGCTCCCCCCCTCCGCAGGTGAACCAGGTGCAGGATGACGCGGCGAGGCTGCAGAAGGCCTACGCCGGGGAGAAGGCGGAGGAGATCCACCGCAGCGAGCGCTCCGTCACCGAGGCCTGGGAGGGCCTGCTGGGGGCCGGCCAGGCTCGCCGGCTCCTCCTGCTGGACACGGTGGAGAAGTTCCGCTTCTCCAACATGGTGCGCGACCTCGTGCTGTGGATGGACGGGGTCAACCTGCAGATCGACGCCCACGACAGCCCCAGGTGAAGCCCCGCCCCGCCCCTTGTTCGACTTGATTGCCGTTGAGCAAGTACAACGACAGTACCACCACATCTGTCCTGGGATTGGATTCTCCGGTGAAGGAGAGTGATTGGTGCCTGACCTGACCTGTCTGTGCCCTGCCTGCGTTCTCCAGGGATGTGTCCTCAGCTGGGCTGGTCATCGCCAACCACCAGGACATCAAGTCTGAGATCGAGACCCGGGCCGACAGCTTCACCGCCTGCTATGAGATGGGCAACACTCTCATCAACAACAACCACTACGCAGCTGACGAGGTATGGACACACACCACACACACACCTACACATCGCACACACACACCACACATCACACACACACACACCACACACACACACATCACACACACCACACATCACACACACACACCACACATCACACACACACACACCACACACACACCCCTACACACACAGACCACACACACATACACACACACACACACAGACATACATATACAGAGTTGTTGGCTGTTGGACTGCTGTCCTGACCCGTGCGATGTGACCACGTCTCAGATCCGGGAGAAGCTGGACCAGCTCCAGGGTCGGAGGGCCGAGACCAACAAGAAGTGGCAGGACAAGATGGACCACCTCCAAATAGGTATGCTCTCTGGGCAGAGCGGGTGAGAGGGGTATGCTCTCTGGGCAGAGCGGGTGAGAGGGGTATGCTCTCTGGGCAGGGCGGGTGAGAGGGGTATGCTCTCTGGGCAGGGCGGGTGAGAGGGGTATGCTCTCTGGGCAGGGCGGGTGAGAGGGGTATGATCTCTGGGCAGGGCGGGTGAGAGGGGTATGCTCTCTGGGCAGGGCGGGTGAGAGGGGTATGATCTCTGGGCAGAGCTGGTGAGAGGGGTATGATCTCTGGGCAGGGCGGGTGAGAGGGGTATGCTCTCTGGGCAGGGCGGGTGAGAGGGGTATGATCTCTGGGCAGGGCGGGTGAGAGGGGTATGCTCTCTGGGCAGGGCGGGTGAGAGGGGTATGCTCTCTGGGCAGGGCGGGTGAGAGGTATGACCTCTGGGCAGGGCGGGTGAGGGGTATGATCTCTGGGCAGGGTGGGTGAGAGGGGTATGATCTCTGGGCAGAGCTGGTGAGAGGGGTATGATCTCTGGGCAGGGCGGGTGAGAGGGGTATGATCTCTGGGCAGGGCGGGTGAGAGGGGTATGATCTCTGGGCAGGGTGGGTGAGAGGGGTATGACCTCTGGGCAGGGTGGGTGAGAGGGGTATGATCTCTGGGCAGGGCGGGTGAGAGGGGTATGATCTCTGGGCAGGGCGGGTGAGAGGGGTATGATCTCTGGGCAGGGCGGGTGAGGGCAGTTGAACTAGTAGAACTCAGTAGCAGGTGAGTGTGGGGTGTCAGTACATCTGTGCATGTGGTCTGCGTGTCTCACGCCCCCGGTGTGGCCCGCCTGGCCCTCGCCGTGTCTCCGTCAGTCCTGGAGGTGCTGCAGTTCGGCCGGGACGCCTCCGTGGCCGAGTCGTGGCTGGCGGGGCAGGAGCCCCTGGTGAGGGCGGGGGAGCTGGGCGCCAACGTGGACGAGGTGGAGAGCCTCATCAAACGCCACGAGGCCTTCGAGAAGCTGGCCCACGGCTGGGAGGAGCGCTTCGTCCTGCTGGAGAAGCTCACCACGGTGAGTGTGTGTGTGAGGTGTGTGTGTGTGAGGTGTGTGTGTGTGTGGGTGTGTGTGTGAGGTGTTGGAACAGACCTAGCAGGCACGGCATCCCCTGTGCCTGCCAGAATGTGGAGTGCGTCTGGCTCCTTCCTCCGGCCACAGCCCTGTCTGGCCCCTCAGACAGCGGCTGGTGCGCTCCTCCGTTAAACATCCCTCTGTGTGTCAGCTGGAGGAGCAGGAGCGCCAGCGGAGGATAGAGGAGGAGGAGAGGGCGAGGCGGCCCCCCACACCGCCCCCCACCGAAGTGGCTCCGTCCGAGGCCGAGAGCCAAGCACATGAATCTGCTGCCAGGTGAGTCTGGGAGGCCCGGAGGCCCGGGCTGTGGAGGTGTAGAGCGCAGGGGCAGAGCAATTAGACTCTGAATCAAGAGGTTCCAGGTTCGAATCCCCCTTTGTTGTTTTGGATAAAAGGGTTAGGGTTATGGTCTATGTACACACATCTTCTGGACATGTCTGGGTCGTCTTCTCACCCCCCCCCCCCCCCTGTACCCCTCCAGGACCAGCCTGGACCAGACCACCCTGAACCAGTCAGTATCTGTCAATGGAGTCCACAGTGACCAGGACACGTCCCAGGTGAGACACACCTCCCACAGTCTCATCATGCTGATGCTCTTTACATCCAGTCACATCCAGTCACATCCGGACACAACCAGTCACAACCAGTCACATCCAGACACATCCAGACACAACCAGTCACAACCAGTCACAACCAGTCACATCCAGACACATCCAGACACAACCAGTCACAACCAGTCACAACCAGTCACAACCAGTCACAACCAGTCACAACCAGTCACAACCAGTCACAACCAGTCACATCCAGTCACATCCATTCTCAGGGATGTTTGACCTGTGATTTGATTTTTTGGTCACAGTTTGGATGTTCAATGTCATCTTCTTCACGTCGTCTTAACCATGTATGATGATGTGTTTTCATTGTTTGTACGTGTGACAATATGTATATCTTGTAACTTGTAAGTTATCATTAAGAAGACCTATACGGTCGGTTCAACATCAGTCCGTTTATGTGAGTTTGTTTATGATATGTGTCTGTGTCTTTGTACAATGTACTTGTTTGTGTGTCAGGGTCTTGTTATGTTTCACTAACACTGGCGAGCAACACTCCACACTCCAGGACCTCTTAACTCTCCTGTTGCGTTTTTACTTGCAGTCCTTATCAGTCTCGTTGTCAGTGGGAAAGAAAGCCCAGCCTAAGCCCGTCTCTAAGCCCAAGCAGCTGGAGCGGGTGAGTACCCGACCAGGCGTAGTCCTAGCCTAGCCTCCTCATCCCTCCCCTCTCCCCATGCCTGGCCTGCACCCTGCTCCTGGTCTGCCGCAGTACCCCAGCCTGGCCCAGCAGAGGGCGCCATTGCTCCCTGTCACGGCTGCCATCATTGCTTCCTTTGAGCGCACGCACAACCTCCCTAGTGTTGCTGTCCAGGCCTGTCCCTCCCCCCCCCCCCCCCAGGCTCTCCTGGCTACGGATTCCTCACATCCCTCTGCTCGTGAGTGGAACATAAGTGGAACAGTCTCTGTCCTTAGTTCCCCTCAGTCTGTCTCCGTAACTGTCCAGGACACGAGTGGTTGGGAGAGCAATTGTTGTTATTAGCTTGAAGCTAGCGAATAGAACCCCATGTGTCGTCTTGACTCGTGAAAGTAGCTTCGCCCAAGTGGTGTTGTGTTTCTGCGTGCATTCGGCTGTTGTTTAGTAGGCCGACTGGAGAGTAGGTTTTCAACTGAGGCGGAAACTCAAGATTTCCTCTCAAATCCAAGTGGATGCCAGGGAACGTAGTGAACCATGTGTTGTCCCTCATGGGTCGCAGTAAGCCTCATCACTTCCTGCTGCCCTTGTTATGGACCATGTCTGGTGTTCAGTGGAAACGTCATTGCATGAGTGTGTGTGGTGCTGAGTGTGTGTGGTGCTGTGTGTGTGTGTGTGTGTCTGAGACGCTGGGCTGGCCTCCTGCTTCTCCCCTCCTGGCAGTGAGGGGGCGCTGTGTCACGGGTCACCCCTGTTTAGAGTGAGTCGGTATCTGTGTGAGAATGTTTCTGTGTTTCTGTGTGAGGATGTTTCTGTGTTTCTGTGTGAGGATGTTTCCGTGCGAGGATGTTTCCGTGCGCGGATGTTTGCGTGTGAGGATGTTTCTGTGCGAGGATGTTCCGTGCGAGGATGTTTCTGTGCGAGGATGTTTCTGTGTGAGGATGTTTCTGTGTTTCTGTGTGAGGATGTTTTCGTGCGAGGATGTTTTCGTGTGAGGATGTTTTCGTGTGAGGATGTTTTCGTGTGAGGATGTTTCCGTGCGAGGATGTTTCCGTGCGAGGATGTTTCCGTGCGAGGATGTTTCCGTGCGAGGATGTTTCTGTGTGAGGGTGTCTGTGTTTCTGTGTAGTCCTCCTGTGTTTGTCACGTTTAGCGCATCGTGAGTTCACCAACAACGACACACTGCTGTTGTTGTTGTTGTTGTCGGCCAGTGGTGTCATCATGGCTGCTAGCTCTGTGGTCTTTCTTTAAAGGAGAGCGAGAGAGAGCGAGAGAGAGCGAGAGAGAGCGAGAGAGAGCGAGAGAGAGCGAGAGAGAGCGAGAGAGAGACAGACAGACAGACAGACAGACAGACAGACAGACAGACAGACAGACAGACAGACAGAGAGAGAGAGAGAGAGAGAGAGAGAGAGAGAGAGAGAGACAGACAGAGAGAGAGAGAGAGAGAGAGAGTGTGTGATGTGCTCCGTCCAGCCGTGTGCTGACTAGCCCGTCTCTCCCCCTGCAGGGCTCTGAGACGGACTCTGTGAACGGGCCGGGTCGAGACAGCGGCCTGGCCTCCTCCAGGCTGGACCCGTCGGCCACGCTGCCCAGCAGGGGCGGGGCCGAGTCGGGCCCCGACGCCATGGAGGGCATGCTCTGCCGCAAGCAGGAGATGGAGTCACACAGCAAGAAGGCAGCTACCAGGTAAGGGAGGGGAGACTGTGTGTGTGTGGGCAGGGGGGAGTAAAGGGAAGGACAGAAAGGAGGACCGGGAAGAAGAGGGGCAAGGAGACATGAACATGGAGGTGAGGAGAGTGAAAGACAGGGCTGTGATCACTTTGTGACCTCTGACTGAGCGCCCCTCCCCTCAGATCCTGGCAGAACGTGTACTGCGTCCTGCGGAAGGGAAGCCTGGGCTTCTACAAGGACAACAAGAGCGCGTCCAACGGGATCCCCTACCACGGCGAGGTGCCCATCAGCCTGGGGGAGGCCGTGTGCGAGGTGGCCAACGACTACAAGAAGAGGAAACACGTCTTCAAGCTTCGGTAGGAGCACGTCGAGAGGGGAGGAGGTGGGGTGAAGGGCGGGCGGTTCGTCGGTTGATTTGATTCGATGGCTGAATGAGCCCGGTCGCTCGTTCTCCGGGTGACACTCAGAGAGAGCCCAGTCACTGGGGTCTTAATGTTGTAGAGGTGATCCAGAGGGGAGTAGAGATGTGCTAACACTGAGTCCCTCCATGTTGTCCCTGCAGGCTAGGAGATGGGAAGGAGTATCTGTTCCAAGCGAAGGACGAGGTGAGCGCCAACACAAACTGGTCATAACGTGGCTCCGGTCATACCTGTCTGTCAGTCGGAGTTAACCCTCTCCCTCTCTCTCTCTCTCTCTCTCTCTCTCTCTCTCTCTCTCTCTCTCTCTCTCTCTCTCCGTGTTTGTCAGGGGGAGATGAGCTCCTGGATCCGCTCCATCCAGGCCATCATCCCCCCGGTGGGCTCAGGGGACCACTCTCCCGTGGGCCCCCGGGCCCTAAGCCGAGCCATGACCATGCCCCCCATCTCCCCCAGCTCGGCCGAGGCCGGGGGCGTCACCATGCGCAACAAGGACGGCAAGGACAAGGACCGGGAGAAGAGGTTCAGCTTCTTCGGCAAGAAGAAATAAAGACATTTTGGTGTCGAGGGGGGAAATAACACACCGACTTCAACCCAAACAATATTTGTCAACAAAAATTCCAACAAACTGAAACGGGCAGAAAGGAAAAAGCGGTCTTGTTGCCTCAAACGCTTTGCTGTTTGGCCTCAGCCCTAAGGAGTCTCTCAACAACTACAACAGGCAGAGCTTGCTCTCTCTTTCTATCTCTATTCATTTGTCAGTTATTTCCCTTTAGCTATCTGGAACCGTCTCCACATCCAGCATCACCCCCAGTACTCCTCTGTCCATGGCTTTTGTGAGTTTTAGGCTTTTGGGCCAACAGAGCTATATTGGCCGGACTCACTAGTAGATAACGAGGGGATTCTTGTGGAAGCAGGGATAGTCACTCCGTCTCTGGCCAAGAGAGAGTGAGGCTCCCTCCAGTCCGATCCCCCACCACTCTAGATCCGGTTTGGGTTGAGTTAGCTGTGTCAGCCTGTCTGGAGACAGGCAGCCTACTTCAATGCTGTTAAAGTGGCACAGGGGAGAGCGACCATGGCACACGGTGCTATGGCAGGTTCCATCTTTACCTGTTTTCTCATCTCTCCCTCTCTTTCTCCCTTCGGAAGGACCACTTCGATTTTGTTTTTGTTTTGGTATTGATGTTAATAACTTTACCAATACTATTGCTGTTATTTTATTTATCTTTTTTTGCTGTTGCAGGTTTGAGAAAAGATATTATTTAAAAGAGTTTGTCAGTAGAAATCTTGAGTAATGTTAAGGAGGAGAGTTTGGGATGAGCGTACGAGACCACGTTGGTCTTGATTCTGTTTGTTTTGTTCTCTTTTTTTTTTTCTTGGAAGGGAATGTTCTGAGGCGTTTTTAAAAACGGTACATTTTAGCAGTGTGCAGTAAGTAATCATCAGTGGGGAAAATGAAAAATAGATATTTAAAGTGATTTTATTTTCAATTTTATCTCAACTCTTACTTGTATTTGATTTTGTTCTTCTTCTGAGGGATTAATTCTGCATTGATTTTGAGTTGTTTCTTTATAAAGCAGAGAGGGTTAGTTTTCTAGTAAGGGTGAGTGTGAGTTGTGGTGCTGTTGGTTTTGCACGTTTTCTGTTACTCTTGATCAGAGGCAGCAAGTTGGGTGCCACTGTTCTATCTTTACACACACACCCACACACACACACACACACTCACACCAAACGGAAGTTAATGGGATGGCTTCAGAAAAAAAAAAAAGGAAAAAAAATGTTGTTTTGGTTTGAACATGTAGATGACACTGCTAAATGGATTAAACGCTCCTCCTGGATGATTCTCAGACTTCAGTTTTCCTCTTCAAATACCTGCTCCAGGTATAGACACGTAGTATGTCTGAACCCTGATCAGGAGAGGATCTGGGCCACGGGAACCCTCCTCTGAGAGACTGGGGGGGGCAAGCAGGGCAGAGAGGTGGGGGGTGGGGGGTCATTATAGGTGGGCTAAGGAATGATGAGGTGGCAGATGGGTTTTGGGGTAAAGAATGTGTGATGTCAAGTGCAGGATGATGATGCCTGAGAGAGCTGAGCCTTACTCAAGCCCATGTTTACTTTGTACTTTTCACAAGCCCAGACTATCCATTTAATTCAATCAGTGCTTAACCACAGAGCGAGCTTTATCGTGGATAACGCATCGTTTGGTACAAATCTTCAAAAGAATGTTTCAAATGCTGCCCTTGGCCTTGACTTCCTGTATGGCCTTAATACCCAGGTACTATACTGTATACTAGACAGGCTCACAGCCTCGGCTTCAGGATGTGAGGTGAAGGACAGCAGTAACCATGGCGATCTCTCTACGTTTGATAGTGACAGCGAGGGGGGGGGGGAGTCTTAGTGGGTTTTCAAGGCGAGCTGTGTGCTGCGTGCTGTTCAGTATGTGGCATGGCTTCATATAGGATTATACTTGTGTATGTGTCATCGTTGTCTCCTAGTCCCATCTACTTGATGTTGCCTAGGTACGTGAGGTTCCATGTAAGCAATGTCTAGCATGGCATGATATACCATGAAACCCATACTGGGTAGGGTGGAGAATTACACAGGACCGAACTGGTCAAACGATCTCACCTCTTAACAGTTAAAGATCAAAAATACAAAGAACAGTTCATTGGAACGTAATATTTGTTTATTAGTATTGCAAGGCTTCTTACCCTTGTAGATGTTTTTGCCAGTTGCTCTCTCATTGCCAATAGGGGTAGGAGCTGTAATGGATGTTTTAAAGAACATTTCAGATAAACTAAGCAGATCGACCGGCCTAAACTGCTTGGCAGCAGACTGTTTTGTCTACGAGGTTCTCAGAACCAGCTTTGAGGCTGAACTTCTGTTTAGAGTGCGGAAGCAGCTGAAAGGTTCAGTCAGGGATCTAAGTGTTAAGCAGCGAAGCTGAAAGCTGGCTTGGTTAGGACTTCCTGTCTACCAAACTCCCAGACCAACACCTGAACGTTAAAAACAAGCTTGAATGGACACTCCAAACTTCCGAAGCTCGGTTCTAGTGCCCTCTCGTGGACGTACTTGTGCTATGGTGACCCTCTTGAAATCCTGCCAGATTCAAGGAGGTGCAGGTGTGAACAATGAACAGCCCAGGCAAATGATCGGTGAATCTCTGGATCTCTTATGAATGTTGACGTCTTAAAAGTAGGTTGGCCAAATTGGTCATGTGATGCAAAATAATGGATGCTGTTATTTCAAATGCTTTAAACACCATCTCTCTCTAGGACACAAAACACACACACACACACACACACACACCCTGAATTGCCTGGCTGTGAACTGGTGTCAAACTTGGGTTGATGATGTTCAGTCTGAGGTGAGTGATGACTGAAAAAGACAGACTTTATAATTGATGGCAGAGGGCTGGTAAGCGCTTAGAGGGCGATGCTGTTGAGGGACTGTCCCAAACGTGTCTGAAGAAGAGACGCCTCCTGCTTGAAGAGGAACAGACACACGTGGACAAGAAGACAGATGGCAAATTTGAGCTTCCCTTTTTAGCTTTCGGCAGCAAGGGGAGGGGGTGTGCTGTTTTACAGGGGCTTGTATTTTCTCATCCGGTGATCGGTTCTGCAGCGTTTGATAAGCCTGTTCTGCAGCGTTTGATAAGCCTGTCCATGCAAACTCATTTTCATGACTTTTAAAGAATGTCAGTCCCTTCCTCTGTGACTAATTCGAGTTGTTAATATCACTACTATGATTGATTATGTTTATTATCATTCTTATTATTGCTACTGTTATTACTACTACTACTGTTACTACTGCAACTTACTTATTAGTACAACTATAACTGCTGTCCATTTTCAGGTATTTGTCTGTAATACCAGACCCTTCCACAAGATGTCCGTGTGCTGTGGAGCATTTTCACTATGAATCGAAATGTTTGTTGACTTGTGTATCTACATCTAATATTAGGAATAATAAAACATGGTTTAAAAGAAAAACATGCCTTGTGCATGTGTGTAGTTATTTGTAATGTGTCTCTTTGATTGTGTATTTGAAACTACAATACAACTTTACATGCATTTCCGAATCCCGTTCGTCTCAGTGTTCATGTCTGAAATAGAAGCTTTTACATGCTGACAGAGGGCATGATAATGCCAGGTAACCAGTAAATAATTTACATGACCCCAACGACACCAATCTGTTAAGCACAGAGGTGAGTCAACGTTCACTGCAGAACCTTCAGTTACGTTACTCTGTTACATTAGCTGGTTTCTGGGTGATCCAAACTGGCACTTCGAAAACGATCTGTGCAGCTCCCAAGGGCCAGCCGTGGGAGCACACGGTCACATCCTCAGGCCTATCCTGACGTCGAAGGCAGAGAGAGGAAGGGCATTTCAGGCATATCCTGTCTCCCGTTTGCCAGACATGAACAAACAGCTCTGAGAGAGTACGTCTTGTTCTTGATTTTCTTGTCAACTTGGCTGCACATGGCCTCCTCTAAGTGCTTCTAATGTGCTGTCTGAAGCTAGCCCAGATTATTCTCCAAACACGTTAAAGGGCCAGGTAGTCTGTGTCATACCACACCCTTCTGAAGCATTGGCATCCTTCACATCATCATCCCCTGTATCTCAGTTGATTCAATGGTGGTTGCCATGTTACATAAGGGGGGAGGGGAGGGTATGCAAATGTTCCTTGTTTAGCAGCTTGTCTGTAACATTAAACTACAGAGGTTGGATGCTGGTGTGACCTTTTGTGTTTTTCAAATGACTTCAAATGTCATTCCCTGCTTTATAACTTAAATAGAAAACACTTATGTGGTGTTGTCACGGTTTGAAGGAATGACAAATACTCTGATCTAAATAGTAACGGCCACTTTCAAATCCGCATTCTCTGCACAAGAAGTGTAAATGGCCTCAAAGACCTCAATTAATCAAGTTCCCTGGACAAGTTGGCAACTGCAATATACTGAAGCAGTTTTCAAAAGCGTCAGAGCCCTCTTTCAATAGGCTCTCACTGGCTCCCCTTTCTGCTAACGGCTAACCTAACAATAGCCAGTAACCCAGCGACCGTTGAAGCTCCCAGAGAAAAGACAAGGAGGTCACAATGCTTTTAGGAACCCTTCGCTTCAGTAGCAAAGTGTCTCTGACATGCTAGACTACTCCTCTGTCTAAAATCAGGATGGAGTAACATTTTTCTACAGTCGTGTTGTTTTATTCATTAACTAGAATGAACTAGAATGAAGATAAAGGATGATTTCCCATTTGGTAAGTTTTCTTGTATCTTGTTAGTATTTTTTTAAGTTATTTTGCTCTGATTCTTATGCAACACAAATGAGTCACCCATATTCATTCATATATTCCAACTGGTGATTTGAATGCTGCCTAATAAAATGTTATCTACCAAATAGATATTTCACAACACCCCTTGCTCTGCCACATGCAAGTAGATAACTAAAGAACTAGTTTGAAGGAGGCTGTAGGTAGTATTGCATTGATTTCCTGCTTTTTAAGCCCCAATGCATTATGCATGACAGCAGGCTATGTGGGGGGGATGCGTCCTGGACACACGGGAGCTGACTGCACAGTCTGCTTTTTCCACTTAGCAGTCCAAGGACACGGTGCAAGTGAACTCCTCAAAACACTAAAGTTCGTTGTATCTCAGGAATATACAGGTCTGTGAAACATTCATAACATCTGGGCCGTATTTAGAGCTTAGAGAGGAAGGAAAAACGACAATGGTTGTGTGCCTGTGTCCGGGACGGAACTGCTCGTGCGCTGGATCAGTGGGCCCGCAACCAAAACCTGCTTCAACTTGATTCAGTGTTGATTACGCAACGTTTTACACATGAAAGCATTTACACCCCTTGTTAGGCTTGTTAGGTCGAAGTTAATCTCGTTCAGTGTTGTTGAAATTGATGACAGATTTTCAAACATTGTTGACTCAAGGTTGCCAATAGCTTTAGCAGGAGATTTTAGGGGGGGCTGTGAGGGGTATCTGCCCTTTGTAATAAGTTGTCATGGTGCCTCTCTTCTGGATGCCACGTGCTATTGTAACTCTAATTCAATGTCCACGGTGTTTTATACTCCATGCAGGTGGTATAGAGCTTTGGACTTGATTTTTTGCAAAAGCCAAAAAAGTTTAGACATATTTGACAATGACGACTACCCACTCTCTTTCTTTGCTTTATCGTGATTGTGTTTACTGCATTATCTTGTGTCTTGCATCTTGATTACAAAGCGATTAGCGATAACAAAGTTATGGTAGGCTATCACTTGATTCAATCATGATATGCCCCTCTGGATTGTCACGTTTGACTGTGAACTAGATAATAATACATGTTTCCATGGAAGGTAGTTCTGGCAGAACTATCATAGCCCTGCCTCGGGGTGTAAACGGCGATGAGTCAATAATCGCGCGCCCGTCGATGCGTGCACATTTGAACAGCGACGGCAGCGCCCATCTACGGCAACGCCTGCCTGGGTTGGAATTTGGGAGCAACAAGGAAGAAGAGAAATATTCCAATAGAGACATACAAAGCCTGGTATGGATCATTTCATCTCTGAGGAATAGTCTTTTCCAAACCAAGCCACGATGTATGGTAGTTGATGTAGCACTGATGTAGCGTGGACTATAGACCCTGAATGAACTCGTTTAGATTTACGAGCCTGCCACGAGCGTTTCAAAGCGTTTGCCTTTTTCTGCAAAAATCCGGTGCCGCACTTTACAACTCCTCACTAATTGAGGAGGTGCACCCGCAAAGCATGCGTACAGGAGAGCGCGCGAGGGGGTGTCATATGAAGCGCATCTCTGGTTCCACTGTATCAGCACATCCACTGTAGGCTGCGGAGCACGGTATCAAGTGAGGAGGTTATTTTTGTGGTGCAGCCAGGCACCACTGCATCGCCGCACTCGTGGAGACCTAGTTAACAGCCGTAACATTTCATTTTTTCAGTGGCCTGAGTGTTTTAGAATTCCTGTTCAATTTTTTTTACAAGCCTATATAGGTGCTGACACTATTGGATGTCGGAATTATTTTGGAGAGACGCGGTAAGTCTTTAACTATGTTATTTTTAGCCGCTATAGCGCACCTTAACTACAACTTACTAAGATAAGCTTTATCTCCCTTGTACAGTATTGAGGTGCCGCCTCGTTAAAAATAAGCTACTTCTATGCGATATTAGCCTACCTGCGGTCTTGCAGTAGCCCACTGTTATATTCTTAAAACATGACCGCTAGTTCATAAATTAGTATTAGCATTTATTAATATTACCTATGATGTAAAATACTGGGATAGACTACATGAGCAGGTTATACAGGAACTGTAAATGCGTCATAAGATGACGCATACACCTACATTTGTTTTCTCATTCCTTTGAAATGATCAAAACAAATAAAAAAATATATTTGCATAACGGTTTTTACAAGCAATGTCACATAGAGATTCACATATACCCATATAACTGCATCTAAACCAACGTAAAAGAAGGAAAAACTCCCATGAAAACTTAGGTGACAAAAAGGAACAAACCATGGGAGGAGCAATTCAGTGTGAGATCCCCTCTTCCAAAGACGTTTGGTGAAATAGACAAGTGCCAAACATGCAATGAGAATAGAGATAACATGACTAAGTGAATGGATGATGAAACACATATTCAGAGTTATGAATGAGAGCATTGCAGTGCTCTTTGGTTTGTGTCAGTGTGTGCAGCGGTCAGCTACTGTGCTGGGAAGTACAGGATCAGTAGAACGCCACAGGATGGTCAAGTGGGCATCAGGAGTTCTGTGTGGTCCATCAGAGGGCATTAGAGACTTAAATGTGCCTTGTTGTCTAGGTCCAGAAGGCGTTGTAGGATGTCCAGGCCTACGGATTATGGAGAAGGAGTCTACAATGTTTTGTAACCCAAAAACAAAACAATAAATTACATAGTGCTGTTTTTGTGTAAAATATCATTAGACTAAACACAACTCCCCCCCCCCCCCCTGGCCCAAAAAAAACCTCTACCATTTCTATTTAAGGTGGGGTTTTTTCCTTCTCAAAATGATTAGCTGGGTTATGTTTATCTCACGAGGAAGGAATGTGAAATGTCATCCAGAAACATCTCAGATCCAGATCTTGTACTAATCACTTTCAGTACAGGCTCGTGAAAGGAAAGTTTGTCAGGTTGGGGGGGGGGGGGGGGGTTGTTTAACACCTGACATCTTTCAACCAGACCCTGTTTCAACAGCCCTGGTGGAGTGAAATTCCCTCCAACTAGTAACAATGTGAAGCCTCCCCACTCGCCCGTGTCTGTCCCTACCCTCCTGTGTGACATGAGTTTGAATAGTGACAGTGCTGGCATTGTTTCAAATGTGCTCAATCGCAGTGAACGGTAGTGCATAGCGAACAATGTCCTCCTTAGACCTCTGACTGTGCTCTTTGTGTGAGCTCTCAATGGATGCTCGAGCCCAAAATGTTGTGGCAGTATGTTCCATGTATGATGTAACAAACAAACAAGGAAGATTTTCAAGGGCTTCATCCAGCATTAGGGTATAGATTATGGTCGTTAAAGACTGCAGCCATAGATGCAGGTCAGATAGTCTCATATCTGGAAATTAGGTCACATATGGTGCACCAAAACAAAATTACTATGTAATTACTCTGACATACTCTTTGTCTTATGTTAATGTTTTTTAATCCACAAACCAATCTAAAGATCTTAAAAAAACAAATATATTAAATTATGTATAGGGTTCTTTAATACATCGGAACTATCCTGTACCTGGGTGAATATGTGGATGAACATGCTGTTCCTTGGTATCAGTAATCACACTTTTCGGGAGGAAACTGAGGCCTGTTATAAGACTTTCATGTGAGGACTCCCATTCTCTGATAATTGAATGAATAAAATGCAATGATCCCAAGCAGTTACGCCACAACAAAACAATATGGCCCACGCCTGCAGTACCCAGATCCGGCTTGACGACCTTGGTGGTCTGTCTTTTCCTCTAGACCGTTGCACTCGACCAGTTGTCTCCCCTCATGTCTAAAGCTGTTTCAAAACAACCAATTAATGTCATGTGACTAGTATGTTTCAGCCAGGGGATGGGGAGGCCTGAGTTGGGGTTGTTGTGGTGAAAGATGAAGCAATGAACCATCAAAACCACCTCTTTAGGGGAGGAGAGTGCATGGTGAGTTTTCAAGGTATGTGTGTGTGTGTGTGTGTGTGTGTGTGTGTGAGTCCGCGTGCATCCACATGCCCATGATTGTGTGTGTGCGTGCATGTGTGTGATTGTGTGTGCATGTGCAGATGATGGTGTGTGTGTGTGTGTGCATGATTGCGTGCGTGTTTGCGCTTGCATGATTGTGTATGTGTGATGAGGAGAGGAATGTTTATAGACGAAATCTTTCATCCATTAGTAACGTGCTGATGTCAGGTGTTGAGGCTACTATGGACTGCTAATAAGACTGAGCCGTCAGCTCAGACTAACAGAAAGTGTTTTGTGGAGGCATGTGGACACATTTCTGGCTGTGTAGAAGTAGCCTGATGTAGAAGTCCACTGTCAGGGTTCAGACGAGCCGCTTAGATGCTTCTGCCTCTGTCCTGCCCTTTCAAATGAGACGGAATGTGCGCTTCAGACCGTAACAAAGTGTTCAAAGTGTTCACGTCCACAGGCCAGGTCCACAATGGTGGCCCTGAGAGAGGCTCCCAGGCTCTGGCCAAATGGAGTAGAGGGCAGCCAGGAGAGGAGGCCGGAGCCAGAGCTCCCTGTGTTCCACTGCCACTCGTTATCTCCACAGACCAGCGATTCATGTCTCTCTCTTTCACTCCCTTCGTGTCGCTCTGTGTCCTGCTCCGTCTGTCTGTCTTGCTCTCTCTCTCTCTCTCTCTCTCTCTCTCTCTCCCTCTCTCTCCCCCTCACCTCCCCTTTCCCTTTTTTTCCCCCTTCTTTCCGTTGTTCAAGAATGTGTATCAGTCCCATTGTGAGAGGCATCTGCCAACACCCAGAAGTTGGTTAGACCAGCTCCTCCTGCTTGGCACAGCTGGCATAACGTGACATTATATGGGCACCTTTTGTGGTTGAATACAGTTAGGCGACCATTGTTTCCATTCACGCCGAGGTGAGGGTTGTTTTTTCTGGTAGGAGGCGTTGGCCTTTTGTTACTTTTTGAGGGATCTTGATCTTGCTCTAGGTGCCTGTGTAAGTGTGCATCTGCCCCTCCCTCCCTCTCCTTCTCTCTCTCTTTCTCTCTCTCTCTCTCTCTCTCTCTCTCTCTCTCTCTCTCTCTCTCTCTCTCTCTCTCTCTCTCTCTCTCTCTCTCTCTCTCTCTCTCTCTCTCTCTCTCTCTCTCTCTCTCTCTCTCTCTCTCTCTCTCTCTCTCTCTCTCTCTCTCTCTCTCTCTCTCTCTCTCTCTCTCTCCCTCTCTCTCTATCTCTCTCTCTCTCCCACTCTCTCTCTCTCTCCCTCTCTTTCTCTCGTTCTTTCTCTCTCTAGCATTTTGTCTCATAGTTAAGTAACCAAAGAAGTATGAGTTCATGTCTGTGGCATGTGAGCCAGGCCCTCTTGTGTTCTCCAGGTGCTGCTGCTCAGCCCAGCCCAGTCATGCCCCAAGGGTCATGGCTCTCTGGAGTCCTGATGGAGGCTAATCTGGCTCCGTCAGACCTGATGCCTGTCACCGCTCCTTACGCTGCCGGCCTAAAGCTGCCCCAAAGCTGTTTATATCAGGCTAACCCCCTCCGGCGTCCTCCTCCAAATGTCCTTTCCTAATTCACACTTTCACACTCCCGACGTGTCCCCCCTCCCTGCTCTGTCCACGCCTCACACGGCTGGTCCACATGATCTCCTCGAAGACGTTTCAGGGGCGGGAGCGCATCTCATTCACGTCTGGTGGAGTAGTAAAATGTGGGGATTCAACTCGCTTTGTGACCATGTCACCCTCCAGCAAAGTGTGTGATTTCAGTTCAGCGTATCAGGATTCACACTACTCATGGGGAAGAGCGTATTTTCCCACACTGCACTGCCAACAACAATAGACTGTGATTATTTTATGTCCTGTCCCCAAATGATTCGATGGAAATATGGATTTATTTTTCTTTTAGCTCAACTCATTAAACTCTTGGATGTACTGGATGTGGTTAAATATCTTTCTCAGAAAGGCTAATCAAACCGGTTTCTGGGATGTGGAGATTTACGAGTACGTCACCAGTGTTAGCTTCTCCTTGAGACACAATTACGTTTATCTAATGATCTAATTTAATCTCAAATCATGATTTTAAATATGAATAAAAAATTACGAAATAACTCTTCCTTCTGTAATTCTATAGTGATGGCAATTGGATGATCTGAGAGGCCTGTATGGTGACATGTCCTTTACTCCTTTGTCAGCAGTTGGAGGCGAGCAGTCTGGATGGACGGTCCTCTGACCTCACAGAGACGTCTCCTAGCCATCAAGCGTATCCGCCCGCCATTCCTCCCCCTCTAAAGATCTGTCACAGAGGAGTCGATTCTCGTGGACTTCCTTCAGAATAACAACCGACCTCCGAGGAACGTAGGTCCAGAGAAAGGTGCTTGCAGCAGTGCGGTCCTCCAGTTCAGTTATTGAAGCTCTGTGTGAGAGGAGCCCTCCTGAGCCTCCTCTCCCAGCCAACCCCCTCACATTGTTGCCAGGGCTGAATCTCTGCTGCCCAGGGAGGGGTCCCGACATGTCCACCAAGGCCCCCATCTACCTGAAGCGGCGGAGCAGGAAGGGGAAGAAGGAGAAGCTGCGGGACATCCTGTCCTCGGACATGATCAGTCCTCCGCTGGGGGACTTCCGCCACACCATCCACATCGGCAGCGGCGGCGGCGAGGACGACCTCTTCGGGGACCTGTCCTTCCTGCAGGGGAAGTTCCACCTGCTCCCGGGCCAGCAGGGCCACAGCCTGTCCCAACGCTCCAGCATGTACGGAGAGCCCTTCCAGTTCAGCCGCACGGCCAGCGTCAGCGGACACACGCCCTCCTCGGAGAGTTCCCCCTTGCTGAAGAACGCCTTCTCTCTGCCTGTCATCGGGGGGGTGCAGGCCATCACCCTGCCCCTCACCTCCGCACCCCCCCCAGCACCCCAGTCGCCTCAGAGTGCAGCCCCTCCGCCCAAACCCCCCAGACTGCACCTGGACGACAGGGCCCTCCCCCCTGGCCAGGGTCCCTCCTCTCCGTCGACCCAGTCGCCCTGCGGCATGGCCAGGTTCAGCCCACCCCTGCCCAGGGTTTCCTCGGTGGATGACGTGTGCATCCAGGACCCCTATGTGGAGGACGACACCCAGGAGCACTCCTACATGTCCCATGCTGGCTCCCTGCTCTCCCTGCACCTCGACCTGGGCCCCTCCATCCTGGACGATGTCCTGCAGATTATGGACAGCCACCGTCTGAATGGGCTCAACAGCACCTGTCTGCAGGGGGGCCTGCAGGGGATCTACACCTGACGACATGCACCCTCCTTCACCCTGCCTGCACCCCCTCCGCTCACTGTCTTCTTTCAGACCTTCTTAGTGTAGGTGAGACAAGGGACTGTAACGTCAGATACCCTTGCAGGATCACAAGGCTGGGTAATAGAGCACTCATATTAAGTGCACACTCCTGGCACTTGGCTTCAGTTGCTGTTAGTGTTCATAGCGATGCCGAATATCTTACACACTTTTGCCCTCATGTGAAATGTCTGCGGTAAATACATGACTCAGACTGTGCTGACACTGTTATAGAACAGTATGTCCTTTCTCCCGTTTCTCAGACAACTACGAAGACTTTGGTGGAAGAGTGCACTGCTGGTCAGAAACGTTAGCAAGCATAACCTCCCTGTCTGTTTCCTGGCAACACAGAGGCCTGTGTTACATCACAGAGGCCTGTGCTGCATCACACAGCTCGCTCAAGTCTGCTGGGACCCATTTTCAGGCTCTGCTTGGTTCTGTTGGTGCTATTGTTCTCAAAGACAGGGGGATGGGGAAAAAAAAGAAACTGTACAAAAAGGGTGATTTCATTCTCCGCAGGGACCAGAGTGGGAGAAAAGAGGTGACCTCCTTGAGTCTTTGACACAATTCTCCTGCTTTTCTTTTTAAACCAAGTGACCGATGAAACCATGTGTTTTATGTGGGGTTAGATGTTGAATTGAGGGCCAGGGTGAGGAAGGATCCTCCAGAGAACGAGTTTGAAAGTTCAACAACAGTTTCGGGCCCACTGAGGCTTGAAATAATGGATATAATAAGACGTGCAGTAGCTACATTACCATTTACTGAAAATAGTTTATAAGGAGATTCTCACTACAACTGCAAACCCCTGTAGGATTCTATGCACTGTCTCTGTTACGTTAAGTAACCAAACATCACCATCTGTTTTGGGGAAATCTAAAATGGTTATAGCTGTTATAGATATATGTATGCTGGAACTGTACAGTATTTTTGATATTACAAGGGCAATGCAAGAATACTACAGTATTCTGAACAGCTTCATGGGTTAGTTTTTTCTCAATTATTACTTGTAGGTATGATGGTGTGATTATAATATAGCAATCCTCTTTTTATTTCATTTTAAGGCTCTCTGATTCACTTTAAGGTAGTTATATGGCATACTTTTGAATTTGGTGATGAGGGTTTAGTAACCATTGAAGTCCACCATGCTATTAGAAAGAGGCCCATAGCACATGTAACTCATAGGCTTTTATTCTGGATAGTAGTGATACAGTAACAATGATAACATCACACATTTAGCATGCACTTGGAGGACAACGTTGTTGACATTTGAAATGTACCGAACAAAAGCACTAGAAATCTTATTTGTTTTGTCTGTGTCTCACACGGAAATGTCAACTTGCAATAAAACCTGCTGTAATTACATTCTTGGTATGATGAACAACTGTAGGCCTATAGGACCACTGTTATCAGATGTCTTTTGTTGTAAATGTTGACGTCCTCTTTGGGATATACACTCGTCAGATACAATTTCACTACTGAGTTGAGCTAGATATGAAACAAGTAGGAGTCGGGCCCAGTGCTATCTTCCTTTTGCATGCTCATGAATCGTAAATCCATCCTCTGAAAAAAAGCTCCCAGGTTTTTGACTTGTGAGTCTGTGCAGAGCAGGGGGTGCGTTATCACTGGCAGCTTATCACACACACACAGTACTCCTCAGCCCAGAGAGGATGCGCTAGCCTAAGATGAACTGTCCGTCGGTGGCCTGCTCCAGATAACTGGGACCGTTAGGCGGCGTCCTGGCTGGTGTTGCGTAAGAGTACAGCGTCAGTATAGTGGTGTGCTACTGACAGCTCTTTGAGACGCCATGCTCCAGCCAGGACACTCAGCACCTGTTAACATTCAGCTGTGTGGAGAGGACTGGTGTCTACGCTGTTTTAACCTACCTAGTACCTCCTGAATGCTTCTCATCAGCCAACTGCTAGTACAGATAGTTTGATTGATACAGATGATTTATATGCTGTATTGACTTTGGTCTTCCTTTTTTTAAGCTGTGATTTGTATGGCTTTTAGGATGGAACAAGTTCTGGCATGTTTCAGAATAATCGTATCTAGCCTCTTATATCGGACTGACCTCCTTATTTGTGCTGTGTAGGTCTCTATCATAGTGTACTTTACTTTTTCAAGGCATCAGGTCTTTGTAAATATTTTAATCACCAGACATTATGCTCCATGCAGTGACCTACCTTATCAAGGTTCTCAATGTTATCCATCACTAAACCATCACGGATCATTCCTTTTCGTTAAGCACTGTTCAGAGTATGATCAGAAATTCTTATGTCGCTGCTATCAACAATTAAAATAACTGTCTATTTGAATCAATAAACTCATTGAAAATTGTACAAAATATACCTTTCATTTGTTATGTATTTATAATGTGAGAAGATTGGGTTTAAGTGAATAGTTAGGCCTATCTGTGTGTGCGTGTGTGTGTGTGTGCGTGTGTGTGTGTGTGCGTGCGTGTGTGTGTGTGTGTGTGTGTGTGTGTGTGTGTGTGTGTGTGTGTGCGTGCGTGTGTGTACTCTTGTTTGCCATGACCCATCTACTTTCTGAACAGCCCTGGGAATCGCTCCAACTGGCTTTATTAACACTGGGTCCATCAGCACACAGACCGTGACCCTGAGAGCAGAGGCTGCCTGGGAACACTACAGACAAGGGGCCACAGTGGGGGTGGGCTCAAAGAGAGAAAGGGCCTTTCTAACAAATGCATAGGATGAGAAGAGGCAGGAAAGCAATTTTGGCTGAAGTGGTGTGGGCATTCCAGCTGGTCAGAACAAATAGTTGTGGTCTTCACTGACGCCTGTCGAAAGCAGGTGACTTCCTCAGCTACAAAGGTAAAACTGATGGCTACGTGACCTGATAACTGTCTTCAGTTCTACATCCACTGTCTTGCACCATCTGGACCTACCTATATATCTCCTGTTAAGAGTAAAATTATGTATACACGGTCAGCGTACATTGCCATTGGTAGTTTGGGGAAAAGTTAGATAGTAGCAATTGATAAACACTACTGACAGTGTTGCAAAGGTGGCGTGGCTAGTAGATTGGAAAATCAAAATGTTTCGTTGTAGTTTACTAGCTGAACGGCAGAATAAAACTCCCATACGGTAATGTAAAAGCTACTGCGGAGCATGCTGGTGTGGTGGCGCAGTGTTGTGCATTCTGGACTTCCCTAAGATAGCAAGTAAATATTAGGGCTACAAAACGAATCCTCGTTTATTATACTAGATATCGCCATGTTTTCCATCGTGTAATTACGTTTTAGAAAGAAGGAGCACTTGGCTATGTATCCCGTCACATTTTGTAAGGGAGTAAGTGGTTCCATAGTGTAGTGGTTATCACGTCTGCTTTACACGCAGAAGGTCCTGGGTTCGAGCCCCAGTGGAACCATGGTGTCTTTTATTTCTGAATGTTCTGATACAAGTAATTACTCTCTGTATCTGGCTACCACTACTCCCGATCGTACCAACTCAATAATGTATAAGTGACTGATTTTGCCAGATTACATCATCAACCGTTTTTCTCCCCCTGCAGTCGTCTTCACTCGCGTCTTACTGAATAACAACTGTCCGCTAGTTACCTAAGATCATTTGTTTGTATTTTGTTAACGTAGGCTACAGTAACATGGTGAGAGGGTGTCGGCATCGGTTATCACGGTTGCACCTTGTACGAAACAGTAGAACCCATCAAAAGTGGAGATGCCGGGGATTGAACCCGGGGCCTCATACATGCGAAGCATGCGCTCTACCACTGAGCTACATCCCCACGTGGTATGCTACAGCCGTCAATAAAGCTTTAAAAATAATTAAACCATGGCTGTAAAAAATACTTGAAATGTGTTCGAAATATTTGTTTGCCGTCCAGTGAGAAAGTTTCGTTCGGAAACTTTTTTTACAGGTCCCTTTAGGGCTCCGTAAATCAGAATCAGAATTTGGTTTATTCGCCGTGTATGTGTCGACGTGTGGTGAATTTGTTGTAACACCCCCATCACAGTTATTTCTGGTTATCTATTCTACAGTATGTATTTTTGTACTTTAAACCTGAAAGAAAGGTACATAAATGTTTGTTTGTTTGCCCAAGTGTATGGCTGCAGCCTGGAGCTGGCGGAAGGTACATTTTGAATAGGTTATTTCAGCCACTAGGTGGCGATGTCACAAGACAGGTAGTTGCGCGGTGCATCTTGATCTCTCACTTTTTCTTTCGGGCCTAACAGTGAAGCCTCACGAGGGAAAATCCAGGAGTACATCTTGTGAAACAAATAGCTAAATATTGTATAACTGGTTAAAAACATGCATGAACAAAGGTTCAAATTATACCTGTTCATCTTTTAACTGGATGATATGTTGTATTTGACATTTACTTTGGATGGATGTCTATGGATTCATGTGTACTTTAGCGGCTAACGCCATTGTTACTCCATGTGTTAGCCAGACAGTGACAAGTTTATGAAGTTGTGCGGTCCCTGGTGAAACCTGTTTTTCAGAGTTTGTATTCTGGGAAACGTAAGTGTTGTTTTTGTCGAACTGTACATTTAAGAATCAGACAGATGTTATTGTTACTGTATATTTATATATTTTTATTTTGTTTTCTATGTCAGTGTCCTCCCAATGCATCCTCGATAAAAGGGGCGGATCAAGAACACTTCCGGGTATTTTTGGCGTTGTCGTTGACTTGTTCTTTGGATTGGAACCGGACATGCAATGAAATATGATGTGAACACAAGAACGGAGAAAAACATGGATCGATAAACAGCCATTGTGTCCTGTGTGGGTTTAAGTTCAGCAGGCTACATAGGTTTACACAAACACGGAATGTACTGTGGCAGGAAGATGCAAAAATAAACATACGGATCTTAAATAAAAAATAACCAAGCTAATTCTAAGAACTAGCTCTAAAAAATCTAAAAAATAATGTTTAGCTGATAGTTCGCTCTTAGTAGTCTTCTGCAGTTTTACGTCACGTGAAATGTGACTCCGCCTCTGTATCGACTTGCGTTCGGAATGGTTAAGAGTTGTGCGGAATGTGTTTTCAACTTACACAGAAAGGTACTTCGTAACGCTTTCTGGTCTGATTATTATTACTATAATTACAGGAGCGATGACGTAAGCTGCGATGGCCGAGTGGTTAAGGCGTTGGACTTGAAATCCAATGGGGTCTCCCCGCGCAGGTTCGAACCCTGCTCGCAGCGATTGGACAATGTGTTTTTTATTTTGGGAATTCGAATTGGAAGCAAATCAGTGTATACGGAATCAACATTTACAATGTCTGCATCGGCATTGTTTCCACCTTAAAGGAGAACCTTCTTAAGAGAACCTAGTTGTAGCAGGCATACACCTAAATAATAGGTTTATGTGAACACAACTGTCCATATGCTTGCTTTTACTGCTGTGGACAAATAGTATTGCTGATTATCATTTGTATATTGATATTTATGTTATATAGAGAATGACGATGACTGTGATTAAACAAGTCAATTTGCAATATTCCGACTGTGTGAGTCTGTGGCATGACAGCCGTCCTCTGACTGGCCTTCATCTCAGAAACACAATGTCACCCTCTCCCAGCAACATGCATCATTCTCTCCTCCATATCTTAGTCTCCCTCCATCTGTGTCCCTAACATTCTCTAAGATTCTCTCTCCTTTCATTCTTTCCTTCTCTCTCTCTCTCCTTCTGCTTCTTTCCTGACAGGGATGTATTACCATGCCAGTTCAGTCCATATGGCCTATTTTCTCTCTAACCACATCTCTCTGGCCGCCGAGCTGTCTATCCACTTCTCTCTGTCTAACTCCCTCTCTCCGTCTCTCTCTCCTCTGTCTCCACCTGCCTCTTAAGGGAGGAAAAAGGAGAGAAAGACAAACGGACATAGTTATGTAAATACCTTGCAGGAAGAGGTAGGATAAACCTTGATAGCTGGATCTTCTCTGCAGGATATACATCATTTCATATCAAAAACACGTGGTCTCTAAATATTTGCTGACCGAAAGCCAGAAATAGATTAAAAATAGTCTAGCAGTAATGATAGTAACATTTTGACAGCAGTGCCAAGACACTTTTTGCTTTGTCAGGATGGGTGTTTCAGAGTCAGTGAAGAGATGTAGAGCCACAGAGAGACAACACCCACCCTCCCTTCCTCTCTTACTCACTATCGCTCGCTCGCACTCTCTCACCTCAGTCTAGAGGGTGTGCACTGAAGTGAGAGGGAGAGACTAGGCAGGTGTAAACCTTGCAGAAAGGCAGAGAGAGAGAGATAGATTGTATGTGTAAATAAAAGGGAACGGGGGGGAGGGAGAGAGAGGCAAAAAGCGAGGGCATGGTAAAATAAAAGCCTAAAGGGCTGACCGAGAGGAATGTATATATAGATAGATGAGGAGATAGAAGAAGAGGGAGCGCTGAAGAGGCAGAAGAGCAAGAAAGAGAGAGAGAGAGAGCTGGAGAGACTGTTTAAGAGGTGCTCTGGCAGGGCTGAGGGCGATCCCAGACAGAATCAGACCGAGAGACAAAGAAGAGAAGAAAACAGGGACGTGGACACCATGCTGAGGAGGAAGAGGAGCGTTTCGTTCGGGGGGTTTGGATGGTAAGTGTGTGTGTGTGTGTGTGTCAGTGGTTATGGCGCCCGCAGTAACAGTTTGTATTTGCATGTGGGTTGTGGTGAGTTTTTCTATCCAGGAGGACATTGATGTGGTGACTGAAATGTGTTCCTTATTTTGCTCGTGTGAAAGCGTGGTTTTGGATTGGGTGAATGCTCTCCCATCCTGGGAGGGTTGTGCGTGTGTCTGGTGGCCATGTGCAGGAGAGATCACCCACATGACAAACTCAGGAACCTAGGTGTATTCAGGTAGAGCACAGACAGAGTTATAGTTTTTTCTTAACCATTCAGTTATCTTTGTATTAATTTCTAAAACCCTAACATATCCTACCGAACCTTACTGTAACCTAACCTACCCTACCTACCTTACAGTACCTTACTCTAACCTAACCTACCCCCTACCTACCTTACCCCAACCCTACCCCAACCCTGCCCTGCATGTACGTATGTTATAGAACCTCAACTAACATTCATATTCTACACAGAATCCCTCCATGAATCTCTTTCCATGATCCCCCCCCCCCCCTCTCAGAGCTGTAAGTCACTGAATCGCAGATCTGTCAGGTCTAAAATGTGCCTTGAATACACAAGTCTGTGTGTGTGTGTGAGAGAGATTGTAAGTCAATCATTCACTTTCTCATACTGATGTTTTTGTACCCCCCTCCCTTCCATCTCCACTAGAACACCCAGTATAGAGGTAATGGAGAGACATCATTTAACGATGCAGGAGGAGACTATAGGGGAGATGGAAGCAGAGACGCATATTAGCATTTTCCCTCCCCCTTCTCCTCCCAGGTATCTGAGCCTTTCATGTCTTTCTTTTCCTTCCTCATCTCATCATCCCCTCATTCAGAACATCCTCACCCTTCCACCTTTGTGTGAGTCTGCCTTTATTCTGCGGGTGAAGCTGTGTGTGACTAACTGTGTGTGTGTGTGTGTGGTGCACGTGCATGTGGGAGAGAGAGAACCACACAGCTTGAGTTGAGTATAGCCCTAGGTTGAGCGGCACTAAATGCTTTATTTATGACCAGTGGGAATAGCTGTTTCCCAGGCGCATCATATGAGGCTTTTAACGTTTACTGCTCCTTCCACCTCTCTCCCTCCTTCCACCTCTCTCCCTCCTTCCACCTCTCTCCCTCCTTCCACCTCTCTCCCTCCTTCCACCTCTCTCCCTCCTTCTACATCTCTCCCTCCTTCTACATCTCTCACTCCTTCTACATCTCTCACTCCTTCTACATCTCTCCCTCCTTCCACCTCTATCCCTCCTTCCACCTCTCTCCCTCCTTCCACATCTCTCCCTCCTTCCACCTCTCTCCCTCCTTCCACCTCTCTCCCTCCTTCTACATCTCTCCCTCCTTCCACCTCTCTCCCTCCTTCTACATCTCTCCCTCCTTCCACCTCTCTCCCTCCTTCTACATCTCTCCCTCCTTCTACATCTCTCACTCCTTCTACATCTCTCCCTCCTTCCACCTCTCTCCCTCCTTCCACCTCTCTCCCTCCTTCCACCTCTCTCCCTCCTTCTACATCTCTCCCTCTCGTTGCTCCTCTACATCTCTCTCCCCTGAAAACTCCCCCCCCCCCTGCATCTGTTCCTCTCTCTGCACCTCTTTCCCTCTTTACTGTGATCCCCTCCTTTCTGCGTCTGCATGATTGTGATTCGCTTTCTAACACGTCACATATCCTGGCTGGTAGGGGCCCCCCAGCCCCCCTACCGTGTCAAAGGTTCTGGTCTGTGATGCCCATCCGCCCCTCTCCCCGTGAAATAGCTGTGAAAATAGAACACTCACAAACAGTTACACCTGTGATGGAAAATGATTGTTCACTCCAGGTTACTTATAGTGTAGAAAATGTTTTGTTTGTGTGTCTGTGTGTGTGTGAAACCAGTTTATTCTTAACAGACAAGCAAATGGAAAATATGCATAAGCATGTACCACTGGGTTACTGATCACAATCTTTGTTAACTGTGTGTGTGTGTGTGCGTGCGTGTGTGTTTCTGTGTGAATGCGCGCATGTGTGTGTGTGTTTCTGTGTGTATGCGCGCGTGTGTGTATGTGGGTGAACGTGTGTGAACATGTGAGAAAGACCAAACGGGGGCACTGTGGTTGAGCTTTTTTGGGAGGAGTGGTGACACAGGAAGGGTGTGTGTGTGTATCTATGTGTGAGAGAGAGAGAAAGAGAGAGAGAGAGAGAGAGAGAGAGAGAGAGAGAAAGAAAGAAAGAAAGAAAGAAAGAGAGAAAGAGAGAGAGAAAGAGAGAGAGTCATAAAGAGAAAAAAACCTAAAGTCTATAGAACCTGTACTGATGTGAAACGGTCACAACAACAGAGCTATGAAGAGAGCCCTGGTCACACCACATCCATGCCGGAGCCATAGAGACCCTGATGAAAAGGAGAGGCGTGGGAGTGGCCCTCGCCCTTCCTGCGTCAGCGCACACTTCATACCACCCTCAAGAGACGGACAGGAGGACGCTCAGGAGCGATGTGACACATAAAGCAGGAGATTAACAGCTTCATTCCTTCCAAACCATGGAGATGAACTGTGTGTGTGTGTGTGTCGCTGATGAAGTGTTTGCGTGAGTGCGCGTGTGTCTTATGCGTGCATGCGTATCTCTTACTGATGTGTGTGTGTGTGTGTTGAGAAGACTGAAGCAATGTCTCCCCCAGTGGCCATCGATGGGTCTGAGTTGTAAACATGTCTCTCTGTCTCTCTCTGCAGGATTGACAAGAGCACTGTCAGTGCCCTCAGAGCACGGTGAGTTTGAACTTCACACACAATCCCACAGTAAGAAAACCTGGACTGTCATGGTGTCCGCTTGCAGACCCTATGGATAGCAGCCTATCACTGTCCAGAAAATGAGCAGTGTGTATGGTGTGTGTGTGTTTGTGTGTGTGTGCTTTATTTGTCTGAAACCTTTGTGACAGTGACAGTGTGTGAGGTTCCTTTGGGGTAGGTGACCTCTCCCTCTCTCACTGTGGGCATAATGAGCCATGGTATTTTAATCTCTGTCTGACCCCCCCTTGTAATGTCCCAAGCCCCCAGCCCTACTGTCTCTGCTTGTCACTCAACACCACCACCCCCCCCCCCACACACACACACACACACACACACACACACACACACACCCTGTCCTCCAAGAAACATTCACAGCCTGTCACTCACTTGATTAGACTCGTCAGACACAACTTTGTCCATGAACAGAAAGGTTTGATGACGGTTGTGTTTTTCTGCTTGCTGTGGCAGCGGGCCTGTGGGTTTGGACTCTCATTCCAGGGTTGTGTTCCTGAAGTAGTTTGCCTGTGATGATGGAGGGCAAAGTGTGTTCCCCCTGTGATGATGGAGGGCATAGTGTGTCCCCCCTGTTCCCCCCTGTGCACACGGAGCAGGCTGTGTGAGGCACAGGTGCTCCTCTTACTAAACTGCCGAGAAGTCTGGCGTTGGACGACAGGTTGTTTTTATTTGTTGTTATTTTTTGTGTATCAGTGTTTGTCTGTGTGCGTGTGTGCGTGTGTGTGTGTGTGTGTGAGAGTGTGTGTGTGAGAGAGTGTGTGACCAGCTTCGGGGTCAGTCCTATATTTTAACTGAATGGTTCTGCCATTTCTCCATGGGGGGGAATTGAATTCTTTTCTCCAGGGCCTGGAAATGGATTGATTGAGATGTTGAGACACGTTGTACGTTGTGTGGGCGAGGCAAGGCCACAGGACATGCCAACGAGAATGAGGATCATTAATTCTGCATGTTCACATAGCATGTTTGTTTACGCCAGTTTACATGTGAATAACCATGTCATTGAGCACAGTGTATGTGACAAAGAGAGAGAGGTTTGTGTGTGCTTTGTACCATCACAGATTTTCGGTTCAATCCATTTGTGTATCAGAAATTATTTATGCTGATGTTTTAATGTTTGTATGTTTTATGAATGAGTACTTACTGTCCAGTTTACACAGTAAATAGTCATTCCCATATTTAGAGCCCAGTCACCCAGTCCCATCTCTCTCTCTCTCTCTCTCTCTCTCTCTCTACCCTCCCCCTCTCCCTGTGCCCCTATTAACTCTCATTCCTGGTCTCACTCTCTCTCTTGCTCCCCATCTCTCCTGCTCCTCTCTCTCCTGCTCCTCTCTCTCCTCTTCTTGCTTGTTATTTCAGACTACAGAGTGCTACGCCCTTTCTTCCCCCCTGCCCTAAAGCAAGGATTACTGTCGTTTAATCAAGGACCAGACTGTGTGTGACAGAGAGAGAAAAAGAGAGAGAAAGAAAGAGAGAGAGAGCAAGTCAGTGTGTTGTGCTAGTGTCTGTTTCATTCTTCTCTCATCTATGTAAGAGCTTGCTACTGAATTACCAGCGGTTAAATTGCCTCCATGCCTCACAACCAATGGTAAGTCTTGTCTCCTTAAGTATGCGTGTGTATGTGTGGCTGTGCGTTTGTACGTGTGTGTGGAGGGGTGGGGGGGATTCTTGATGTTTTTAGCAGGGTTTTGATATTTTGAGTGAGCAGTAAATAGACACAGGCACGCAGTCCACATTAAATATAGAGAAACAGATTTGTCATCTAATTATCGTCAGTGTCATCAGATTGTTCTGTTGTGGTAGTGTCTGCTGGTGACCGGCTTGGCTTGAGCTGTGCTTCTGTTTCTTCAAGAGAGAAGAAGAGAGAAGAAGATGGGAGATGTCTTCTTTGTTTCATATCCAGCGTGTTGCCAGCGTGCAACCGTGGAAAAGCTGCTCTTGTCTTGTGTGTTTTAAGCCTGTTACGTGTAAGCGAATGAGTGATGTGCACAGGTCCTGAATGTGCGTGTGAATGCATGTGTGTTTATTCAAGTGTGCGCACACAACTGGCAGGCACACAAACACACACACAGCATGCTGCACCTTCTCTTTGAGGGTCGCTGTCTTGTGCCGGAGCCAGCTGGACGGACACTGAAGCGTTAGCGGGTTAGCGCGTTAGCGCGTTAAAATCTTCAAAGATGCACCGACACCTGCTATTAATGTGTGGTTCCGCACCGCTGCTTTGATGTTCCCCTGGATCCAAATCTACATCTCATCTCTTTTTCCTTCCTCCTCCACCCTCCCCCTTTCTCTTCCTCTCTCTGCTTCTCTCTTTCCCTCTCTTTCTCCTCCACTCTCCTCTTTCCCTCTCTCTCACCGTTTCTCTTCCTCTCTCACCTTCTCTCTCTTATCGTTTATTCTCTTTCAAGCATTTGCTTTAAAGTTTGCTTGTTGCCCCCAGGCTGTCATGACCATGGGGGGTAAAAGGATCACCTGGATCCTGTTTTAAGCCTTCATGCTACAACATAGGTGTCACATATCTTGTGTGTGTGTGTATGGTATGTGTGTGCGTTGATGGGGGAGTGTGTCTTCTGGTGGTAGTGGGGAGTCTTTGCATTGCTGAACGCAGCCCTGGCTGAGATGAAGCTGTGCGACTGGCACTAACATCCCTGAGTGGAGATTAGAGATGGGGAGGGGGAGGAGAGTGAAGGAAAAGAGGGAAGTCAGAGAGTTGAAGAATGGAATGGAGATGAAAGCAGAAGAGACAAGAGGTGGAGAGAAAAAGAGAGGAGGAGGAGGAGGAGGGGAGGAGAGGAGGAGAGAGGAGGAGAGGAGGAGAGAAGGAAGAGAGGAGGAGAGAAGGAAGAGAGGAGGAGAGAGGAGGAGCGAAAATGCAGAACGTAAACCCCGAGCAGCCCGGTGATGAGTTGCCCTGTGTTGTTGTGAAGTGCTGTGAGACCAGCTGACCAGTCAGCTTTGGGGCACAGCCATGCGTGAAACTGGTCCCTGTTAACAAAGAGCCTGAGCTGCAGGAGACCCAGGACATGGCTGCCTCAGCTCTCAGGCCCTGCCAGGAGAGCCTCCCTCCAGCCCTGCATCCCTCCAGCCTTCCATCCCTCCAGCCCTTCATCCCTCATTCTGAGTCTGTCTCCACAGATAGCCGCCAAACAAAAGGAGGCCTGCGCATTTCTGCTGCTCCCAAACGGTGACTGTATTGTCTCTGTGAGGACTGTTGGTCTGGCTCCGTGGTTTATTCCCCTCGGCTGCAGCCACAAATTCTGAACTCAGCTCCACAGGGGAAGCTTTTTCCCGACAGCCCAGTTTGCGGCCTATCCTGGACGGTCGACAGATAGCGCCCGTCTTTTTCAGGGAGTCAACATGAGCCGTTCTCCTCCATGAGTGATGTCTGTGAGGACGGCGTGTCCGTGACAAAGGTGGAATAGCTGGAAGAGTGTGTGGAGGTTTCAGTGCTGTGCAGGACCCCGGCTGGCTGTGACTGGTGGGAGTCCCTGCTCTTCAATGTTTCAGCAGCTTGTGTAACAAGGACAGTCTTCGTGGCCAACCAGGAGCATCCCTGAACAGCGGGGGCGTCTTCAGTTCTGTCAGAACCTCACGGAAACATCTCACGCTTCGCCCGGTCTACGATGGCTAATCGGTAGCACCCGGAATGCCATCTGGCTGACTGACCAATGAGCATCATGATGAGCCTCAACAACATAATGTCATTCAAAGGTCAAACAGGATTCCTGGAACTGGCCTGGCAATATGAGGTCAGTGTTGGTTCTCTGCAGCACAGTATGCAGGTAGAGCTTTTCACCAACAGAGGGAGTCGCGAGATCAGAGTAAGGAATACAGGACGGAAACGCCTCACGAGCACCTGTTGGAAGCTCCCTAGAGCTGGGGCAGACGAATGCGTTTGTCCTTGGTGTGTGCGGAAGCACCGCAAGGTGAGATGAGAGGAGGAAAATCTGTTGCTCTCTTGTGCTGCTGGGTCGACGCTTGTTACAAGATGACAACTTGGCTAATTTCATCACTGTTGTTTACCGAAAGCAGCGTTGAATAGTGCACCTGGGCTCTCAGGCGCACACACAGGGGGCACACACACACACACACACGTACCAAGGCACACACATCGACTGAGGCACAAATATACTTACACCCACACACACACACACACACATGCACAGACACACACAGAAACACTTACAAATACACACGCACACATTCACCAACACACGAACACACACACACCCGCACACTCCCTGTGGAGCCCGTCTGTTCAGACTGACCTTCTCCTCACAATGGGGGTCTGAGAGTCGCCTCGTGTATCGCCCTTCCATGCTGCTGTCCATCTCTTCTCTCTCCTTCACCATTTCTCTCGCTTTCTCGTCTCTGGTCCCTGAATGTGCCCTTCTGGCACTTATGTGTCTGGCAAAGTGTCTGGTCTCAGTTGTGACCATTTTACCAGCAGAGAGGACGAGCATGTCTCTTTTTCCCCCCCCCTCTCCTCTTGTCTTCTCTCTTC
The DNA here is from genome assembly GCF_054491055.1 of Hypomesus nipponensis. Taxonomy (NCBI): domain Eukaryota; kingdom Metazoa; phylum Chordata; class Actinopteri; order Osmeriformes; family Osmeridae; genus Hypomesus; species Hypomesus nipponensis. Next base: position 5,127,105 of record NC_140365.1, read on the forward strand.
CTCTCCTCTCTTCTGCTCTCTTTCTGCAGCACCGTTGCATGTTCTGTTTCTGTGTGTGAATCCTTTCTTATGAACAGACAAAAAACGAAGGATTCTCTAACTCATGCACCAAGGTATATCTTGTACTCTATATCTACTACTACTATCTCTCTCTCTCTCTCTCTCTCTCTCTCTCTCTCTCTCTCTCTCGCTCGCTCGCACACTTTCAAACACACACACACATAAACATACACATAATAATATGCTCCAGGGCTATTTTCCTGACCTTTCTGTCGGATTATCACTTGTCTCTCCTTGGCAAAGACGTGGCTGAAATATATTCTTAAGGTAACACACATACATACACCCACACACTCACATTGTCACAAACCTCATGATAGGTGTAGCCTGTGGGTACTGCTATCTATCTCTGTTCAATGGAAATGTCAGGATCCGAATTAACTCGTCAAATTTATTTCAGCTGATAATGGCATTTTCATTACTCGTGAAAGAGAGAGAGAGAGAGAGAGGGGTGAGAGAGAGAGAGAGAGACAGAGAGAGAGAGAGAGAGAGAGGGGTGAGAGAGAGAGAGAGAGACAGAGAGGGAGAGAGAGAGAGGGGTGAGAGAGAGAGAGAGAGAGAGAGAGAGAGAGAGAGAGAGAGAGAGGGGTGAGAGAGAGAGAGAGAGAGAGAGAGAGGGGTGAGAGAGAGAGAGAGAGAGAGAGAGGGGTGAGAGAGAGACAGAGAGAGAGAGAGAGAGAGAGGGGTGAGAGAGATACATACACAGAGGAGGAGACACACAAACAGACACAGCGGGGCAGAATGGGTCAGTGTAGACTAGTGTTGGCTGAGACTATAATGAAGTCAAAACATCACCTCATTATCCTCATCTGCCTCCAGCCAGCCAGGCAAGTAGAGCTGGGACTAACATGTTTTAGCCACACACACACATGCATGCAGCCACCCACGCGTGCCCAAACACACACACACACACACATAGTGTGTGTATCACATGCTCTGCGTCTCATGCTCTGTGTCTGTGTTATCTCAAATAGACTGATAGTCACATTGTCAAGCCTGTGCTTTTCAATCTAGCCATCTCTTTTCTTCTTATCCAGCATCTCTTTCAACAGTTTGGCAGACGTACCTCTCTTTAGTTAATCCCCAAACCAATCACTTCACTCTGCCACAGTGATCCAATCTAATCCATATTCACTCTCAGATTAAAACCAACAGATTATCGCTCCTGTTTATGTGTGCGTCTCTGTTTGCGTGAGTCAGTAAGGCTGTGAGTCCTCTGTCTAGTAGACACAGACAATACCATGCCTTGAGTGCAGTTTCATTTCTACTCAGAAATACTATCTGCCTTTTGGCGAACACACTTCATGTTACCACCCTGAACTGAACGTAAACTTGTGGTCTTCTATACTAACCACAAGTGAAGCTATCTTAACCAGTGTACATGTTCACCTGATGTAAGAAGCAGATCATAAAACATTGGAGACCAGGGATAGAGAACGAACAGGATGGTCCGGTGGTAGTAGTACACAGTAGTACAGAAAGACTGAAAGATGGAGAGAGAGAGAGAGAGAGAGAGAGAGAGAGAGGGAGAGGGGGAGAGAGAGAGAGAGAGTGAGCAGCACCTTTCACCTTGTGTCAGTGAACAACCAACATAGAAGGAGAGGAATGGGTGAACATGCAGCACGAGAGAGAAGCTGAGAGAAAAAGAGAGAGAGCGATACATACATACATACTTACAGTACTGTGGAGAGACGCGAAGGGAAGCAGGGGGGAGGGGAGGAGAACTGAAGATAATTAGAATTGGCATAAAGCGTATGTGTGTCATTGTTCAGAGGGGTACCAAGAGAGAGAGGGGTGGGGGAGGTAGGAAGGTAGACACGAGTGTGGAGGGAGAGCGCGTGTTCATCAGTGTGCATTTAAGCTCAGACAGGTGGAGAGGAGGAGGACTGAGCAGCGTTACCCAGAGGCAGGGGTAGAGAGCGTGTGAACGACGGAAGGACTAGAGGCTGTTGCAGACAGGTAAAGGAGGGGTAGGGAGGAGGGGCGGGGAGGAGGGGCGGGGAGGTAGAGCGTGGCCAGACCTGCGGACCTGTTGGCTGTGTCTGCTCAGTTTCTACTGCAGAAGAACTCCAGGTTCTGCTTCTGAAGGGATCACCAGGGGTAGAGTCCGGACCATCTGTCCTTCTCCATGGCTGCGGTAACAGGTGCCAACAGAACCTTTGGACGGTGACTGTGTTTCAAACAATAACAGAGCCGCCTTGCTCGGTGTTGTAAAGAGGGCTAACCGGAACCTTCCGGTTGTAACGGGAGCTGATGTCGGAGCCAGGCAGCTCCCGGGTGGGGTCCAAAAGAGCGGGGGTCCGGGCCGCGGTGGCGCTGATTGGACTCCTTTATCGCTCCAGACAACAGAGAGAAAGGGAGACGGAAAGAGAGAGGGAGAGGGAGGACGCGTGGTGGGTAACATGATGTTTTATTGAGAGGTGCCTGGGAGATGGGAGACAGTGGGACTGTGTCAGGTTGTGTGTTTGTTTGAGTGACTTGGGTATAAAGCAGCTTGCTTTGTTTAGTAAGATGCTTTAAGTATAGGTTTTGAGGTTGTATGTTGCCTGAGTGCATCTCTGTGTTTGTCTGCGATCTGAAACAACCCGCTGCACTTTTGAACGGCAGAGAAATATGGCATCATTGATTTGCAAGAGAGTTCGAGGCTACCTTGCAATTTCAAGATGCATGAGGAATTTTGAACTGAAATGCAGCCCCAGAGAGCTGTCATTGATAAGATGGTGTGAGGGTTTCGTGAAAGACATCCAAGCTTGTAACATCTCTGAGTGTGAAAGCATGTGTGTGTGAGAGAGAGTGTGTGTGTGTGTGTGTGTGTGTGTGTGTCCCTCTGTAATATATGATGTGTCATGGTCCCTTTAATAATAATAACTCCTGTGATGAATCTATGGCGGCTATTTACAGAGGGCTTATGAGGGATTGGGGGGGTATTTTTAGAGAATGTCTCATTTTTCTCTTTCTCTCTGTCTGTCTCTCATTCTATGTCTCTGTCGCTCTTATTCTCTATCTCTCTCTTTCTCTCTCCCTCTCTCTCTCTCTTTCTAAGTGACTGATGAAGATGATGTGGCTAGTCATTAGAGCGGGAGGGAAAGGGGAAGGAGAAAGGAGCTGTAGAGTGCAGGTGTGTCGCAGGTGGTAAGAGCCATGGTGTTGTTGTTTCAGCAAACAGGAGATGCTGACCATCTCCAACGTTCCACTGGCAGACTGCCCCCCCTCCCCTCCCCGCACTGCTCCCCCCACCATCAAGGTAAGACACACACACACTGGCACACACAGTCACAGGGATCCACTAGAGACATTTTTATTATGCATATACTGAACTAAAATAAGAAGCAACTGGAAACTTTATTCCACATCTTCTATACTTTTCTCTCACTGGCCATCTCTCTCTTTTTCACTTCCCAGACGGCCCATTTCTTTGACATGATGGAGAAGATGGAGGTAAGGACGGTTGACATCTGTTGTATGGCCACCTAGGCTTATACACGAGGGCCAAATCATATCTGAACTGTACCAGAACACACTTGCAGTTATAATATTGATCTCCTAAAATATGGTTTTATGCTAAGGTGGTCGGTGCAAGACCAGCAATCCCTGCAAATCGATTGAGGTTCCCTCTGTCCCAGCAATGATTTTATTTTGCTCATGAGTGTTCACTGTAATAGCTGTATAAACTGGCCTTTGTTACAAAAACAGTCAGATACCTACCAGTGCATTTCTCCCTTACCTTCAACCACAAACCTCTAACCCTTGACCCCTGAGCTCCATACCTCCTACTCCTGCCTAAAACCTGACTCGCGACCCTTGACCCTGATCTCCTATTCTCCCCCCCTGGATCCTCTACCCTGTAGCAGGTGCCAGAAGCTGCAGAGACCAGAACAGGGCCTCAGAGACTAAAGGTCTGGACAGCATGCACGCCCACGTGTCTCTGCATCAGTCCACCATCAGTTCACCGTCTTCTAACCATAGAACTGTGCCCTCCTCCCAGCTCATCAGCTTAACGTCCCTGTGTTTGGTTCATTGTCTGGTTCCTTCATCTGTGATCGAATCCATTGAGTGTCACCTTGGGCGGGATGACATAGGGGACCCACACAGCGCATGTCCATGAGCTCAAACCCCACTGTGAGGTCACCTTTGTGTCAGCATCACTTGAGAGATCTCTGGCCCAGCTGGACCTAATCCTCTCTCTCTCTCTTTTCCAGGATGACTACATCCCCTACCCAAGGATAGAGGAGGTATCTGTGTCTTTACCACTAATCACACGCACGCAAATACAGACAGGTACGTTACAGTCAATGACGGTTCCGTTTTCATTTTGGTTCTGGTCAGGTGTTGGAGAGGGGAGGCCCCTACCCCCAGGTCATCCTGCCGGAGTTTGGGGGCTACTGGATCGAGGACCCTGAGGCCCCCACCCCCCCGCCCCTGTCCCTGGAGATAAGCCTCTGTGAGAGAGACGAGGGAGGCGGAGGGGAGGGGGAGGACACCCCCCCGGGGGCTTATGGGTACCGCCTGGAGAGCAACGACGCCGCCCGCGCCTACAGGAAGCACTTCCTCGGCAAGGTCAGAGCCGTCACAGAAGAAAAAAAAAAACAGTCGAACGCAAACTCAGCGGTTTAATAAATGAAGAATCCTCCTCTGTGACAGTTCACCATCGACACGTAAAGTTAAAGACGTGCCAGTAACGGTTGTCGCATCTCACTCCCGGTGTTGCAGGAACATTTGAATTTCTACTGCATGGCCAGTAGTCATGGCAACCTCATTCTGTCACTGAGGCATGAGGAGGTGAAGGATCAGGAGTGCCTGCATGTCATCGTGAGGTACGCACACCTGAGCACGCTCTCACAACTCTCCCGATCATCCCAGTGAACTCAAGCCCCTCAGTCTGTCTGCCTCGTCTCACTCTCTCCACCTCTCCGTCTCCTCCTCTCGTTCAGGTCCAGGGTGAAGACTGTGTACGACAGGATATCACTCACACACCTCCCAGAGCTGCCTAGTGTGCCCCAGCTGGCCAAGGTGGGCAATTACTGTTCTGCCAAAATACAATATGCCAAAGTCTGACTGTATTCTGTGTATCTGCCATTCAGTTTGTTTGTCCTGTTGCTGTGCGTGTGTGGTTGTGTGTGGTTGTGTGGTTGTGTGTGGTTGTGTGTGGTTGTATGTTAACGTGCATCTCTGTTCCCCAGCTGCTGTGTGATGATGCTGTTGGGCTGCGGTTCAGTCCAGTGCTGTACCCTAAGGTGAGCCCTCTCTCTCTCTCTCTCTCTCTCTCTCTCTCTCTCTCTCTCTCTCTCTCTCTCTCTCTCTCTCTCTCTCTCTCTCTCTCTCTCTCTCTCTCTCTCTCTCACACACACACTTATACTAAATACTACTGACACTTAGAACACACAAATAACATATAAACATGACTCTTAAGACTATCTCACAGATCATTTTACTGTGTGTGTGTCAGGCCTCCCAGCTGATTGTGAGCTATGACGAGCATGAAGTGAACGACACCTTCAAGTTTGGGGTCATCTACCAGAAGTTGGGTCAAGTGAGTGGGTGCCATTCAATCTGTGTTGTAGTGTTGGTGTTTGGTTGCCTCCAGCCATCAGTCAGTCTCTCTCTCTATCTGTCTGTCCGTCCACGGCAGGTGTCGGAGGAGGAGTTGTTTGGGAACACTGAGGAGACGGAAGCCTTCGCAGAGTTTCTGAGTGTGCTGGGAGACACAGTGGAGCTGCAGGACTTTAAGGGGTGAGTCACGGAGTGGAAGAGGGGAGAGAGAGAGAGAGGGACAAGGCAGTCTGTACCTCAAAAGTACAAACAGCCAAAGATGAAGGGGGAGACAGCACTCAGAGTAATGACCTGTTCATCTGTCTGAAACCCCTCCACCTACTTCATCCCCCCCCAGATTCCGTGGCGGTCTGGACGTGACTCACGGACAGACTGGTTCTCAGTCTGTGTACACCATCCACCGAGAACAAGAGATCATGTTTCACGTGTCGACGAAACTACCCTACACAGAGGGAGACACTCAACAGGTAAACTTTTTGAACTCTCAAACTAACGTCTCCAGTAGCAGATACAGTAGGTAATGAAGAATTGTGATGAGCTGTTCTTCCCTGTCAGCTCCAGAGGAAGCGACACATAGGAAATGACATTGTAGCAGCCGTGTTCCAGGAAGAGGCCATGCCATTTGTGCCGGACATCATCGCATCGAACTTCCTCCATGCCTTCATAGTGGTGCAGGTGGAAAACAGCTGCTCAGAAGACACCACTTACAAGGTACGTCACGAGCACACACTCTCCTCCTCTCTCTCTCTCTCTCTCTCTCTCTCTCTCTCTCTCTCTCTCTCTCTCTCTCTCTCTCTCTCTCTCTCTCTCTCTCTCTCTCTCTCTCTCTCTCTCTCTCTCTCTCTCTCTCTCTCTCTCTCTCTCTCTCTCTCACACACACACACACACACCCACAACCACAGGCATACACACACCCTAAGATGATACTCTGTATAATAATGATGACGGTGGCAGATTCACTGCAATTGAAGCTTTCAATTGAATTGTCTATCAAAGGGTGCATATTATGATTGACAGGTGTCCGTCACAGCCAGAGAGGATGTCCCTCCGTTTGGCCCTCCCCTACCCAACCCTGCAGTCTTTAAAAAGGTCAGACAACTGTCCAGAGCAGACAGCAACACTGATCATTAAGGAGCCTACTTTCTGACACATTTCAGTACCAAGGGTTGTATCTGCGGTCTACCCACTGGCTGCTGTCACACCCCCCCCCCTCCCTTGGTGTCTTCCCCTCTCTTCCTGCGGTGTAGAACATGACATGGGTGGACTGCCTCTCGCTGGTATCTCTCAGGGGAACGATAATGAGTTAATGAGCCTTTCCTTGTCTCGCTCCGTCTGCAGGGACCAGAGTTCAGGGAGTTCCTGCTCACCAAGCTGATCAACGCAGAGACAGCCTGCTACAAGAGTGACCGCTTTGCCAGACTTGAGGTGCGCTTCGATGCTTTTGATTTGTACTTGGACAGCTGTGATTGCGGTCATACATACAAACAACCTACCAACTGAAATGTTTTTTCTCACGTGTATGTGAATTATAAACTGTATACTGTAGTTTTTAGTGTATGCCTGTGTATTTGTATGTGTGCATGTGTGTGTGTGTGTGTGTGTGTGTGTGCGCATGCTTGCCTAGGAGAGGACACGGGCTGCCCTGCTGGACGGTCTCCATGACGAGCTGCACAGACACACCCAGAGCATGCTGGGAGTGGGCGTCGGGCCTGACGATGACCGGGCGGAGAACGGCCATGCCCACGGAGGCCTGCTGGAGTCCATCAAGGTCTCTCTTCCTCTCACTCCCTTCTCAGTCACTTGGTATTCATCAGTCATCATCACTCTTGCCACCAATCATCCCATTCTGCATCGGATTTGTTCTGCAGGGATATCCTTATTCCTTCTCCCTCTTTCTGACCCATCCTAACCCTCATCCTTCCCTCTCTTAGAGGGCAATGCGAGGGCGCAGTGTCTCTATGGAGATGATGGCGAAGGGTGGAGGGGTCCTGCCCACTAGTCTGACACACAGTAGTTCTGAGGTAAGAGGAGCAGCAGGAGGAGAGAAGGAAACCAACAGGGTTTTGCAGCCTTGGTGGGGCAGTGTATCGACTTTCTCTCTTTCTATCTCTCAGACGTCTAGCGTAAAGTCTCCAGTCAAGAGACGCTCTGGTCTGTTTCCCCGCCTCCTCAGTGTAGACAGCCAGACAGAGAGACACAGTCATCGCAGGTAGGACATACACATACACACACTCTCTCTCTCTCTCTCTCTCTCTCTCTCTCTCTCTCTCTCTCTATCTCTCTCTCTCTATCTCTCACACACACACACACACACACACATACACAGACACACACACTGGGGGGTATTCTTATGCATATGCCTGTATCTTCACAGAACTGCATGAAGTCATTACTTATAATGTATTTTCACATTTAGTCTCCATAGTGACCAGAGGAGCTTTGATTGTAGCCATGTGAAGTCAGAGACGCCCTCAAACCCCAGCTCTCCAGAGGCCTGTCCCCACAAGGAAAGGTAAACATGAATTGAAAACTGGTATAGAAAATTATACCAGTTTAGAAATGTACAGTAAGTAGTACTACTTATCTAAATTGTAGACAACAAAGTAGTACTGATGGCATCCATTGGTAAGTGTGATGTCTTCATTGTAGGCTCAGTATGAAGATGTGGGAACTCAACAGGACTAATGCCAAATATTCTTTTTCCAGCACCGGAGGTTTTAGCACCACAGTAGGAGAGGTAGAAATAGTAGATGACTCTGACCCTGTGAGTATATCTAATTATATGTGGTAGACAATATACTTAGGAGACTCCAGCATGGGGTGTGTATAATTTACTTGTCTACTATTTAATTTTTTTCAGAACACTCTGGCCCCATCACTCCTCCCTCCAATCGCTGTGGAAGGTCAAAGTTCTGGAACCCCAGTCATCATGTGCCGGAGTCCCACAGGTATCTACACTCCACCTATGCTATAAACAGAGCACTCCAAAGCTGGAGGCAGGATTCTAAAATCTAGGATATTTTTGGATGGATGTAGAGCGAATTATACAAAATGTTCAATACTCACAAGGCTTATTTATAAATAAATAAAAATCTTATTTTGAAGAATTTAAGAATAAGAGCTCACCTAGATCCAACTTGAAGTTCCGTTTTGACAAGCTGAGCCACTCTGCCGCGGTAAGTGGAATCTCTGAAGTTCCTATGCTGTACATAGTGTTCATGAGAAACTCACCTCTCTCTCTCTCTCTCTCTCTCTCTCTCTTTCTCTGTTTGCCTCTCCAACAGGGACACTAGGTGGTAACAGAAATAGATGAAAGAACTGATGGATCGGTATTTAAGGCAGCCTGCCTGAACCGATGAAGAGCTGGATGACTGAATGTGGCTGGATGAACAGTCAGACAGAGGCTACAGACAGAGGCTACAGACAGGCAGAAAGACAGACAGACAGACAGGCAGGCAGTCAGGCAGGCAGACAGGCAGGCAGGCAGAAAAACAGGCAAGCATGCTTACAGATAGCCAGACAGACCAACATACACTACTCACAGGAACCATAATGGAGACCCAAGCAGAGTCCTGCTCGATGATGGTAAAAGGGGAGTGGTTCACGTCCACCCAGCTCTGTGGAGACCTTAGGAGAAAAGTCCAAACCAATCACTGCATCTCACTGACACCAATAACAGAATGAACATTAATAAGAGTGTGGTATTTTGTTTATGAGCCAAAAACCATTTTGGAAAAGGAGAAATGTATTCGCTTGGCATACAACCCTTTACTATTTATTGGTGACGGATGTTTTATTGTTTGTGTTCGCAATTGTCTGAAACAATTATCCCTGCAAAAGAAGCAGAAAACTGCCTTGTGATGTCAAATGAAATCAAAACATGCACTAAATGATGTGGTTCTGAACATTTCCCTGTGTGATCATATTTATGATATTTATAAATGTGTCACACCAAAAACATGATCGTTGGTATTTAATGTATTTAATTGCACTGAATGCACAGATCCCTATTTTCTAATCATGCACCTTCCCTATTTAAAATGAACTTGTAACTGGTGTTTACTGTTATAAATGATCTTTGTAAAGTACAGAGTTAAACAGTATGTACAATCATTTTCACATAAAGAAATATATCATATAAAAACATAATCCAAAGATCTAGATTTATCTAATGGCTGCAAACAGAACATAGTGTTGAATTATGAAAGACAAAAGACAAAGATGCCGTCTATAGGAACCACTTAAATCTTGACCATCCATCGAAAGTGAGGTATGTGTTGTGTGTTCCTGCCCAGTGCAAAGAAAGTATACAACTCTTTCTTTGTAAATGCTGATTCATTGCCTGAGTCACTCCCACTAGGTCAACATGGCCTAGCTTTGTTCTATGTGTTTCCTCAAAACGTTCTCATGGCTTGTGTTTGGACAATTACTGTTAATAAACTGTTTAAATTCATGTAGAGCCTAATTGATTTGAAGTGTACATAAAATGTGCCAATGTATAATTTGTTGAATAAAATAATGTATTTTATGTCACAAATGTGTATGTGTAACACATTTTCCTTGTTAATAAATGTTCCATTTGAGCGTGAATGTTGACAAAAATCTACGAATTTATGAAGTTGTGTAGGCTACTAGGCTTATTTTGTTAAGTGTACTGAGCTGCATTCAAGATACACATTTTGAGAGAAAAAAATCTGTAAAAATAAAAATTATAAAAAATAATAGGTCAGTCCGGCAGCGGTATTCGTTTGGTCTTTTGGAGCGGTGTTTACAACACAGTTGTAAGTTAGTCCCTGGACAAGTATGACCTTGCCAGCTGGCAAGACATTGCTACTCTCAATTAAGGTATAACTCTTGAACGCATCTGTTCCAGAGCACGTTTCAAACAGGTTACTTATATTTCTTCCTTCCTGTATACCAAACGGCTGCAAAGTGCAAGCACCATGGCGGCAGTACGGAGCCTACGGGTGTCTGTAAAGTCAGATAGCGGGTCTGATCGCTCAGAATCGGACTCGGAATCAGACTCGGACCGAGATGCCCGTGAGTCTGAACCTATGGAGGTGGAGGAAGGCGAGCTGGAGGTGGAAGATATTCCAGTCAATCGTTCTCTGAAGGAATTGTTACCGGTGAGTTTGTCCAGCTAACATTAGCTAGCGGTGGCTAACACAGGCCTGAGCAATATAGAGCTAGTTTGCTACTGCTAGCAAGCTAATTCAGACCGCGGATTGTTGTACCATGCCTGTAAACTGCGTATGATGAATGGGCGACCTGCGTGCTTGGCACCCGAAGATGGGTGGTCTGTTGGCTAACGTTATCAGCTCAGCAGACTTAGTCTGGTAAATGTGTTAATCTTATGTACATTTGCCTGAACTGTAAAATGAGTTGCTTTCCCGACTGATGACGGCTTGTTGTGTGGCTTATGTTGGCTGACATTAGCTAGCTAGTGCTACGCTTATAAACAGTAGCTGGCTAACGTTCTTGTTCAGATAGCCCAGCAGGGTAAGGTCGCATAGTGTTTTGGTTCCGTACCGAGTGCCACTAGCTGGATAGGTTATAGCTACTACAGTACCGTTTTTACTTTCGATTTAGCTTACCCGGTCAGATTGAGAGTGGGATTGCTACTGTACTAGTCTAGTGTAGTTATCGTAAGCAAGCTAGCTAGACTAGCTAGCTACTAGGCAACAAGTTTCAGCCTGCTAGCCACCAATGTTGCTCAACATAGCACCCATATCTGTGGTGTGGAGAACGTTAGAATGTCATTCAAGAAGATTTTTTATATTCATGTATATTAGTTTATGACTCCAAATGCATTTGTTAAATCAACATGCTTGTTTTTAGGACACAAGTCGGCGGTATGAAAACAAAGCAGGCACTTTCATCACTGGAATCGACGTTACATCGAAGGTACCCAAACTCTTTTTAATCTATATGGTATACGCTCAAAAGACACATACAAAACATTTAAACACAGCCTTAAGGAATGGCTTGTTGCCAATCAGGTATGCAAGCATTGATGTACTGTCTGCTTATATGTGTGTTTGCCGTGTTGATTTATTTTATGTGCCTCAGTGCAATATATGCGCTTGTACTGCAAATACAGTTTTGCTGTTGATCAGTGTGCATTGTCCCTGAAATAAATAAGAAATAAATAAAAAAACATTACAAAATGCTATATCAGTGTTAATTCATAAAACATTGATAGTTTCTTCCTACTGTAACTGTGTGTGTTTTCCATAACAGGAGGCGATCGAGAAAAAGGAGAAAAGAGCAAGGCGGTTCCATTTCAGTCCAGAGGTCAACGTAGCTCAGAAGAATGTGATGCTGGACAGAGATATGATGAAGAAAGGTAAAGTGCTCCACGCAGGAAATCATCATAGGATTTCTACAGTTAGACAGTCTCGCCGCAGAATGCAAATACATTCTGGAACCACATTTCTTCCTCTGCTTGGTGGTAATTAACTTCTATGTTACACAGTCATGCTCTCTCTCTTACAGCCATTCCCAGTTTGCGTTTGGAGGCATTGCATGTGGCAGGAGTGGATAACATGAGTACCCAGGATGTGTTTGGATATTTCAAGGAATACCCTCCAGCACATATCGAGTGGATTGATGACACTTCCTGTAAGTCGAGTTTGAGACAACCCCTTCTGCACACAGACCCACACATTGAAATTGACCACAGATAAGTGGTTTAATAATAGTGACATTCCACTATAACTGTGCCCTGCAATAATGTATCGGTGACTTTGTTACCTAGGTAACGTGGTGTGGCTTGATGATGTCACTTCAACTCGGGCTCTCCTCAACATCAGCCGCATGCCAGACAAAGAGGCGGTTACCACGGAAACAGTTGGTAGCAAAGACCCAGATCTGGCATCTGAGGAGAACAAAGGTGAGGTAGACTACGGGACTGGGAGGGCCACATTCACCCAACACCCGGTGTTTGTTTCTGATCTGTACGCTGTTCTGTCTCAGCTCAGAGAAGTCGGGGCTCAAATGATGACGACGACGATGATGATGAAGAAGGAGAGGTAGATGAGGAGGAGGAAGAGACGGTGGTGACGGATAAGAAAACCAGTGATGAGTGTGAAGGAAAAGCCAGCGAAAGTGAGGGAGAGACGGAGAAGAAAACAGACCAAGAGGATCCCCAGGTATGGCAGGAGACAGTTGGGAGTTTGTTCTGAACTGACTTAGTTGAGTTGTGCTGCATGGGTGACTCATCTGAACTGGAGGGACTGTGTTTGCAGGTGGACCTGTTATCTCAGGCAGAGCAGGAGTCTTTGTTACGGAACGATCCTCGACCAGCTACCAAAATCTTCAAAGGCAACAATCTCTTCTTGAGAATCGCTACTCACGGTACAGACTCTCCCCCACCCCCTCTCTCCACACACACACACACACACACACACACACACAATCTCTTTAACTCTGTTATGCAAAGTCATGGCATAACCAGACACTCATTATACAGAGAAATGCATCGCACAATAGATCAAAATGGATGCCTTTACAATGTGAAAATGGATGCTGCTTGAAAAACAGATTGCGAGTGTTTCACAGAAGACTGCCCTCCTCCCTTTTCTATTCAGACGACAAGAAAGAGCTGGGAGCTGCCAGAAAAAGCCGTTATTACATGAAGTACGGCAACCCAAACTACGGGGGCATGAAAGGCATCCTCAGCAACTCCTGGTAAGAACCAACTCTGACTGCATTTGAACTGGCGTCTTCAGAACTGAACGGTGCAGACTGCTCCACGCTCAAGATCGCCCCCCCCCTTGCTGGATGACCAGCCTAATGACGTCCCAGTGGACCGCTAAACATGTGCAATGTTCTCCCCTCTGCCTCAGGAAGAGGCGATACCACACACGGAGAATCCACAGAGATGTCATCAAGACCAAGAAGCCACTCATTGGAGACAGCATGGGCCACACGCCACCCTACACACACAGGCACTCTGGTACGAGCAACACACAAACACACACAAGCAAAGACTCCCGCGAACATGTTCAATACACGCATCCAGTTGCTTTTTCTCACACTTTGCCTGTTCCGTCTGTCCAGCTGACCTGGTGAACTTGCCAGAGGAGCCCATTGAGGAAGAGGAGGAGGAGGAAGATGACGATGGGGGAGAGGAGGACATGGATTCAGACGACAGGGTGGTGGAGTACCGGGAGAAGGGGGTGCGTGTGGGGGGGCCGGCGGGGGTGCGTGGGGGGGGCCCGGGGGGGATGCGTAGTCGCGGGGCAAGGTCCCCGTCCCCCTCCTCGGACTCTGACGAGATGGACTACGACCTGGAGCTGAAGATGATCTCCACCCCCTCCCCCAAGAAGAGCATGAAGATGACCATGTACGCGGACGAGGTGGAGACCAATCTGAAGAGCTTACGGTGAGGCCACCTTTTCTGGAGGTCGGTTTGTTTTGTGATGTCAGGGAGTCAGATGGCTGAGCGGTTAGGGTATCGGGCTATGATTCCCGGCCGTGCCAAATGACGTGTCCTTGGGCAGGTAGTACTTGCCTCGGGGGGAATGTCCCTGTACTTACTGTAAGTCGCTCTGGATAAGAGCGTCTGCTAAATGACCAGATGTAAATGTGATGTTGACCGTTTAGTAGCGTCCGCGGAAAACATTTGAAACAAAAATGGGACAGGCTTCCCTGTCACTGCATGGTCTGTAAATGCATATGCAAGACTTGGCTGCAGTCAACAGCGTCTGTTCTACCGGTTAATGTTCCAGACACGCTGTTCGGAGCGACAGCAGCTCGGGCAGCGGCGTGCGGAACAGGATTGGCAGCGGAGGAGGGTCCAAAAGCATTCCAGAGAAAGTGATCGATGTGCGACAACTGCTGGAGGAGAAAAGGCAGGGGCTCACTCAGAACAGACAGCGCCCCCCGATGGCTACATCTGGGAAGACGGGTCAGTCACACCAGACAGGAACTATTTTGCTGTACAAGGGCTTTTGAATGCAGAGCTACTGCACACTACTTTACTCATATGAAAGTGGCCTTAACGGGGTGTTTTGTGTTTTCTGTGTGTAGATGTGAGGCAGAGGTTGGGGAAGAGGGCGTACTCCCCAGAGACACAACGCTCTACCTCCCCCGTAACCCTGAGAGACAGTCCCCCTCCACGAGAACCAACCACTGATGTGCACAGCCGACTGGGTGTGGCCAAACAAGATGCCCGCGGCCTCTACTCTGACACATCCAAAGACAGAAAAACAAGTAAGCAAAAAGCATAGTCTCCTGTCCAATAGTAAATATGGCACGGGCATGTGGTTTAGTCTTTTATCAATTGTAATTCTGTTACACTTACTCTCATAAATCAGTAATCAACTTGCTCACATAATGTTTATGACTATCTCCCTCATCTCATCTGTACAGGTCGTCTGTGGAGCAGACTTGGCCCCTCCCACAAGGACGGCCCTCAAGACGGGAAAGCACCTGGTCGGGGATCAGGGTCAGTTGCCTCCAGGGTGGGCGTAAAAAAGGGAGGGGAGGAGGTCGAAGAGGAGGATGACTCGGCCCTCCAGAAGGTATGGGGGGCCATGATTAAACAGAAGGAGCAGCAGACCCACAAGATGAAGAAGAGTCGCCTGGACAACCTCCCGTCATTACAGATTGAGATCAGCCGAGACAGCAGCAACGGCTCCGACTCCGACACCTGAGGGAGGGGTCAGGGGAGCGAGGGAGGGAAAGGAGATGTGGGTACAGAGTGACACGGACTGAGTAGGGAGGTGGGGTGGAATGTTAAGACTGATGTTAAATTAAAGAAAGCGTGGATGGTAGAGGGAAGTGATTTGTGTCTGTTTTCCACAGGCTTACTCCACCATACCCCTCTATTTTAAACCCTCTGGGTCTGTAGTTGTGGCCCAGTCTTTCTTTTGAACTGACGTTTTGAAATTAAATGAGATCTTAAGAGGACACCAATAAGAACCGGGCATAATTTTTTCAACCTTTTAGCCCAAAAGGGGACATCATGTTACATTTCACCTCCGATACTTTGTTCAGTTATTTAACAGCAATATGCCCATGTTTGTTGCCCCCATGTGAAAACAGAACTGAGTGGTTGGTGACAGCAACCAAGCTGTTTTAAGTGTCTCCATATTGTATGTGGTACCTGTTTGAGTAAATATGACAGCTATTTGGTTGGAGGCATTCTACATCCTAAATGTTCCCAATGATACAATTCTACAAAAGGTTTTGTACACCACCAGTTAGTATTCTGTGAAAATGGCCAATCATTATTCCAGATGGAATAGTCAACATTCCCAGACATGAACTGATCAGTGTGTCATTACCAGAAAATAAAGTTTTTTTTGTAAACCACTTGTTTTATTTTCAGGAATAGTATTGGAGCAGAGGTTATAGGGACATCTGTATTCAGTACCAAATGACATGCCAGTGCTCCCTTTATTGGCAGTGAACATCCCTTCATGTATCTACTGCATTGTATTTACAGGGTTCTTGCAGGTCTCAGTAAGTCAAAGACCTTTTAAACACATTAAGACCATAAAGATTGAAATTTAAGACCTACACAATGCATTTCTAAAACACTTAATTTCAAATCAAGTCATTGAAAAAGCATTTAATTTAAAGATAAGCAATCACATTAGTGACCTCATTTAATATTCAGCAGTAAGTACTAGGGGTGGGGGGAAAACATCAAGTCGCAATTCAGTCTTCAAGCAAATCATTTAAATTGTATTTATGCAAGCATATTGAATGCTATTTGAACACCCCCCCCTCGTAAATCGTAAGCTATGACGCAATACCTCGCTACTTGTAACTTTCTGCAGCCAGCATTTCTGGAAATGAAGGGTAAACGCTTGATTAAATGAATTTTAAGACCCCACAGGAACCCTGGATTTACTGCAATCAAGTTTAGCAGTGGTTTTAAACATTTAAATGTTTTTATTCTGCATCTAGTTGACAACTGATATTCAGGGCTGTCGAAGAATTGAAGTCATGTGAAATGTCAAATTGATACTGTTAAAATCATGCTAGCTACAATTCTGTATGGATTTTGAACTTTATTGAAGTAGAAATTCACATGTTCATTGATTCCAACAGCTGAAACAGCTGGCAGTAATTCTCTGGCCCCCAGGTCTTCACACAGCCACCGTAGACACCCCCCTGGATCACCAGTTAACTACAGAAGGTTAAAAAAATCAAAATAATTAGTTACAGAAGATAAACACCCAACTACCCAACAAACACTGAACTATCACTGATGTTCAGAAAACCGATTATCACCACTGAACCATCTGCCGGTAATTCCAGCTATTTCAGTTTAAATTTCATCATTACTACAAAAGTGAATCAGAGGAGGATCCTGCATTATGCTGTGACACTGGTGTGCTTACCTATTGTTCTTTGTGCAGGGTCACCCTAAATGAGGATACAAATCATCCATTATGAAATCTCTTAAATAAAATAAAAAGTCAAGTCTTTACTTCAGCCAAATCTCAGAAAACCGATGATCACCACTGTACAATCTGCCGGTAATTCCAGCTGTTTTCAGTTTCAAATTTCATCACAGCATTTGTACAACCCATAAATCACAAGTATAATATGTTTCTTACCTCAGGTAAAAGTTGAAGTTGGGGTGAGAGCCATTTCCTTAGAGTACCTAATAAAATGAAATTTAATTAACCATCTGCAATCAAAACTGATACTTACCTTTACATCTGCAATGTTCAGAAAACCGATGATCACCACAATACAATCTGCCGGTAATTCCAGCTATTTTCAGTTTTAATATTCAACATAACATTGTTTGCAACTTAACAACAACAACAAACTGTCTCTTACCATTCCAAAGGATCATCAGGAGGTTAACGCGTCAACCTGGGAGAATTTCCTGAAAAATTAGGCTTACATGAAATATGGATAGAATTTGATGCATACGACTTAACCCCTGAGGTACAGCAGTCTCAGAATTGGATTATGAAAATCGTCAGTTGTCGCATAGGACGGCACTTCCTATTCAAGGTTTTCATCAACGATAAAGCTGTAAATACCATGCTACCTAACAGCATGTCATGGATTAGGAGTTAGTCAACCAAATTACCTTGCTCCCTCCACATGCGTTGGACGAGTCCTTCCACAGTGCAGAAATGTTGACCTTAAAACAACACAATTCACAAGTTATGTACTACAAATCATGGTTATTCAATGGAAATGGCAAGCCGGCTACCGACGAGTTTGACAACCCAGCCACCAACTACCTCAGTTTTCCAGCATGCAGATCAGAAAGTTAAAAATTAAACTTAGGAATTTCTCAGAAGTCGTATCAGACGGCAGCATCTATGTAGTTACAATAGGTTTCTTACCTCCAGTAAAAGTTTAAGTTGGGGATGATGGTCATTGCCTTGGAGCACCTAGTAAAATGAAATCTAATTAACCCGTCTGCATTCAAAACTGATAGACTTGCATATACATTTGCAATGTTCAGAAAACCGATGATCACCACTATACAATCTGCCGGTAATTCCAGCTATTTTCAGTTTTAAATTTCAACATAACATTGTTTGCAACTTAACAACAACAACAACAACTAATACTGTCTCTTACCATTCCAAAGGATCATCAGGAGGTTAACTCGTCAACCTGGGAGAATTTCCTGAAAAATTAGGCTTACATGAAATATGGATAGAATTTGATATATACGACTTAACCCCTAAGGTACAGCAGTCTCAGAATTGGATTATGAAAATCGTCAGTTGTCGCATAGGACGGCACTTCCTATTCAAGGTTTTCATCAACGACAAAGCTGTAAAGACCATGCTACTCAACTGCATGTCATAGATTAGTCGATCAAGAGCTCATTAGTCGACCAAGTTACCTTGCTCCTTCCACATGCGTTGGATGAGTCCTTCCACTCAAGTGCAGAAATCGCAACCTTTAAACAAAACAGTTCGTAAGCAATGTACTACAAATCAGAGATTAATTGCAAGTGGCAGACCGCGTACAGACTATTTTTAGACAAGCCGGACACAAACTAGCTACCTCGCTAGCCAGTTTTCCAGCATGCGGATCAGAAGGTTAGAAATCTAACACTTAGGAGTTTTCGTCAGATGTCGCATCAGACGGCACTTCCTATGTGGTTATCATCCCTTCCGCAGACTGAAACTGTCTGTTAAAGTTACATTAGGTTACTTGTGTCAGACTCACCTTTCAAAAAGTGTTGTTTCACCACCAAACAACGTCCATGCTTTAAGCTCATGGCTAGCCCGCCATTTCAACCAGGCTTAAGTAGCAAGTAGTTGATCAACGTGACATACCTTCACGATACATTAGTCACGTTCGTAGCTAAAATCAAGTTGTGCCAAGATACAAAGGCTTTCCTGGAACCTTCCATTCTTTCAGTAGCGAGATAGGCATGGTGTTTTACGAGATTACTAGGCCCTGACCCTGCTTCAGTTCAGATGCATCTCCTTCCCTCTTGATGAAGTCGGTGTGAGAGAACGACATCGTGGTGGTCGAAGAATTTATACGCAGCGGTCGCTTGAAGTTTGCGTAAAACACCAAATAGTGTCATACGTCACACCACCCGTGAAAGGCGCTCTTTATGATCCTCTCTGCTGAATTATAATGTATAACATAGAAACATAATAAACATATAGGCTATATTATAGCAGTGAAAATATAACCTTTAAAATAATTCATAGAATAAATTAAATTGGTTTTAAAATAAATACCTATATGTAGGCCTATACGTTGTTTGATCATTACTACTGGAAAAACCCATGTGGATTGTGTTTTTCCCCAAACTTAAGTGCGTTTCCACGGTGCTCACATTGTATTTACATTGAATTAATCTCGCATCTTTTATCCACAGCGACATACAAACAATACAGCATAAGAAAGTAGGCCTACGGCAAAACAACAAGGAATTTCACTTCAAAGGACCAATTCAGCCCACTTTTGCTCCTGGTATAAAAGATGGGCTGAGCGGTTTGCCCGCAGCATAATCGGAGACGGAGTCATCTGTTTACTAGGAAGCATGTTCGTGATGTAGTCAAATGAATGAGGTGTTCGCCGTGCTGCTGTGGAGAGCGAGTTGCCAGGAGAAACGTTTCTTGTTCACTACAAGGTAAGCTATGGACCTAAATAAGTAACCTGTAACTGTATAAGATTTTTTCCACCCAGTAGCTTAAACTGAGTTTTCTGGAAACCACTCTTAGGCTCTGGTGTCCATTTAGCTGTGATGATTTAGTGGACAATCGAAGATCTCTTGTAACTCAACTTTTCTAAAATTCCTTCTAACATTTAAAACTATTTTCAATTACAAAAATGTTGCTTTGTAATAGGCCTACGTTTGACATATCCCTTGTTTATGAATAAAACCATATATGGATTTGTGTCGCCTTTAGACATTCTAGGCTACAGTCAATGCTCAGATCCATCATATTTCCACTTTCTACCGGTCGTGACAATAGATAATGCAACACCCTTTTAGGCAAGGTTTGAAAGGAGAACAAACAAGGTTGTAAACCTATTTACTGTTCCCATAGTAACCAGGCGAAAGGGTAAAACTTGGTTACCAAAGAGACTGTACATATTCTCAGTCAGACAAGCAAAGCAGATGGACGAGCAAACACGTACTGCTCCGCATATCAGTATTTGTTGAATCTGGTTATTGAGACCGCTGGAATCACCATGGAGATCCACAAGGCAAACATTGGATGATAAAAATAAATCCAGTTACTATTTCTATTTTTCTGTGTTTTTCATTTCAGGTGCTTTTTGTGGAGAGATTCAGTTAGTGTAGGTTAATGTCTGTCTCTGTGTTTGTGCCTGTTATATCTGCTCCAACATTCGCATGAGAAATATGTTACCACCCGTGAAAAAAGACCGGATCATAGCTCAGCTTCCCCAGGTAACACACACTCACCTCCAGGCCAGCCAATCTGAATTGAATCATGTACTGTATATGAATAGCACAAGGACTGATCATGTCTGACTGACTGAGTATTTAAGGTTGACTAGTCTTTTTCACTCAGATAATATTCTTAGCTCCACTCTTGCCCTTAACTCATGCGGAACGGCAGCTCCAACAAGGAAGCCCCAGTTCGAGTCAGAACACAAGTTTCTTTCTTTTTCTCTCTCTCTCTCTCTCTCTCTCTCTCTCTCTCTCTCTCTCTCTCTCTCTCTCTCTCTCTCTCTCTCTCTCTCTCTCTGTCTCTCTCTCTCTCTCTCTCTCTCTCTCTCTCTCTCTCTCTCTCTCTCTCTCTCTCTCTCTCTCTCTCTCTCTCTCTCTCTCTCTCTCTCCTCTGCAGTGTTTCACTCCAAATGCCGCCCTGCACACCAAAGAAAGCTTCCACACGCAGGTGACGTCTGCCTGCCATGGACAGAAGACTGGCCCTGTGGGGTGAGACAACGAGCAGACCTCTCCCTCCAGATCTCTAACCGTATACACACGTACACACAAGCACAGTTCAATCATCTGTGTTCCAAACACTTGTTTGTGTTTCATAGGTTTAACATTGCTAAGGTAATTGTTGTGGGGGATGTGGCTGTGGGGAAGACGTGTCTGATCAGCAGGTAAGAGCAGGCATGTGCAGTGAAACTCTTCCACTGAACGAACCAGTTAGATGCATGTACAGTTTAAATCCTTATAACAAAGTGTTGGCTCATTGTGCAATGCTCATATCCTTTAGTAGGCTATCTCATCAATTTGATAGACTGCTGACTACATCACTTCCTGTTGTTTTGTTGTTGCCATGATAACCTAGTTAGTCCACACACCCACAACAGGTGCTGACTATAAGGCTTCAGCACGTTTCCTTTCTGAACCATTGATTTGATCCTCCTGTTCACACCTGTTGACCCCATGTTGTGGCTTCCAGGAATTATTGTCAGAATGCAGTCACATTGTCATTTACAAAGGCTAATTGTTTGACTGACTTGAGGGCTTGCTTTATGTCATCTGTCAGTTCAATAAGGAAGCGTCTGTTAGGTTTGGTATTTCAGTGCGTTGAAAGGTTATTAAGCAGATGATCTCTCCTCCGTGTCATGCTGTCTGTCTTGAACTGAACTTTAGGTTTTGTAAGGACATGTTTGATAAGAATTACAAGGCTACTATTGGAGTGGATTTTGAGATGGAGCGATTCGAAGTGTTGGGTGTACCTTTCAGTTTACAGCTGTGAGTATACTTTTAACATTGGCAAACACACACACACACACACACACACATACATACATACATACATACACACACACACACAATCATTCACTTTTCATATGAATGCAAAATGGGCTTTGGTAGTGGATAACATCTCTCCTTCTGACTGTCTCTCTGTCGTTTAGATGGGACACAGCTGGACAGGAGAGGTTCAAGTGTATTGCTTCCACATATTACAGAGGAGCACAGGGTAACACCCACACACACACACACATCCTCACTACAACCACATGAAAGAGAATGCCTGTGAAAATGCCTCAGCATTGATGTGTCTGTTTCTGTCTGTTTCTTCAGCCATCATCGTGGTATTTGACTTGAGCAGTGTGGGTTCTCTGATACATGCCAGGTATGAGAAACCAGCACAGGCTGGTTCATTCACTTTCATTTTCCGCCATAATCCAGTTTGTAATAAGGTGATGTTGGGTGCGGGTATGCTGCTGTGTGTTTCTGTTCAGGCAGTGGCTGGAAGACGCTATGAAGGAGAACGACCCCTCAAGTGTGCTCTTGTTTCTGGTTGGAACTAAGAAGGACCTCAGTGTGAGTTACCCATGAAAAACAACCCACGTATAGATGCAACCAAAATTGTAATCATTCACTTGAAATCCAAATGTATCTTTCTCTCTCAGTCTCCTGACCAGCTGGAATATATGGAGCAGGAGGCTATCCGACTGTCTGAAGAGATCAAAGCAGAGTACTGGGCAGTGTCTGCTAAATCAGGTAAGATGACTAATGACAGAAGGTTGACATATGCACACACCCACACACACTTTTATGCCCTCTCCTCTCCTTCCTGCTTCCCAGGTGACGGCATCAAGGACTTTTTCTTCCGGGTCGCGTCTCTGACCTTCGAGGCCAATGTGCTGGCAGAGCTGGAGAGGAGCGGATGCAGGCAGATCGGTGACATCATCAGTAAGTCCTGCCAAAGTCGGAAGTCGTTCTTTTCAGAGAAGTGTCACCCTAATCTCGTTCCCCGTCCTTGTCTGTGTTCCTTTAGGGATCACTGACAGCACGGAGGAGCAGCACAAACCGACCAAGAAAAAAGCAAACTGCTGCTGATGGGGCGGAGAAAACCAACAAGGCGCTGGACATTTATACAGAGTTGTTTCAGTACATTTACGCAAAGCTAAATGAGACAACCCAAACTAAATTCTGGAATCCACAATCTGTCGGCAAAGAGTTCCGGAACCATGGGCACCAATGGACTATTATTGTAGGTCATTGTAGAGTAGCAGGAAACAACTCAAAGGGATCCACCGTGGAGCCAGGCCTGGTAGCCTCAGTAATCACAAGACCCTCGGCTGAGGTCAACGCTGTCAACAACCAGTCTCAGACTTACTCTGTCCTCGGTGGTGCGTGCATAAGACAACATGGCGTATAGCGAGATCCCATGTTATTGTCTCGAATCATGTGCTTCTCTGAAGATATGTTGTTTCACTGGAGAATGAGACATCAGCAGACCTAATGGCCTTTTTTTTGTGTTTGCTGGGTTATTTTCCTCAGTCTCCTCAAGCTGTCATGTGTCTGAGATGCTAATGTGATGCGTACGCCTGTTCCCATGACGCCACTCAACACAGCTCGTCTCCAGAAACACTCATCTCCCATGCTCCCAAAATGGAGGGATTGTTCGCAGAGACAAGGAGGAGAATGTTTTATTTATATCCGAGTCCAATCACATTATGCGAAACACTGGAACAGACCTACTGCAGTGGTGTGACTTCTGTAGAATGTTTTTGCAGTTTATTATGGCAGCATGAATAAATGTCATGTTAAAGCAGTTATTTAACCAGGATCATACTGCTTCAGTATATGCAAAACTCCCCAACACTTGTCCCATGACATGTAGCAAACAGACCATCACAAAGAACACAGGAGGCTTCAAAATGAACTTTTATTTTAAAGGGATCACATATATGGTAGAAAGGGTTAACAGCAGTGTAATGCAAGACATCATTCACATCCATGATCTCTTAACCGACAACACCAGGGGCTGCTTATTTCAATTGCACAGTAGTGTCACAGAAATACAATATGAGTATTTAAATCGATTCAATTTCATGCCTGACTGAAACCAATGCATTTTTCTTTGCAATTTCATATCGCAGCAGCCTCTCGTTTCCCATTGCTCTGAATTAAACACAGCTGTACACAGGCAAATTGATCATGATCCAACACATTGGCGATGCCATGCACAACAGGCAACACATACGAGTATGTGAGTTCCAAGACCTTCCACCAACACAACATACCCAGAGTTAGCCCTCCCTATCCTGGTCAGATCTGGCCTTAGAATAATGGATGGCAACATTATCTGTAGCACCTCATTCAAACCTGAGCTTGCTCATTTTGTGACCTGGGTTAGAATGGATGGGGTGGACCTTTGGGACAGCAAAATAGGGCACTCCACTGGCACACATCCAAGCTACCATGAGCTAAAACACTGACCAAGAATGCTGCTGGGAACAAAGTAATGCAGATAAAATGCAAACATTTTCAGGTACTAAAGAAACACAAATGACAAACAAGATAAAAACTACCTTAAGCAAATTTGCAAAATCACAACAGTTATGGTTTGATAATCTACTAAAGAAAGAAAGAAGAAATATGGACACCGCAAAATACATTAACTTGGAAAACACCAACTACAAGTTTAATTGCAAAGGTTAAAAGTGAACATAGGAATCTTCTAACTTCTGTTAAGTCTTTTGCAAAGAAGTCCAACAAATCACTGTTTCAACTTTCAAATAATACTAATACCCTAATTCTTGAGAATGAAGAAGCCCTTTATTTACAACAGCACATTCTCAACATTATAGACTTGTGAAGCCAGTCTACAGTCAGAGAGCCTGAGGTGTGTGTTGGTTTTACAGACGTGTGAGATGTGCAGGCTTAGGGTTTATACTGAAAACAGTGTCTTTATTTGTTTTGATGCAATACAAAAATGCAGACAGCTTCCTGATTGGTTAGTCAAAGCACTTGATGGCAACTTTTCTCAACGATACCTCCAATCACAAGGGGGCAATGGATACGGGATCTGTAAAGAGAGAGATGTCGAGTGCCAAAGAACCCTGGGGAAAACAACTCATCAACCAATCAGACGCCTTCAATAGCATCTCCTAATTTATTTATTTTTCTTAAAAAAAAAAAAAAAGTAAAAAGAACGAATAGCCTAGCCCCCCATTGAATCCTTAAAAGAAATATGGGAGGCTGTCTGACAAATACGAGCACTCGCCGTAGGTCCATGTCCTGGCTGCATTTGTCAGCCGTTTCAAGTGTTTTGTCTTTATCTGGACAATCTGAGAGGCATACAGTGTTTCCTCACCATTTATATATAAAATAGTATGTAGTCGGAGAAGAGAGAAACCACAGAGAGTTGAGGCAGGTACGAGTGTTGGAGTAGCTGGGGGGGGCCCATACTAGATACACAGTAGCTATAACACTAAAGGCGGTCTGGATTATTGGATGTCCTGTTTGAAGGACCCACTGAATGGCAGGGCGAATGAGGCAAGGCGAGGCAGGGGTGGGAAGATGAGGGTGGGTGGGTGAGGTGTGGAGGATTAAATGAGGGTGGGGTGAGAGGACGGCCCCCCCCCTCCCTGTCCTATCGGTCCATCTCGTCCAGCAGTGGCGTGGCGTCTCCGGCGATGGACATGGGCGTGCTCTCGATCATGGGGCTGGGCGAGGGCCGCGGGGTCATCCGGGGGGTCCTCTTCTTCCTCTCGGCCTCCTTGTCCTGCAGCCACTGTTCGGCCATCTTGCCCCAGTCCACCGCAGTGCTGCTGCCCGACCTGCAGGGGGCGACAAGCGCGGGGGTTAACGGAGCAGTGGCAAAGACGGTTCACGTGTCTACAACACCGACAGGGTATCTCAGAGCGTCTACAAGGTCCTACGTACGTTGAGACACCAACCCATTTGGTAGTATGGCCATTTACAGAACACATGAACAAAGCGGTAGCATCCAGCCCTGCTGGCTGAGGCCTGAGCTCTCTACTCACTTGGGCTGCTGAGGTGTGCGTCCTCTGGAGGTGGAGGAGGAGGGCGTGCCAGACGAGTGGCCGTGGTGACTGCTGTGGTGGCCGTGGCTGTGAGAGTGCGACTGCGAGTGTCCGTGCGAGGACTGAGGGGTGGAGCCGGGGTACTGGGGCGTGCCAACGGTCTGCTGGCTCGGCGTGTACGCAAAGCTGGGGGTCATCATAGGCGTGGCCATCGGCTGCTGGGGCGTGGCAAACACCTGCGAAGATGAAGGGTTTTTCTTTAAGTAAGCACAAACACTCCCAATTTTCCAAGTCGTTTAAAGACATTTAAAACAACCTCAAGCGCCTACAGTTATGTGTGGAAATGTGGGTGTTTAGATTCCGACGTCGACGGAACGCCCCTTGGATTTTGCCCCTCCCCCTTTCCCTGAGGAAACACTCACGTGATAGGCCGAGGAGCTGCCCCCCCCTCCTGCTCCCGTGCTGCCGCTGTAACCGTATTGGCTGGAGCCCCACTGGGCGGGCGTGGTGTTGGGGTTCTGGCTCTGGCTCTGGCCTGTTACCGCGGCAATGGCGCTAAACATCTGTGAGGTCATGTTGCGAGGCAGGGAGTTGACAGCTCGCGTCAGGTCTGAGGGAGAGAGAGAGAGACATCAGATACAGGGGACAGGGCAATAACAGTGTGTGTGTGTGTGTGTGTGTGTGGTTTTTGGGTTAAGATTAGGGAAAAACCATATTTTGAATAGAACTGTGTTTTCGGTCCCCACAAGACTAGCCATGCAAAGTGTGAGAGACTGACCGGCAATGTTGATGTTGGCTGGCGTCGCGTTGTGAGACGCAGGTGTTCGTGTTCTGCTGCCACTGCTGGGGGTGACTCCTGAAACAGAGGACAACACAGTCGAGAGTTACAGAAAGGCATCACCATAGAGCACAGGACACAGTCCAGGACTGCTCCAACTCAGCAAATATCAGCATTTCTCCTTCGTAAGACAGTCAGCCAATGAGCTGTGGTCACAAACCCGGTATGGGCTCCTGGAAGTGGTCCTTGAACCAGCGGAAGAGCCCGTTAACCGTGGGGAACACCTGAGAGCGGTAGCGGAAGCCGTCAGGGGTAATGGTCACGTACTCTATCCTAAGGAGAGGGAGAGCAGAGGGAGCAGGGTTAAGATTCAGCGTTATGGTTGACGGCGGTCCATCACAAGCTGGGTGGTCCTGTGCGACCAGACAGCTCCTTATATGGTCATCATCGGGGGGGACCAGCCAATCAGGAGAGGAGACGACTCACCTGGGTTTGCCGCGAGGCTGGTAGCCCAGGATGAACTTCCCTGGGAGATCTTTACAGGCCGACACAAAGTAGGGGATGAATGTGGGCTTCTCTTTCTTTGACCTGATCAGCAACTCTTCCATTTTCTAGTCATGAGAGAGAAAAGAAGAGAATGAGAATTGTCTGAAAACAAAACCAAAGACTAAGGATAGATTTTGGAAAACAAGAAACTGGTGTTAACAGCTTATCAGCAGCACTTGGAGTTTACTTGCGGGGGTCTCCTCAGAGTCTCTCCCTACCTTCCTGTCACCTCCATAGCATTCGTGGAAGTATTTGTGTCCAAGGAGATCGCGAGCGAACGCTGCCATTGGCTGGATGTAACGAGCCGTGATCTCGTCGAGATCTTCAAACTCCTACACGGACAGAGACAGGAGAGCAAGCAGAGACAGCTTTCAGACACGTAACATAAAACAACAATATTGCTATAACACACAAGCCTAGACAGAGACTTGCCGACACACACACACACACTCCCTCACCTCAGTGTTGATCCAGAGTGTGTGTCCCAGACTGAAGGCGTTCTCCTTTCCCTCCTCTCTCACGTCTACGTGCTGGTAAATACCATCAGCCACCTGACAAACAACCACACCACATCCAGATCAGTTCACTCTGCCTGTCAGTCTGCCAGGTCAACCTGCTGCGTGTCTGCCTGGCTGGCTGGCTGCCTGCCCAGGGCCCTGACCTTCCAGGTGACGGTGAGGTGGTTCTCTCCCTTGCTGCTGGGTCTGATCACCACGTCTCCCTGGTCCATGGACTCCATCATCTTCTCGGCCTGCCTGAAGTTGATGTTGTGGAAGGAGGGGTGGGCGATCACACGCTTGATGTACGCTGGTGGGAGAGACAGAAATACTAGTTAAATGGACAGAATGGTGATATGAAATGTAACTATGTGACTGACTAGTTCAATGTTGTATACTGACTGGTACAGTATTGTAGACTGACTGTTTCACTATTGTTTACTGTCTGGTTCAGTATTGTTTACTGACTGGTTCAAGTATTGTTTACCGACTGGTTCAAGTATTGTTTACCGACTGGTTCAAGTATTGTTTACCGACTGGTTCAAGTATTGTTTACCGACTGGTTCAAGTATTGTTTACTGACTGGTTCTCTGCAGTTTCTTCTTGAGCTCCTCCTCCTGCTTGGCGTCGTCCGTCTCTGCGTCAAAGTCGTAGTAGGTGTCCTTAGGCAGCTTCCACTCGTTGTTCTTGTCCATGAGGTCGGACGTGCGGCAGGTCAGGTCAACGTTGAACTTCTCAATGTCGATCTTCATGATGCGGCAGTGCACTGTCATCCCCACCTGGAAAACAGGGAGACAAAAAGGGATGATTGGTTGACTTGTGTCAAACAGGCCGAACACCTCACTAATATAAACATTGGCTGATTGAATTCAAATACAGCTATGGTTCACTGTGTGTGTGTGTGTGTGTCTGGTACCTTGACCCTCTCCTCTGGGTGTTTGACCACCTTGTCGCTGAGGAACTTGGTGGGGATGAAGCCCTGGACCCCGTTGTCCATCCTGGCCCGCACACCAATAGCCTGCCCTGGACACGAGCCACTGTCAAAGTGGTTCCACACCTGGCAGGGAGACACATGCAGGGAGGGTTAGAAGGAGAGAACTGGAGAGTGTGAAAAGAAGAAGCCAGAGGAAAACAGGGAGAGGATCGTTAAAACTATACACAGCTGTGTGGGTGAGGTGTGCTGGGGGTGCACTTCCATTGAGTTGAGGATAGACATGACAATCAGGAAGATCAGGGTGGCGTGGGGTGAAAGGTCAGGGGTCAGATACGGTACCTCGCTGAGTTCGGGGAAGTTGTCCTGCTGGCAGAAGGGGCACTGCCACAGGCCGGTAGCGTCGTTACGGATGGCCTGGTCATAGCTCTCCCCCTGGGGGCGCCGGTGAGCTATCCCCGTCACCACGCTGGTGATCAGCTTACCTGGCAAGGTGAACAAGGAACAGGAATGTGATGAGTGAGCTGGGTGTATAGAGGGGGCGGGGGTGGCATTCAACTGTGTGCTTAAAAGGACGATGTGCGTGTGTGTGTGTGTGTGTGTGTGTGTGTACTACCTATGTAGAAGGTCTCGGGCGTCTCCTTGGTGAGCAGGTTGAAGACCTCCTCAGTGTTGGGGGGCCTGTAGGGAACCCTCAGGTCTTTATACCTGCAGCTGAGCTCAGCCCGGATGTCATACAGTGTGATGCCCTTGTTCCCGTAACCCTGAGCGACGGGGGAGGCGGAAGAGCACGGGTCAGAGTCTGGACACGAAACACTGAAAAACGTGCACGTTCAACCACACACACACACACACACACACACACACACACACACACACAGCTGCCTGCCGACCTGTCTCTCCAGCTCCTCGGCGAAGGCGTCCAGGTCCAGGTCTTTGAGGCGCTCCGGGTTCTCCAGGATCTCCTCCAGAGCCCCGGCGGGGTTGGCGTCCTCCGCCGACTCGTCGTACTCCAGGGCGTCCACCGCCATCTTGCGAGCCCACTCGTACGTCTCGGGGTGGACGCGCGAGCCGTCCAGGACCTCGATGTAGGAGTCGGTGCTGCGAGAGGAAGGCAGGCAGGAGGACACCACAGAAGAAGACACACTTGAGAACGCAAACCAACACAGCGCGTCCCACACCGTGTCTCGTTGGCCTGGTGGGTCTAAGGAGGGGCGGTGGAGGAGATGTACCGGGGAGAAGAGAGGGTTCTCTCTCTCTCTCTGTCTCGGTGGAAGAGCAACTCAAGTGTTTCACAGACGCCGCCCTTCATTCACAGCTATGTTCTAGAGGCGACGCTTCAAAAGAGGAAAGGAAGTCGGGCACCTGTCACCGAGCGACGCCGTGTCTATCTTGATGAAGCCGGCACAGTTGATGAAGACCTTGGGGCCCATGTGACACATGGTGACCAGCTGGGTCCTGTTCTCCAGACGAGTGTTGTTCTGCTTCAGGATCTGGAGGGGGAATGACGCTCGTCAGAACCCTTTATCGCATCAACTCTCCGTACGCACTTAGTGACATCATAAGAAACCAGAAAGCCCCGTCAAGGCTGGTCTGAATCAACAACAACAACACAAGCACACTGACCTTGAGGAGGTGGGATCCTTTCCTGATCCCGAGGCCACAGATGAACTGGACCAGGCTCTGGGTGTAGGGGTGGGAGATGGCCCTGTTCACGTCCACGCCCACCTCGTTCACCCGGTTGATGAACTCACAGTACAGAGCACTCAGCAGGTCCTCTTTCACCACCTGGTCCTGCAGGGGGGGGGGGGGGGGGAGGATGTTAGGAAGGTTCAAATGACTTCATCTGAGCAGGGAAGTCCCAGTAGGATGTGAGTCGTGTGTGTGTGTTACCTGCTGAGGGTGCAGCTTGAGGCAGAGGATGTCCTCGTCGGAGCTGCAGACCTGGGCGTACTCCACCAGGGGGTCCTGGATCTTCCTGGCCACAGACACGGCCTGGCGCAGCAGAGGGGGGTAGTCCCTGAAGTCCGCCTGGAAGGAGATGGGGGGGAGGGAAGGAGAAGAGGAGTTATGCGAGTCAGGTGGATGAGCTGTTAGGGAATCGGGATATTCATCAGAAAGTTGACAGTTCGATTCCCAGCCGTGCTAAATGACGTTGTGTCCTTGGGAAAGACACTTCACCCTACTTGCCTCTGGGGAATATCCCTGTACTTACTGTAAGTCGCTCTGGATAAGAGCATGTGCTAAATGACTACATGTAAATGTAAGATATGGAGGCAAGGCAGGGAGCAGCAACACTGACTGACTGACTGACTGACTGACTGACTGAGTGTGTGTACCTCAGACTTCTTGCTGTTCATGTAGAGCATGGCTAGCTCATTGTCCACCAGCTCCACTCCCACGGCGGGCAGAGAGGACTCCTGCTCCAGCTCACTGATGGCCCTCTTCATGTCCTCCATCACCATGTGGGCGTCCCTGTGCACCAACCACGTCACATGAGGTCACAGGGTCGTGTCATAAGGTGCTCCCCAGCCACAGGAAAGGGAAAACCAGGGCTTACCTATTCTCCCCGGCAACAGCCACCACATGGGGCTTCTTACTGGTCAGAAACTTCTTCAGGGTTTCAATGTCGTGAAGCTGGGGAAAAGGAAGGGGGGGGGAAATAAAAAAGGAAAAATGGATGTTAGGTGAAAACACACGTACATCCAGACACCCTATGAATGCAAGGCTAAGTAACTATTCCTTATTGTTGTGTAAAGGGATCCACGTGAGCTCCCTCCATACCTTCTTCTCCCTCTCGTCCTCCTTCCAGGCGTTCCTCCTCTTCAGGAAGTAGGGGAGGCGAAGGAAGTCCACCACCTCGCCCTCGCCGTTGATCAGGGAGCAGAACACCGGCGCATCTCTACGGCAACACAACCAGACAATTCAGTTGGGCTGAACTTTCTTTGCTGGCAGAAGACACCCAAACACACGCGCACGCACACACCTGCTGGAGGAGAAGGCCACTCCCAGTACTCGGATGCCTTTGCCCTGGCTCTCATCCATCAGGTCATCATCCTCCTCCACCTGCTGGTCTGGTCTGTAGGGAGCCACCTTCAGCCAGTTATACAGACGCCTGCAACACGACTGGGGACGACACACCACAGGGGTGACAATCCACGCCACACCACGGCCACACACACACTTCAACATCAGCTGCCACGCAGAAGGAACTAGTGAGGTTGTAGAGCGAGACGCCCCCTCTGTCGAGTGTTCCTGTGGAGAAGGTCGAGTTTACCTTGACGATGTTCTCCTTGGCCTCGGCCACGAGCTTGTTCTTGAGCTCCTTGGCCATCTGTGGGTAGAGGAACTGAGTGAGGGCTCTCTCTATGGCCAGGGTTCTCTGTCGGTTCCACTCTTGGACCTGGTGACTGAACTCGTCCCTGTAGTAGAACTGCTTGATCTCGTCAAAGTAGGTCTGGTCGCCATACCTGAGGGAGAGGTGACAGACCCATGTTCAACACCCACGGCTTGTAAACAGACCGGCGTCCAGGAGGCCAGTAAGCTGAATCGACCTGGTTCCTCTTACCCTTTGACCCCTAATAGGTCGATGCAGATGTCGATGGTAAGAAGCCCCTCCTCCTCGGCCAGACACATCTTCAGGAACTGATCCCCGTTCAGCTCCTTCACAGCTTTGTTCTTCAGGTACTTGAAGGAGTAGGCAAAGTGGGCCTCGTCCACATCCTGTTGAGAGGGTTAGTGATGTAGAGGAGGGTGAACAGGACTGTAACCTGGCAGGGAGGCAGTAGTTACCATGACTGCTTCTGGGTGTGTTCAGTACCGCGGTGAGGTCGGTACCTTCTTGCCCTTCTTGGTGGGCTTGATGTTGATCTTGGCCCTCTCCTGGAAGGTCTGTCGGAGGACGTGTCTGACCAGAGGCTCCCTGGCGATCTGCATGGCCACCATGTACCTGGTCCCCTCCAGCACAGCCTCAGGAGTGCTGAACTGACTACAGCCAGGAGAGGGGGCAGTGTTAGACCCAGAGGTGTGAGTGAAAGTGTGTGTTTGTGTGAGAGAGAGAGACAGACAGGATGTGTGTGAGAGAGAGAGAGAGAGAGAGAGAGAGAGAGGACAGGGTGTGTGAGTGAGAGAACGAGCAGCGTAGAAGAGGCCAGAAAACAGGGTGCAGGCCATATAGAGAGGTAACTCAAGTGTTACATTCACATTGTCATTTAGCAGACGCTCTCATCCGGAGCGACTTACAGTAAGTACAGGGACATTCCCCCCGAGGCAAGTAGGGTGAAGTGCCTTGCCCAAGGACACAACGTCATTTGGCACGGCCGGGAATCGATCTGGCTACCTTCAGATTAGTAGCCCGATTCCCTAACCGCTCAGCGATCTGACTCCTACTGTTATATTGTATTATGTTGTATTATGTGTGACCAGGGCAGTGAGAGCCAGTACAGGAGGGCTCCTCCTCCCTCTGTGGTTACCTGCAGACGTAGTCCTTGGCCAGCTCTCCTGGCTCCGCGGGGAACTGCTCCGTCTCGTGGCGCTGGTAGCTGTCTCGGAGATTCTCTCCAAACTGCTCCGGAGTCAGACCAAACTTCTTGGCCAGGCCGTCTGATTGGAGGCAGAGGGAAGGGGAGGAGGAGCAGAGAGACAGCGATGAGTGTGAACAGTGAAAGTGGACGGCACCGACGGGACTTCTGATGCGAGGGAGGCGAGTCCCTACCGAGCCCGGCGTTCTGGCAGATGCTGTACATGTCCCTGCGAGACGCCAGCTTCAGGTCTGGCCCCTTGGGCCCTACCACCTCCTCCTCTACCTCCACCTCCACCTCCTCACCTACAAGAGGAAGAAAGTAGCCACATGCCAACCGAAATGAACTCGCCCAAAGGGACAGTTAAGTACAATCGTCAAGCTACACTGAGGTAAGGTAATTTATCTCACAGAGAAAAAATAAATGCATCCGTCATGATCCATACCATCTTCCTCAGAAATTTCCTTGATCTTCTTCAGCCTCTTCTTACTGGCCTTGAGAGCATTCTGCATCTTGGGGATATCTCTCCCGTAATACAGCAGGAAGTGGTTGTACACGTCGCTCAGCTCATCGATGGATTGGACGTCTTTCAGCCTACAGGGAGGAGATGGGGGAGGGAAAAAGACTTGAGATTCATCTTGGTCTGTGGGACCTTCGAAAAGACCAGTGAGCATCAAACAACACTGTGGAACAGGCATAAGTCCTTTCTGCTTCTGAGAACGTGGCTGACGTCGACCTTTGCGTGACCACATTGACCCCCACCCTGCTCACGTACCGCTCCACGTCACCGGTGTCCAGCGCCCGGATGCCATCTGCCAGGGGTTTGTCTGGGTCGGCAGAGATCTGCTCAAACTGATAGGACTGCATCCTGCGGAAGAGCCGGGTCAGGTTCTGTTTCCTGGTCTTCAGCTGGGTCCACTGGGGACGGACGCAGGAAGAGAGATCAGGACACAGTCAAAAGTGGACAGGGTGTTTGTATAGATGTCTACTGTCTATTGAGTGAACGCGCAGGTGTGCTTTCAAGACACGTCAAGACACATCACGTACCTTCTCGTCCCACTGCCACACCTTCCACAAGTCGTTGATGTTGAGCTCCGGTTCCACATACTCCTTCCTGTAGAACGCTATAAACGGAACCTGGGTGGAACGCAGAGGATAGCACATGATGAGAGACTGGGCAGGAAGGGGTAGATTACTGTTTAGGACCAGGACAGTGACTGGTCAGCGGGGGGGGTTATACTGTACCTCAAAGTGCTGGTTCCTCATGAAGTTGAGGGCTTCCTTAATCTTGGCAATAGTACTGGGCCCTTTCCTGCTGAAGTTAGTGGTGGTACCTCGGTCCAGGTAGTCTGTGCTCTCCTGACGATGGGATGAAAACATACAGAGACTCAGATGAGGCTAGTGTAGATGGAGAGAATGGTGCAGCGTGATCTAGGGGCGAGTCAGAGGATGTACCTGCATGGAGATGGTGAGGGTGGAGAAGGCATGTCTGTAGACCCACTCTGCTTCCATCTCCAGCTCATCGTCCTCAGCCGGCTTCACTGGCATGGAACGCAGCTGAACAACAACCATGAAAGACACAGAGCCAATGTTAAGGATGCCGGACTACAAAAAGTCTTACTTTGGCTGTACAAAACACACACACACACACACACACCTGGAACCTCTCTGGCATGTCTGTCGAGCGAATCTCGTTATCCTGGTCGGTCATGTGACTGCTTTCCAGCTCGCTGGGTTCGTAGATCTCAAAGATGCTCTTCCTCCCCACCCTCCTCTTGATCTGCTTCTTGGGTCTGTCCCAGCCCTCTTCGTCCTGGTCCTCCTCCTCTTCCTCACCCTGCTCGTACGTGTCGGCGTCAAAGTCAGCAAGGTCAAAGTCCCCACCGAATATCTCCTGGGCTTCCTGTAGGGCTCTGTGGAGCGGAGAGGAAGAGAGAGAACTTAGATAGGAAGTATCTAAGGGATCGAGGGATGGGGGGTCATGTCCTACCTACTCTATAATTTGGCAGCAGTAGAAAAATGCCTTGAAATGACTCACGCATCTGTGTATCCGGAGAACTTCTTGCCTCTCTTCTTGGTAATAGGCTGACCGTCATCGTCTACAATGAAGTCATCAATGTCTGTGGGGGGGGGGGGGAAATAACACGTGTTTAAGGACAAGGATCGGCCAGGAAAGACATGGTAACAAGCTAAACAAGATTTTAAAATACATCCATGTTCAGGATTTCTAGTAGATTTACCGGACTCTTCGTCTTCGCCCTCCTCTTCGTCATCGATCTGACGATGAAGAGGTATGTCCACAGCCTCTCCCTCTTCCAGCTCTCCATCACCATCACCATCTCCGGCCGTGAAGATCTCATCAGCTATGATGTCCTTCTCATCGTCCTCTTCCTCATCATCCTCCATTGTTCTCACACGGTCATACTTCTTCTTCTGTGAAAGGCAGGGGGGGGGGGCAGAGGGCGAGTTAAGACAAGCTTAGAGCTGCTGTCCAGAGTATTACGTGTACATGGATATAATACAGCTTTTAAATTAACTGGCACCGCCACACTGCTTACCCTTCTCTTCACTTTAACTCCCAAGTTCTCCTCAATAAGGTCAAGGTCGTCATCGTCCAGGTAATCATCATAATCTATGAGAGAGATTTGTTAGATCGGGTCCACACGTTAGCAACATTATGCTTTGTGTCAGAGAATGAACTGCCAACCCAGATGTCAAGCTAACACATAAACCAGACATTGTCCTGTTAACAAGAATACGAAACCCTCTAATCCCTAAACTTACTGCGTTTTTTGCGTCTGTGTCTAACTTCTTCCTCTGAGTCACTGGCCGCTCCAGCACTACCGCTCCCGGCATGTTCCTCTTCCTCATCCACATCATCGTCAATCAGGCCTCGGAGGTTCCCATGCTCATCCTGATCTTCTGTGTTCTCCTCCTCTTCCTCTTCTGACGGGGGAGAGGAAGACAGGGTAAGTCCAGCACACAGCCAAAACGTCAACGCACGTGCTTGTAAACACACAGCAGTGACAAGAAAGATCCATATTATCTTACCGTCATCTTCCAAAAACTTCTGTGTTTTTTTGGGCTTAAGATCTTTCTCTTCAAACTCCTCCTCCGCTGATTCTTCAGCCTCGCTTTCGATGAAGTCAGCCATACCTGCAAGGCTGGGGAATACAACAGATACAGGTAGATGTTAGAGACTGAGCTGAGATTTACGTTAAAGAGGTTCCATTATGAAAACCTTCTGAAATCACAATGTCCTAGCTCATCCATTGTACTACAGCACCGTTTGTCCAAATACATTCAAACACTTGTCCAGCAATTGAGCTAACTTGTGAGTGAGTAAAGATTCCAATTTCATAAAACTGAAGAACATAGGAGGCCTACTCCCTGGATGCAATGCAGTATAGTAATGCAGTGTAGTAAACAGGCAGCTAACAATTTATCTTGGATTAGGAAATCAATATAAATGCATCTCACAAAAAAACCCGAAACGAATAGAAAGTAAACGTTTAAAAAAGGGCAAAAAGCAACACTCCACGAGAGCAAGCTAATGCGTGAACGTTAGTTTGCTAACTTTAGCTAGCTAGCCAAAGTGTAGGATTTTATTTATAGCAAACAACGTATACTAGCGAAGTAGTTGAAACATGTAATGATGGAAGTCTCTACACATAGATTGACTACCTCACAACATTATCTCATATTGTACCCCTGATCGAGAGCATAACTAGTGTAGCTACAGTAGGGACTGGAGACAATAACAAGGCCTCACTCCTCAATTTCGCAAGTGTTGGGTCTCTTGCTAGCTGGCTAGCTAGCTACCAACAACGGCATGTTAGCCAATTTGCTACTCTGGGTGTGAACAAGTCACGTCCTTGTTTTTCTTGTCATTGCTGGCGCCGTATCGCCAATAAGGTGAAATCGCGCTGCGCTTGGAACTTACTTCTCCTTGCGACGATAATTTGTTTAATCTCCTAATATTTAGATTTAGGGATATCTCTGCTACAACTTCACTAGCAGCTTTTTAATAATGAAAATGGACGAAGACAATTCCGGTGTACAGTTAGAAACTTCCGGTGTAAATCGAACTCTACCATGTGTCATCGATGGAGAATCATGATGACCCATTGTAATGTGTCATCGATTTCACTTAAAGTGTATTTCACTTACAACTACAGAGTTATTTAAGAGATTAAAGAATTATTATAACACACTGGAATCTAATGGAATGAACACAGCCACGGCGAAGTGTTTTAAATTGTGATAAGCGCTCAGTTTAATCTACAATTACAACTCCACACAGCTCGTGGCGCTGTCGCCATTCTTGACCTGATTTTATACTCTAGCCACATCAGTGACGTAGCGTAAACTCATTACATTTGCGGTGAGCAGTAGCAGCAGCTTTCACCAGTAATGGATAACTGTACTGGTCCTTCACATTTTATTTGTATCTCTATACTGTTGTATTGTATATGTGGGCTTTCATTTGGTACTGAACTTAGTTTTGTGACGTGCGGTTCAGTCGTGAAACTATTGAATGTAAAGCATAATGTGAGACTTCACTCGCATGACGTGCGCTACGGTTCTGGTGAGTCAGTCCTGATTTTAGCTCGGATCATGTTTGATGTGTTTAGACTATTATTATGTGTGTGAGTATGCGCAAACGAACCTCTTTGTGTCAGGTAGTGGACAGCAGTCGGTGACAGGAGTCACCACCGTAGAGGATAGTAATAGTTACTGGAGCGTGCGTGGCACCATTGGCGCCATGTGCCACCGTGGGATCCCCGTCAAGTGTGGCCAGACCATCCGCCTGACACATGTCAACACGGGGAGGAACCTTCACAGCCACTACTTCACCTCCCCACTTTCCTCCAATCAGGTCGGCTTTACGCTCCAGTAGCAAATAGATTAACACAGCTGACAGCACATACTTCACAAACCCAACAATGCACTCTCTCAGTCACACCCCCTCTCTCTTATATTTGTTTCTCCTTCAAGGAGGTGAGTGCATTTGGCGAAGACGGGGAGGGGGACAACCTTGATGAGTGGACGGTCCAATGCGGGGGCTCCGTGTGGCAGCGGGAAGAGGCCGTCCGCTTCCTTCACGCCGCTACCGAGGCTCTGTTGTCAGTGACAGGGGAGCAGTATGGGCGACCCATCCACGGACAGAGGGAGGTACACGCCATGGCAGGCTCCAGCCAGCACAGCCTGTGGAAGGCCATGGAAGGCATCTACATGAAGCCTAGCGAGAGCCCGCTAGGTAGCAGGGACTACAGCCATCCTCTACACACAGAGTTCTGAACCTGACCCCTTCCCCCCCGCCACCCCCCCCCCCCCCCCCCCCCCCTCTGACCCCCACGTTAATGCTGCTTCTTGTCTTCCGGTATTCTTTCTTTCTCTTTCTCTCAACTGCTTAAATCCATCTTTTCTCTGTCCTGCTTTTGTTTTGGCTCTGTTTCCTTTCCTTCTCCATCATCCTCTCTTTTTCTTTTTTGAGGACAAGTGCCAAAGTGTATCAAGGTTATAATTGGTCTCGAGACCCATATCTGGGTACACACAGGATTGATACACTAAAGACTCAGTCATAAGTCATATGATAGTCATCAATCATAACCCAACCTCAGGGCGACAGATCACCCTGTACACCCCTCTGACTGACAACAAGACAGGAAATGACCCGATCTGGCCATTCAAGCCTATTAACACAGTACATATGATGTCACGGGTGCTATATTACCATGTCTTATGTTCTGGTTTTTGTACAGTGTTTGTCATTGTATGCCTCTTACAGTACATATGACTGAGTTATAGTGTCTTACAAGGGAAGAGTAGAAATGGAATGTATTGAACTTATCTCCATATGAATGTTCATATCACCACAACAGACATTGTAGAGATAGTTTGTATATTGGACTGACAGTATGTGTGATTTTGTGATTGTGACTCTTAATAGTTTGGGGAAATGAATACCAACTCTGTTCCCATGTAATCCTGACAAATAGACTAGTAGCAAAACAGCATTGTTATGCTGGGGCCTTTATTATATTGTAAGGACATATGTGGTTTGCATTATAAACAAGCAATGGTTTTAATAATTGAGGGGCACTTGATCATAGAAACTGATCGACTGTAATATTCACATTCAGATTCAGTATTACACAGGACATTCTCTCCATTGAATAAGCTGAGACAAAAAGCCTGCCTGTTTTCTGTGTACATCGCAGTATTATCTGTCTCACTGCCACAGCTGTCAGGCAGCTAACATGGACACCTCATTACCACAGACAGATGTCATGGCAATCTCTTCCTCTGTGGCTGTAGGTGTCTCTTGCCCCAGGTGGAAGGGGAGTGTTTTAAGTTTTGGAACAATGCTGTTTTTACTTTGTATAAAATGTAACTGATACCTCAGAATAAATATGTTTTGCGCATCTTAGAATGTCCTGTCCTTGTGATCTGATAAAAAATATATATATTTTTTTACTACCGGCATATGTCATTCATATTAGGTGCAATTATCAAGCTTGTCTTTTGTCATTGTTAATCAGTATATATAGCATATGGCCAGCATAGTTATATTGTTTTAATATCCTTTCTTATGTTGTCACATTTCCTTTGCACCGTCCATATGTTTGAGGAATAAACCATTTTGAATAATCTAACCAAGTGTGACAGATGTTAAGACAGAATGACAGATGTTAAGACAGAATGACAGATGTTAAGACAGAATGACAGATGTTAAGACAGAATGACAGATGTTAAGACAGAATGACAGATGTTAAGACAGAATGACAGATGTTAAGACAGAATGACAGATGTTAAGACAGAATGACAGATGTTAATACCGAGTGGCCTCACCGCTCTACTCACGCACCTCTACTCACAGATTGGCATAACAGGTGCAGTGGCCCACCCATAATGCACCGGGCTTAACAGGGTCACAGGTCCCAGAAGCCACCAGGACTCCACATTCGTGGATTTAATCGAAGCACTGAAAATGTGTGTTAACGTGTGTCATCCACCTCAGGGTCAGTCCAGTCACATCGGCTACGTCTGTGGTGTTCTGAGTCCTGGCTGAGGAGGGAGGAGACGAGGACAATGTGCATTGCACAAAAGTAGACACTGGTACTTCAATGTCCAAGCTCCTCTCCATGACCTCACCTACCGAGGTGAGGATACGATCGTGCACCTTGACGGAGAGAAACACTGACAGGCTTGAATAATTCATTAACCTCGGGGACTGTTCTGGAAGCAGCAGGCTGACTCAATAGGGATAATCTTGTCATATGGTAATATATAACATAAGATGATGGTTCAATACATAATAAATGTTCCCTGCTTTATTTACAGTACATTTACAGTACTCATTTATTTAAGTAAAACAACAATTATATAATTATCAAACAACAGTTAGTCTGTGGTTGTTTTGTAGGCCAATAACTTTTATGCTTACTTTGAGACAATTATCTATAAATACGTCCACTTCTTAAGATACCTCTTAAAACAGGACTGGTGGCAGTGCATGACAAATGTCTGAACCTGGTCAGATGCCTTGGTTTGTTCAATCAAGATTTTGTATGGTGCTGTTGTTGACGGTAGCTCACAGCTGCCAGACGTCTAATAATATTCCCGCAGCCAGGCAATATTCTAACAGCCTGGTGTGATCATGATCTTATCAGCAGGAAGCGGTCAGATACACACAAATACCTAATGACTTCAAGTTTATATCAAAACAAGTTTTATTGCATAAACACAGGTTTGATGATTTTTCATACCGATTAGATTACATGTCATTGTTTGCATTATTTAACATCCATTTAAATAAACAATATTGCTGTTTTCATTCCTTCTCTCGGTCTAAGCAGCATGCCAAGGTTATATATATCTGTGTTTAGATTTCTCTTTATACAATCATGTAATAAACATGTTTCAACAAGTTGATGTCAGTTAAGGGGAGATTTACTTTGTTCTTGCAGGGAAATGGTATTATGGTGTAAACTTGGAGATATAAATATTTTGAAACCTCTCTTTACATCCCCTTTGCAAGGTTTAAAAAATATGACACAAATATTAAGACTATCTAGATTACATACTTAGAATATATGCTGGTGTCATAGGACCTGGCTAATAGACAAAAATGGTCCTTGGCAATCAAATATAAATATATTGTAAACGTATAGAGAATTTTTTTAAACAACTGGGTGCTTTGACATAAAACTACAGAATACTAGAATATGTGTACGTTCACTACTTCCGCTTATAGAATATGAGGCAGTGAATACATCAATATCTACTGTGACAGGAACACAGCATAACAACTTATGTGGATATACACCTTTTACAGTGAATCCCACAGTCACCAGTGTGAACATACACGACACTGAGATGATGTGACCTTGTATTTGCATATTTATGAAAC
This sequence comes from Hypomesus nipponensis, assembly GCF_054491055.1. NCBI lineage: Eukaryota > Metazoa > Chordata > Actinopteri > Osmeriformes > Osmeridae > Hypomesus > Hypomesus nipponensis. Next base: position 5,168,575 of record NC_140365.1, read on the forward strand.
ATATTCCTTTGTGCAGTCTGATTTGATTAATAGCTGGTATATACTGGCATGAGTAGTTATTTCAGTATAAATCTGAAAGTCAAATGTGACAGCCTGTCATACATACATTTAGGGCCGTGCCACTGGAAAAGGTTGAATAGATTTCCCCTGTCTTTCACAGTCTTGAAACCCAGTAGTAGAATATGCATACTGAGTGTGTGACTGTTGTAACGTTTGATTTGGCCTCCATCTGTCCATGGTGTTGGTTCACCCCGCCTACTGATCTGAGTCATCTGGATAGATGCTTGTAAGAGACAAGAAGGGCTGTGAGGTTGCTTACATCCATCCATGTCTATGAGCTCTAGTAAGATGAATGAATATCAAGTAACTGAACTGGTAAAAGAACATTATGACTTCTTACTGAAATATCCATTTATGTCAAAGATTATACCTGGTGTAGTTCTCACTTGAGCCACTAGATGGCCTAGTCCAACAAAATAAATCTATGTTGCCCAACATTCACAAAAATCCCTGACATAGCTACCGTCAACCCCAACTATGTATATATGCAACATTGTAAATGTGTTTTTGGTAAGATGAATATATGATCAGACTATACTGTCGTAAGTGGCAGTGTCAACTCTGTAAATAGACAGACTGACTTTTGTGAGTAGGTCTACCTTTGAACTGAACAGAAATGTTAAAAGAAGAAAGATCTGTACGTGAAGGATACAAGCCTGTGTCTTAACATAGCATTTCTAACCGAGACCCTACCATATCCAGTCCCTTAAATGTCCAAAACAACAACACACCTCAACCATAGCCTGATGTGTTTGGTGTGTCTTCCACTCAATTTCAACTGCGTCTATACTCTGCCTGAGATCACATAGCACACACATGCAGACAACACTGCCTTACTGACGATATGAGACCAGAGGAACTGTATACAGCACACATTGTACACACAGAGTGTCTGTGTAAACGTGTTGGGACATTATCACAGACTGTAATAGCACAAATATTACATATAGACATGTACAAAGTGAGTGAAATGTCTCTATACTGGAGCACCAACGCTCTACGTAACATGTTGGCTGGAAATTCAATTTTGTATTTTATTTTAAGGGGGGTGGGGGGGTGGGGGGGTGGGGGGGGTGGGGGTGGGGCTATGCATTGGCCCATGGTGTGTCAAACAAGGGATGAGGCCATTTTAAATACTGTACATGACAGAACAACAAATATAGAGATTTAAGTACCACAGACGACCTACAATGCCCTCACTCAGTTAGTAGCAACAGTCCTTAAGTTTCAACTTAAAGGTTCAGAGCACCTGGTGCATGTTAAAAATGAAGGTGTCGATTAGAAAAATGTTAAAGGGTGGTCGTGGTATTGACTTCAGTACTCAAAGGAATCTTCTCATCCCTACATGATTATGAAAAAAAATACAGATCCATCAGATCCAGTTTATTAAAATAACCAGTGTCTTTGTTTTTTGACAGTTACTAAAATAATGGATTCTCTGCGTGCATGCCTTCCTTACATCCATTGCATTGTCTGTTAATAATAGGAATTCAAACAAATAATCATAAAAAAGTGATCGTAGATCACAGGTGTGTTTGGGAGGCTGGTCTGCTCCTGTTGTCTGCTGAGACAGCATGTCAGATCACTGCTGCCCTCCCTCCCCCCCACAGTCCAGGCTCACAGTGTGGTCAGTTACTCCATGCCGTTCCGCAGCATCTGATTGGCTGCGATGAGCATGACACTGATGATGAAAGCCATGGCAAAGGCGCAGATCAGGCTCTTCCTCACGCACGTCTGTCGGTTCTTCTTCTTAGGATGGACTGGAGAGGAAAGAAAAGAGGAGGAGAGAAAACGAAATGATGAGAATTGTACTTCCCCCTTGAGACTGCACCACAGACAACAAAGAAATGGGGGCTAGGAGGGGTTAGCAGGGGTTAGGGGGGGTTAGGGTTTCCCCCAGACACCAGATAAATGAGGAGAGGGAAGATAGAGGAGGAGGGAGGGGAGAGGAGAGGGGAAGGAGGAGAGAGGAAGGAGAAGGGATGAGGGAGAAGGAATGAGGGAGGATAGAGGATGGAATGTGGGGGAGTCTAGTTGCCATGGCTCTGGCTGTTGGAGCAACAACACTGAAACCTTCCCTCTCAGCCTCCCTTGTCTAAGTTGATTACAATCGCAAAGCAACGTCAGCAAGCTATGTCATATCACTGTGATTGGGTCTGACAGACCTTGGATTCAAGGGACAGGTGAGAGCAGGTAGGAGTGAAGGATTAAGGAGGAGAGGAACAGATGTAAGAGAGGAGGGGTTAACGTGCAGGTCAGAGGGGAAAGAGCGGTTGCTCAGGCGTGCAGCTGTTCTATTGTATTAACAGCCTAAATATTGCTGTTGTCTTTTACACTCCTCCTTCCCCTCTAAGTTTCCAGTCATTGCTTAGCTCCTTTAGGAGCCTTAATTTATTACTTTCAATCTCCTCACTGAAATATAAATCGGTGAGGTAAGTGGCACACTGATTATTTTCCATTTTTTCATTGACCATTTACCTCACTCTGCCCATCTCTCTGTGCCTCTCTCCTATTTCCCTGACACGCCCCCCTCCTCCCCCTTCCCCCAGATTTCCAACCAACCTCCTTTATCTTCGTTTCTATCCCCCCCCCCCTTTTCCTGTCATCATAATCTATCTCTGTCTCCCCCCTTCTTTCTACCTCCCCACCGCTTACCTCCTTCATACTCAGGACAGTTCTGGTTTTCGTTGAGGCTCTCTTCCTCTGTGATGATGATGTTCTCAATGTCCTTCATTGTGAGGTGGTCTCTGAAGGCGTGGAACAGAACTTGCTTCAGCTCATCTAGAGACAGCTGCTGCATGTCAAACTGCAAGGGCATGAAACACACACATCAGTTCCAGCATCTCACAGAACTGTGTATACAGAAGTGTGCAGAGAGATGATCAAAAAGATGCTATTGAAATCATTAGTTTCCTTGCAGATACAGATTTGATTATTTGGGGGTGGGGGTGTTTTGGCGGGGGGGGGGGGGGGGGGTGGATTCTGTATGTGTGTGTGTGAGTGAAGAATTGATTTATGAGGCCTTGAGGAGAATGGGTCTTATTCGATCAATAGAGTGTGAGTGTCTGGCATTTTCACCGGTTTCACTTTTGGGAGCTTTGGATTTTATTTCAGTCCTTCCCATCCTAAAACCCATGTCCTTCCAGGACACGCTCCTCTTTTCTGCCTGAAATGGACTGACTGTTTATCCTTAAAAACGGTGTGACCACTCACTAACCCTAACCCAAAGAGGGGAGGTAGGGGGAGTGAGAGAGCAAAACGGTTGAGTGGAATCGATACTTTAAAAGAAGGAAGAAAGGTAACGGTAGAAAGAGAAAGTGGCAGACGAATCTAAAGGAGAGGAGGAGGGAGGAAAGGGGGGGAAGACAGAGATGGAGGAAAGAGACACAAGGTTGTGCCGGTGAAAGAGAAAGGTTGATTTGATTGAACTGAGAGGCTAGTAATCCACGTGTGCGCAGCTGGTGATAGCATCGGTCTCTCAAATGATTAAGCCATAAACCAACACCGACTGGAGCGATTGTGTCAAGAATTGTTGAAAGGGTATTAACAGTTTTGGAACTAAGGCGACATGGGGATCTGGGCACTTTGCAGGTGTGGAGAAGAAAAGTGGGCTTCTGTATGTGTCACTCGCAACCCTCATTGTGGCTACAGGAGATACTGTGACAGGGAGTATGTTCCCACAGGAGGGAAGTGGCAATGAAAAGATTTTTGTTCCCCCTGACCTTCAGACAAATTCGCTTACTTCTCTTGGTGTGTCACTCTCACAAACACACAAACACAAACACACACATACAGAGGAGATGCTCCTCCCTCCTCTGCTTGCTCTCTCTCTCCCTCTAGAAGGCCAAGGTAAGATCAGATCAGTTGATGGATGATGTGGCGGTGGGAGACTTTGAGGCCGTTCTATTGTAAGCAGTGTTAGCCCATTGAGTGTGAGCTGTGATAGGGTTTCGGAACATTAAAGTGACACCAATGAAAGGTAGTAATAACATTCTAATCAGCCTTATCCAATATCCTTCCTGATATCCCATTATCCACATGGACCAGCAATCGATAGAATATTCCCACCACATTCAATATTATATCTCAATGCCTACTCTTCCCACAATGTTGTATGAGGTTGATCTACCTAATACATGCTCACTCACACACACATACACACATGCACGCATATGCACGCACAAACATTTAAGAGCTTAAAAGCCTGTCTCATTATAACTGATTGAAAGGTAGTGCGTGATGTGTGCATTGAAAAGCAGGAAAGCTCTATTGATTCCAATCTTACTGGGCTTGTCACCTTTCCAGGTGATTTACACCTCAATTACTAGAACAACATACACACACAGACACACGGACACACACACCACAAGATTAATACAAGAAGAAAGACATCACACTTAGAGGGAGACACACACACACACATACATAGAACCAGGAGGAAGGTTACATTTACATTTAATCATTTAGCAGACGCTTTTATCCAAAGCAACTAACAAGAGAGAGCTTGACAAAAAGTACATAGGTCAATGATCATAAACAATGAGATAGCCCCAAAAACATTGCAGGTAGCCAAAACATGAAGCAGACATTGTGAAAAGTAAATACGTGCCAATGGGTAGAACCAGAAGAGCATGTAGTTAAACACATTTCAATTTAACAACATGATCCTCGAAAGTGCTAGAGTGCACCTAGAGGAAAGCAAGCAACAATAAGACAAGCCAAAGCAAATGTATCTCTAGCGAGTGCTGTGATATCAAAGACCCAGATCAGATCACGGTGTGCAAACAGACCCCCAGGTCAAGGATAACCAGTGCTCAGGTGAAGGTGGAAGCGACGAGTGTGGAGAGAGCCTAAGTCCACAGATTCAGACAGCAACATAACGACTTCATTCATCCTCAGGAGAATGGTCTGCCGCATGCCAGAGATTGTCTCCGGACGGACTGTGTGAGTGACAGCTGAGGGCAGCGAGAGTGAGCGGTTGTCTGTTCATTGTTGCCAGGGCTCTGTTCTCTGTGTGATGTCTGAGTAGGGGGAATAAAGCTACAATGCCTTCGCCTCTGTCTGAGAATAAACAACATGACATGGAAGGACAATGAGACTGTCTGCGATGCTTTTGTCTGTCTGGCCTGGAGAGTGCTATGCCCAATCACATCCCAGGATCCTCTATAATACACCTGGAAATGTAAATAGGGGGTTGGAATCTCACACACACACACACACGCACACACTCACACACACACCGTATGAGGGAGTGATAGACAGGGCATGTGGAGATTACATCTGTCAGAGACTGTTGCCTTTGGTTGACCGTGTAATGTGTGTGTGTGTGCGGATGTTTGCATGTGTGTGTGTGTGTGACGACAGCCGTGGCACATTAAAGGTGTCCAGACACATCAATCAGACACACATAGGCGCTTGACTCAATGTCCTTCCAAACATCTCCTCTTTGTCCTCTTAGGAGTCAGGACAGTATCTCCTTGCTGACTGCTGTGTTAACACTTCAAAATGTTTACAGAATGCTTACAGAACACATCTTCTGCAGTAATGGCTGTATGCAATGTCAGTTGGAGTTGAAAATGTATGCAGGCTGTACTTATAAGTCTTTTGATTTGAAAGACCAAAGTTAAATGAGCTGATGATGTAGTTATTATGCTAAAAGCACTAACGCATTCAATCACACACACAAGCATGCACACACACACACATACACACAGACACACACAGATATGCTGGAGCCCTTTTGCTGTAAAGTGAAGAGGGTTTCTCCCCCCCACCTTCATATTTACTAACTCTCAGCAGAAATCTGGCAACCTTGGGTAATATCTGGCAGTCTGGGAATTAAAAAGCAGATACTGCAGAACAACCGTGGGGTTCCATTGAATCTGTCAAGGCATCCAAGGAACTTGGAGCTTGGGCCGAGGCCCGCAGTCAAAACTTTCCTAGATGGAACAAGGTACAATCTCACACACACACGCACACACACACACACACACACACACACACACAGGCACATCTCCATGTCTCCATACTTCCTACTGATGCCAATCAGTGAGCTGCTCAGCTGGTCTCATAATGTTATCGCAGTTCAGTGCCTATATGAGTCATTACCCCCCACCACAGCAAGGTATAATTCCCTTCCTCCCTCCCTATTTACCTCTCGCCTTCCCTTTCTCTCTTTCTCTCTCTCTCTCTCTCTCTCTCTCTCTCTCTCTCTCTCTCTCTCTCTCTCTCTCTCTCTCTCTCTCTCTCTCTCTCTCTCTCAGTTTTGCTCTCTGTCTCTTTATTTCTCCTTCTCTCTTTTGCTCTTGGTGTTTTTATGACTCATTGTGTCTGTTACGGTGAACATCTAAATCTCCACCTAGACACAGACTGTCTGCGACCTTGATGAATCATTAAATCTTATTCCCTTTCTTTTTCCCTCTTCAACTACTTCAGTTTTCTTTTTGTCTCTGTCTTCCTCTTTTCTCTCACTCTTTCGCTGTCTTCCATTTCCTTTCTTCCAAACAGTCTAACCTTCACTCCAGTGATTCACAATCTTTAGTTAGTTAGTTTATTCAAAGTAAATTAACGCTGACTTGCTCCAACGGGAGAACTACCAGGGGAACAATAATCTGTCCTGACAGGATTTCCAGAGTACACTGATTTACTCAATACAAAACAACACAAACAATCCTACTTTTGGTTCGAGGTACTGCCAACTACATTACTCCTACAAATAGTAAAAAACGGAATTCATCCATCAACAGAAGATAGGCTAGGGCACACCCGCCATATGGACGTGAACAGAAGCTTACTCCAAGGCACTCGTTCAACCCCAAACAGATGCACTTCCCTGGAATATCTTTCTTCTGTGAAGGAGAGGTCTTTTGAAGCTGTTACAAATGTCCCAAGAGCAGGCATGCGCAGACACGCACACACACGCAGACCCACACACACACTCAATCCTCAGCATGACAATCTATTAAAGCCCTGGGCCCCCCCCAAAATATGTTTCTGGATGAAGGGTGTAGGTAGGGGGTCTGTGAGTGCTTATGTGTGTGTTTGTGTGTGTGTGTGTACATGTGTGTGATTGTGTTTGTGCCAAAATGTGAAGAAAACAGGCTTTGAGTGAGCCTCTCAACGTGACCTGAATGCCGAATACACTCAGAAGACATCCTGAGGAGAGTAGGGAGAGGGGGCAGCAGAAAAGGAGAGATGAAGAAGGAGATAAATGGAGAGGTAGGAAGAGGAAACAGAAAGGAGCCGTAGAGAGACAACAACCAAAGAAGAAGAAGTGGGTAGGCCAGCGTCCTGGCTCTCACCTGCCAGAAGATGTTGTCGATGGTGTTGCCCAGAAATCCCTCTCTGGTCTCAGAGGACAGTAATTTGGGTCCCAGTATTGTCATGAACTCCTCAAAGTCTACCTGGCCATCCCCTATAGGCACACAGACAAACAGATAAGGGGGCTCACATGGATAAAAAGTTCGACAGACAGACAAACTGGTGTGCCCCGACAAACAGGTTTGTGTTTCCTGTGTGGTTCTTCTGAACATTTTACAACGTATTTTTCTTCCGTGCAATGGATGTTCTACGTACATTATCAGTACTGATCATCTCATACAGAGATGACGTGTGTGTGTTTTGTGTGTGTATGTAAGTGTGCATGTGTGTGAGTAGGAGACCGGGTCCCTTGCCAAAACAAATGAGCCCCATGTAAATAGCTTGTGTGTTTGCTAAGAATGGAGAATGACTACATAAACAAAGACAAAGGAGGCAATCTTTACTTTCAGTGTGTGTGATTGTGTATATGCGTTTGTTTATGTGTGTGTGAGTATGCTTGTGTGTGTGTGTGAGTATGCTTGTGTGTGTGTGTGTGTGAGTATGCTTGTGTGTGTGTGAGAGTATGCTTGTGTGTGTGTGTGTTGGGGGGTTGCCTCACCGTCCATGTCCAGTCTTTGCATGATGATGGCCAGTTCTACCTCACTGGGCATGTACCCCAGAGAGCGCATGGCCATGCCCAGCTCCTGCTTAGAGATGAAGCCATTACCATCGCGGTCCAACACCCGGAACGCCTCTCTGATCTCTGCAGACACACACACACACACACAGACACACGCACATATTCAGACACACACACACCCACAGTACCAGTACACATTACATAAGCGTGTGCTATGCTGAGAGCACACACAGACTGTGTGTGATTCCCGTACATATCTTTCTTTGTGTCTCTTCTAATTACCGTATGCAGGAAGAACAAACGAACAAGCCAGCAATCCGACCATTCAAAACTTCACGAGAGAGACGTGATTCAACCATAAGCTCCCTCTCTCTGACAGGAAGTCTCTCAGTCTTTTCCTGCACCGACCCCTTTATGTTCAATTCCCAAGAAGGAGACGATGCTCTATTTTACTTCCTTTCTGTTCTCTCATTCCCTCGCTATCTACATCTCTATCTCTCTGTAGTCAGTCCCCGAAGTCACTGCCTGTATTTAACAAAGCCCAGGAGGCCTGTCAGAACCCTAACAGATAGAAGGCTTAGATTCCACACCTACAGCCTTCCTGACATATCTCCAGAAGATAAAAGACTTCCTGTTCCCCTGTAATTATTAGCCGAAGAACCCTGAATGCCTCCTCAACTGAAACCTCAGAAGGCAGGCCCAGCCTTCCCTACAAAGTACCCTGGCCATTCCTCTAATTAGCTGTCAATCATGCAAAGCAGGGCGGGCACTTTGCTACGTTAGCAGGAGAACGTCTGTGAGGCTCCCATCTCTAGTTGCCTTCACCCAGACAGTTTCATCTAACAGTGGGAATGAGCTTCTTTTAGTCATCAGCTTGCCTCAGACGTCTCTGAGTGTCACACTTAATCCTGTTACTCACGCACTGTGCACTCAAACTCCGTGCCATCGACAATGTTTTTCTCTTCTCCCTGCCTCTGTATTAAATCGTTTTCCATGCAGCAGTTCCAGTGTCGGACTTCTATTGATTGTCTGCTGTGGGACCGGCTGTCATTTCTATCCTGCAGCTGGTTGGGCGTATGTGACACTGACACCATGGACCAAGCTCGTGCTGCTGATAGCTAAGGTGGACACATCTAGACAATGAAACAGATGTTCTGTTCTGCCCTTTGACAGAACAGAACAAAGGAACTATTTATATTCAATTATACCAAATTGCTCCTGATTTTCGAATGCATCCCTCTCTATGTCCCCCTCCCCGTACTCAAGTGCTCTCTCAATCCCCCTCTCTCTCTCACTCCTTTCTGTCTCCCCCTGCTTTATCAATTAGTTTCCTGGGGTTCAAATGTGGTGGTGAGAAAACCCAGCTCAGTACAATTTTGGAGTGTTTAACATTCTGTGAGTGACACGCCCCCCCCCCCCCCCCTCCTCTACGGTGTAATCAGCCTGTCTGCGCACTGTCAGCCCCTGGCGATGGGAAGCTCAGTCACAACATCCATCTGAGCCTGTAAAAGTCCCCCCTCCAGCAGATAACAAGACCAAAGCGTCTCCGGCTCCCTCGGCAAACAGAGCAGGAATCAGAGGAGAGAGACTGAGTGAGCGATGAGCACGCCTTTCTCTCCCGGAACAAAGTGAGATTTATTTGTATGCTGCTCCACAGTGGAGAGGCCTATGAAAGAGATGCCCCCCCCAGCCGTATTACTGTATTGTGTGATGCGTACGAGCGCGCGCGCGCGTGTGTGTGTCTTTGTGTTGCCAATACTGCGATGTAAACTTCAATCTTACCCAGTGGAGTATGTTCTCGTCCTTTACCAGGAAACGTGTTATGATTGATGCCGACACACACCACAGTTTTACCACAAAGCCTGCAGACTCCCTTAGTGGGAGGGATTATCAGGAGCGCTTATTCATCGACATCCAATAGGATTGCTTTATTCTTTATTTCAAAGACTCTCATTGGCCTGGAACTGTTATTGACAGCTCAAGATAAGCCATTCGATCATCTGGGGTTGGACCAGCTATAATTGCTTCCTGCCTACTTTACCCTTCTCTTTGCCCTTGACTGCCCCAATGAGATTCTGGGGCCCACCAGCTTGCAGGGTACAAGCAAGTTTGCTTTTGGCGGCTAAAGTCAATCCAAGTCAGACGTATCGAGCCAGCGATTGCTCTGCGATGCAAGTGTTGTGGTTTCTTTATCGAACTGATCAATGAGTGTCCATTGGGGACGTGGAATTAAGAGATTTGGAGGACAAAGGACTTCATAACAGCTCCTGACTGCCAGATTCAATAGTGTGCCAACAGACACTGCACACACACCAGACAGCAAACACATCTCCATGCAGGCGCATGCAGACTCACCTCCGAGCTCCTCTGTGGAGATGCTGGTGAGCTGGAAAGCCTCGCTGGTCTCGGATAAGGAGCGGCTCAGATAGTTCCCAGTGTAGAGCAGCCCTGCCCGTACATGGTGAAACGGCATTTTCCCCCTAAACGCACAGAGCACACACCTTTGAATTACACACACTGGGGATATCAAAATGTGTGTCTGTGTGTTTGGGTTTGTGTGTGCGTGTGTGTGTGTGTGTGTGTCGAGAATCCACGGCTGGGTCCTGCAGGACAGTTGGCTGTGTCGAGATCAGCCATAAGCCGGTTTGTAGCACCCCTCTTTTCTCCCTGCCAATCCTTCTCTCTCCTATCTCATATCCTCTGTTTCTTGCTCTCTCTCTGTCCCCCTCGGTCTTGGTACCGCCATTATTCTCTCCTGTTTCCCTGTTCCCTTGGCTGTTCCCTCGGCTGTTTCCCTGGCCGCCCCACTCTGTCAGGCACCCGGCCCACTGAGATAAAGCATGACTAAAGGCCTGTCTCTTCTGGTCAGACCCTCTCACCTTCCTGTCAATGCCTGTAACTTCCTGTCCCCCCCAGTCTATCCCCAGGGTGACTGACGGACTCACTCACACCTCACGCCCTGACAGAACATCAATACTCACTTCAGACGCTCGGGGAAACCGAGGGAGAGAGACAGAGAGAGAGAGAGACAGACAGACAGAGACAGAGAGGGAGAGAAAGGGAGAGAGAGAGAAACAGAAAGAGAGAAAGAAAGATGAAAAGAGAGAGATATAGACACAGGTGGTGCTTGTGACAGATAGAAACCTGGTGTTCTCTATCCTTCTAGACAGATCCCTTAAGAGATCCCAGGTCCTGGGCAGACAGATCCCCTGAGTTCCCTGTGCTCCCTCGGCAGACAGAGAAGATAAACCAACAAAAGTACAGATGTCTCGGTACCTCTGGGAGAGAACGAGAGGAGAGGAAGGTCAGAGAGTACTCTGTGCCTCAGTTCCTACACCACCCTCTCGTGTGACCAACAGGGAATGCACAAGACTAGGAGGAATGTAGTCACATGGTACAAGCTCAGATCAGATCTGGGTGTGGATGCTCTGACCAGCTACACAGTGGAAAGTATGCCCGTGATGGTGTCACTCTAAGCAGAGAACGTTCTAGTGTGTTTGAGTCTCTGTGTGCATACTGTATGTGCATGTGTGTGGGGGGGTTCTGGGGTGCATATGTGCATGTGTGTAAGCATTCTGGTATGTTTGTGTGTGTGGGTCCTTGGGTTTGTGTTGAGGTGTGTGTGTGTCTGGGCACGCTCTGAAGGGTGGTTTTCAGCCCATCTGCTCACGGTTCTAATCCTGTCCCACCTGCACAGGTGCACAATTACGGCACTCAGGTCACCACGGCAACATCTATTTGCCCTACATGCTACACTGGCGGGCCACACGCACTAGACCACAACTCCTATTACGCAATGCTCGATCCATCAATGACCATCATCAATCATCCATCAATTTAAAGCTCCCAATGAATCTACCCAACAATTCTCTCAACTTGCACCCACACACACACAGACATCAAAGTCCACCCTTTAGTAGTATGATGCATCAGAGAAGATGTCTCCACACAATATCAGCACAAGACAGGTCTAGAGGACGGGGTTACGGTAAGTGAGTGAGAAAGAAAGAAAGAAAGAAAGAGAAATAAAGAAAGAGAGAGGGAGTGTATGAGGGAGTGTGTGTGTGTGTCATCTAGGGTCATCTGCTCCTGAGAGAGAGAGAGTCTCAGGCAAGGTTACTCATCAGGTGAGTCGGTTCTTGGAATCGCAGAACCACCTACACAACACAGGGAAGTGGGGAAGGGGAGGGTAGCAGGAGAGAGAAAGAGAGAGAGGGACAGAGAGAGACGGAGAGAGGGAGAGAGAGAGAGAGAGAGAGAGAGAGGGAGAGACGGAGAGAGAGAGAGAGAGAGAGAGAGAGAGAGAGAGAGAGAGAGCGAGAGGGAGGGAGAGGGGGGAGAGAGAGAGAGAGAGAGAGAGAGAGAGAGAGAGAGAGAGAGAGAGAGAGAGAGAGAGAGAGAGAGAGAGAGAGGGAGAGAGAGAGAGAGAGGGGGGGGAAAGAGGTAGAGAGAAAGAGAAGAAAGTGAAAGAGAAAAGGTGGAGAACCGTCCAGGTACAGTACAGTAAATACAGATGGGAAATAAATAAAGCGCAAAGAGTTGAATGTGAAGAAACATGTTGCAATATAGAATCACAAAGAGAGGGGAGAAGCACAGCTTTCGTGTGTGACAGCCAGGTAGAGAGAGATAAAGAGAACACAAGAGAGAGCAACAGAGAGAGAGACAAAAAATAGAGACAGAATAAGAGAGATAGAGAGAAAGAGAGTGAGAGTGAGAGTGAGAGAAATAATGAGAGAGACAGAGACAGAGACAGAGAGAGAGAGAGAGAGAGAGAGAGAGAGAGAGAGAGAGAGAGAGAGAGAGAGAGAGAGAGAGAGAGAGAGACATAATAAGAGAGACAGGAAGATGTTCTAGCTCACACTCTACTCAGTCCCCCTTGGACAGAGATGCATTAGTGGTGAGAGGGAGGTCATAGGCACCATGCCATTCATCACACACTTCACTGCACACCAACGCACCTCAGCACACGTCTCACACCTAACCTCAAACTGCAACACACAACCGGCATGTGTCGGCAACACACACTCTCACGCGATCAAACAAAAACACACACACATCATGCACACACATTGAACCATAAACCTGTTGTGTCTTCCGGCAAGAACAATTTAAAACGGTTATCTTCTTTTATGAGGGTGTAGTAGTGCTCCAGATGTTCTGGGGAAACATATGAACAGCCTGACTATCTGTTCGGAAGCTCTCAGACCGTGTTACACCTGTGCCCTGCTGTACTCAGATCAGTTACCTGCAGGTGGCTGAGACAAATCATAGTCACAGTCATTAGGAGTTTGAAGTTGAGGTCCACACAAGTAAAAAATATTGAGCTGACATGCCTTTGTTTTTTGTATTTTATTAGATCAAACCACTGTCCATCGTGAATTACACAGCCTCTTAAATTTAATCTCTCTCCAGAGGGCACATTCTATATCTGCAAAAAGCTTACAGGTTAAATTAAATCTAGCAAAAGTCCAAAAGGAGGATGAAAGCTCTAAACGGCCGCGGTCATGATGTCAAAGTCACCTTGCACTCTTGTACATCCTATCCCACAATTCGGGTACGACCTTCACTGTGGTCCCTTACCCGCCGGGGCTGTATTCTACCGTGATTGACATCTCTGCTGACGCCCTCGCATGGCTTTCCACAACGTCGCCCCCCGTTGCGCGTGGCTCATCTTCCGACAACCCACGCGGAGGTGAAGAATGGACATCCACCTGCCGCAACGGCAGCTCCACGAGTACTGACCTCTCCGGTCCCATCTTCAGCATCTGAGCTACCTGGATTTCTCTGATGTCTTCCGTTGCACGAACATGCGACCGGAGACCAAAGAACGTCCGTTTCTTTTAACGAGACTCCGAGCAGGCGTGGATGTGTAGGTGCCCTTGGTTCTGTAGGCTACTTTGACAAAAGAGACGTTAGCTAGTGAAGAGGACACGGTGAGCCTTTATCGAGTAGTGTCAGTGGAAGACATTTATTTTATCCAACAACCAACACCGCAGAGCGTCCGAAGTAAATAGACTGCGCGACTGAACTCCATAGGCTATGTGCCTGCCGTGCGCCATCCCGCCAAGTCAACCCAGGAGATTGGGGTGACAGAAAAACTCAGGCACGCCTTCCGTAACAAATTCTCTCTCACACACTTCCATCCATTATCACACTCGTACGCTGCACTCACTTGAGGCGTTTTAGCACCAGCAGCCATGACAAGTCTTTGGGGCAGGATGAGGGATGGTATTTTGACGGGTGACAGATTTGGTCATTATAACAGTGGAGTTCAAGGCAGGATCTGGCTGGTGGACACGCTTGCGCGGTGTGAGATTCACAGGCTTTCAGAATAAGCCTACAGGTCTGATCATCAGACAGAATGGAAAGAGAGGGGGTGTTTCAGACACTGAGATTATGAAAGAAAAAGGAGTATTTGATTTTAAGAATGCTAATGCATATTCCTACACTGCTTTTTAATGGTAGAACCGTCAATTTAATCAACACATACAGTCTCAAGTGCTGACCATCCTGTTCGCATCCTCTTTACACCAACAGGTGCAGCTGCAGTCTAAGCTGTGTCCATGCGTAACTGGTTGCAGTGAGTCACAACGGTTACCGCCTTCATGGATCAGGGAATTGGTGCCTATAGAAAGCTTACCTGTTAAATCGATGATTGCAGTCAATCAAGGTTCAATCTCCCAGGGGCTCCTCTCTGCAGAGGCTTATCCGACTTTGACACACTGTGTTTGCATCAGGTGCCGAGCAATTTAAGAGCCAAGCAGAAGTAAGGGTTTCTAAAATAATGCTCTGCTTGGACTATGTTCCGAAAACTGTTATGTTGAACATCAAACTGCACTTATTCACTGGTTTCAATTTCCATTTAAAATTCCACTTAGGTGCTTAATGATATGCTATTGTTTCCTCAGATCAGCTGTGATTCGTTTGAATGGCCGTCCATCCGTCTTCATCTCCAATCTCCATATCTGAGAGTTGGGTGATGATAGTGGTGCCTGGTCTTCGGAGCCCCCACCCAGTGATTCACTCCCGCGGCACAGACGGACGACACCCAGCCGCCCACGAGTCTGGAGCGCGGTGTTAACCGTAGCCCACTCTGTCTCTATAAATCTAATATCAAATGCTCTGTCGAACAAAAACACGGATAAACGTGGGTTGAAGATCTATTTAACGACCGCTTCCACTCTTGAGATCGATAAAACAACAGTTGACGGACGGTTTCGGTTGAAAGGGATCCCCCGTTGTTGCCGGTCCATTTGTCTTCTGCTGTTGACAGAGTTAACCCATTTATAGTCCAATCGGGGGTGGGAGGGACGATGCGCCCGGAGCAGAGGTGGAGGTGTGTTCGTGTGATGTCGATTTGCTCAGTGGACACGGTTTCTCTCGCAGTTATTTACACCAAGCACGCGTGTGTGTATGCGTTTTTGGGTTTGTTTCTGCGGGTGTTACAACTCCATATCAACGACTCAACATTCTGAACTGGTCACTTTCTTCACAAAACCTGACATTTAACTGCTGTCAAATGAATTTCACCACAAGCAATATGGGATTTTTCTTAGTTCTTCCTTAAGGAATAAATGAGAATGTTCAGCTCAGCCCACCAACAGGAAGTTGACCAAAATATCACCGTCATTTATTCCCATTGCCTATTGCCCATTATGAAGGGGGGATATCGTTTGGGATTAATGTACGACAACAAATGTATTGAATTCTTAAAGCAATAGTTTAACCTCCTAAAAAGATATATTATGGCAGTATTTGCAGTATGTATTATTCACACGATTCCTGCAACCAGGCAGTGCCAACAGTGCAACATGGGCTAGCTAATTGTGAGTGCTACAGTTACACGATGGGAATGCTGAAAGGATAGGCTCTTGTGGTAGTGCTAATGTGCCACTCTCCATGGTGCTGAGCAGTTTCTCCAGTTCCGCAGAGTAAAATAAACCAAAGAATGAGGGAGTTATGAGATCAAATGTTTCTACAGGTGTTTGTACACTGAAGAGCATTGCACGCTTGTGCCTCTCTCCGTTTAGCTCTGTTTTCCATATAGGAACCTTGTCAGTGTTTCTGTAACTGTTGAAAGAGAGAATTTAACTGAAGCAGTAGAACGTATAATTTAGTTTGTAATTAAGCTGACAGGTCACCTTCAATTAGAGAAGCGAGACTAGGGAACCAAAAACCTAGTGATGCAGAGGAAATCCATATTATATAGGATGTAAGAGTGCTTCCGTCTGCATGTAAATGAACTGATCACGGACTTTAATGAAAACTTCCTGCTAGGATTACATGCCTTCCCTTCATCTGGTCTGAGTGTCTGGCCATGAGCCCTGAGGGAAGACAGCTGGGCCGGTATCGGCGATAATGATCCAAACATTTTCAGGTGCAGGAGAGGGGGACTCATTGACTATAAATAGGTCTGATTGCCACTGATCACGTCTGAGTGGAACACAGGTGCCTTTAAAAAAAAAATCTCCCACAAACTCATTTTGTGAGTCAGACATGTTTGTGTGCACAGGACATTTTATGAAACAGTCCCTCTCGATCACACACGCAAGCGTTTAATCGTCATGAAAAACGGGGGTAAAGCTACCAGCATCTTGTGTAGTGACCTGTTTCAAACGAGGAGAATATAAAAACCTTTGTACTCGGATTAAATAGTGATGTCTAACTTCGTGTGACGTTGACTTCCTTGTACACTAAAAGTTTGAAGGTCAAAGTTGATGTACATTGACAGAGAGTTGTTGACGCTGCCCCAGTATGGGTAAACCCTAACCTAACACACACAGAAAGAGCAGTTTCAGCTTGCAGGCTTGCAATAATGTATTCACCCACCCTTTCCAATTCAACCTCATTTTGATTAGCATATAAACATTTTCATCATCCATTCCACTCCATAGCTATTATTCCTCTTCTCCCAAAATGTGTTGACCTTCCACGGGGAAATGCGGGGTGCTGTCAAATCAACACTCGGGTCTAATAATAGTAGCATCAGGAGCAATTCAACCCCTGAAATAATACATTCAATATATGCACATTCACCCAAGATAGTGCTGACGAACTGAGATACCAAAACAATCAGAAAACAGGTGTGTGTGTGGTGCGGCAAGCAAATGTGTTGGAGTGTAACTGTCTTCCTATGTTCAGTTCATTGAAATTGTCTCAACATCCACTTAATTCTACTTATGAGGCATATGATTTGACAGACATACTGATTTGTAGATGTAAAAATGTCCTCTGTTGGATAATAAAGGTTAATGATTTTTTTTTTACAATCACAGACACACACATGCACACACACTGACACTCTGCCCTGTAAAATAAATTATTTTCCAATACGTCCAACAGTAAAACTTTGAGCCACTCCAGAAGGTTATGCCTGTAGCAACACATGCGTTATGCAACAGCATGTGAATTTAACATGAGACCTTCAGAGTCAGAAGTGATAGCAGTAAACTAAAAGGAAAAGAGAACTGCGCATACACCCACCCATGCATTCACACACACACACACACACACACACACACACACACACACACACACACACACACACACACACACACACACACACACATACATAAAACACACTGACACACACATGGTATGGCTTCCTAGAACAGAGAGTGACAACACACAAGGGTAATCTGACATCTTCAATGACTACATTCTGTGTTCGGTGATGGAAATGTGCTCCGAGATGTCATTTCACTGAAATGAATTTCCAGAGCAGCCCTTCTGACGCACAGCACCCATCGATTGAGATGAAATAGGTCTATTGGGGAACATAGCAGGGAAGCTGCCTGTGTGACCCTAGCATTCGGCTCACGTGCACAAGTGAGTCTCTTTAAAAGCTCAGAAAATAAATTCCAGCTCAGTAAAGAGTTGGTCGTTGTGACCTCACAGAGCTGTCAAATGGATTTCTGGTTCTGTTATGTGAAACCATGAGATAGTATTGATTCTTTTTTTTTTTTTTACTGCTTAAATGTTGCAACCACCTGCACATATATTTTCCTATTATACTGTGTATAAAGATGAGAGATTTGGACGTTGACAAGGTCCATGCTGTTTTAGTGTTAATAAAGTAAGGTCTGGATTCCATCTGCTTTTTCTAAGGCAGTAAACACATGCTAAGTTTAAAAAAGTCACATCAAATAAAAATACACATCCCACAGAGAAAATGGATAAAAACACAATTTTATTAGATTTAATGCATTTAATGTTAATTTGGCCTGCATCTCTCTGCCATCTAACATAATTATGTGTTGGATGTACATCAAAATCTCTGTTTCTGACCTACAAACTTCCCTGCATCTGAAATACATGCGGCAATGTTGGACTCCAAATCAAGAACACTTACAATCAACATGATGAAAAATAACTCATTTGTCCTGCAGTATGTGTGTTTGTGTGTCTGTCTGTGTGTCCGTGTGTGTGTGTGTCCGTGTGTGTATCAGATCCGTGCAGTATGCATACAATCAGTGTGACCTTGGTACATTGAGACTGGCTGTGGAGAAAACATTGAGAGGATTGGGGAGGGGAGAGGATTGTTCTTGTTTGAAGCTGCCAGATAACCTGCGTCTGAAACGTTAACTTGTAACAATGACATAAATATAATACATGGCGAGCTGATTTGTTTTCTCAGACCCTCAGGGTGGGGGACAGAGGTCGATTCAAAACTCAGAGCTCATTCTTTATTGCTCATTCCTATAGCTGCCTGTCAGAGCAACCTTTTAGCGGCTGACAATATCCTCTCCAGCTCTTAATAACGCTGTAATCTATAATACATACAGTGTCACATATATCCCTCTCCTCTCCTCCACCCCAGCTCACCATGTCCACCACTGCATCCTCCAGACGCCACCTCCCCAAGTCTGCCATCCATCCTACCCTCTTCCTGCACTCCCGGCTCTCTCACTCCCTTTCCTCCACTGTGTTAATAAGTGATGACTCTGGCACTAGCGTTGGTCTGTTTGTTTATCTGAAACAGTGAGGGGAGACAAGCCCGTCTGGAAGAATTAAATATGTCTGAAATGCTAAAGAGGCACATGTGCACTCATACACATTCATGCACACTCAAGCATACACACACACACACATACCCATAGTCAGCTAACCTTAGAATCCCTTCTGAGCCATCTTGAGTCACGGCTCTCTAAATTAAATAACGATGAATTCAATTAGAGTAAATGAAACATCAGTAAAGTGCGGTGAGGGGGTGAGAGGGGGAGAGCTGGAGAGGGGCGGGGCTGTGGAGGGGATGCAGAGCCAAACTAGGGATAGACGTAAAGGGGAGTGGTAAGGAGTGTTCACAAGGTTAGAAAGGAACATGGGTATATGAGGACAGAAATGTTTTTCTGGAGAAAATGTATGGTTAAGGAAATGGAGGAAATTGTGGGGCAGGGTGGAGTAAGAGGAACAGAAAGTGGAGGTTCGAAGGAGATTCAGGGAATATACAAGAGGATGGGTGCACTCATTGTGGCAGAGTAAATGGTTTAATGTTGATGCAGTAGTGGGATAATGGATTTGTTGTGATGACTCAGACGTTTCATGCCACACAAAAAGTACTCTTGGACAGAGTTTTCTTTGAGAACGTACCTACAGGGACCAGAAATGACTGAGGGTGGAGAGACAAAGTGGCCTCTCTGGTAGGATAACAACCCGTGGAAATGTGAAGAACATCAGATCTGGAGCTCAATCTGTGCCACCCCCCCTGCAGACAGTCCCCCCCTGCAGACAGTCCCCCCTGCAGACAGTCCCCCCTGCAGACAGTCCCCCCCTGCAGACAGTCCCCCCTGCAGACAGTCCCCCCCTGCAGACAGTCCCCCCCTGCAGACAGTCCCCCCTGCAGACAGTCCCCCCCTGCAGACAGTGCCCCCCTGCAGACAGTTCCCCCCTGCAGACAGTCCCCCTGCAGACAGTGCCCCTGTTCACCCCCCCTGCAGACAATGCCCCCCTGCAGACAGTGCCCCTGTTAACCCCCCTTGCAGACAGTGCCCCCGTTCACCCCCCCTGCAGACAGTCCCCCCCTGCAGACAGTGCCCCTGTTCACCCCCCCCTGCAGATAGTGCCCCCCTGCAGACAGTGCCCCTGTTCACCCCCCCTGCAGACAATGCCCCCCTGCAGACAGTGCCCCTGTTAACCCCCCTTGCAGACAGTGCCCCCGTTCACCCCCCCTGCAGACAGTCCCCCCCTGCAGACAGTGCCCCTGTTCACCCCCCCCTGCAGACAGTGCCCCCCTGCAGACAGTGCCCCTGTTCACCCCCCCTGCAGACAATGCCCCCCTGCAGACAGTGCCCCTGTTAACCCCCCTTGCAGACAGTGCCCCTGTTCACCCCCACTGCATACAGTGCCCCCCTGCAGACAGTGCCCCCCTGCAGACAGTGCCCCTGTTCACCCCCACTGCAGACAGTGCCCCCCTGCAGACAGTGCGCCCCTGCAGACAGTGCCCCCCTGCAGACAGTGCCCCTGTTCACCCCCACTGCATACAGTGCCCCCCTGCAGACAGTGCCCCCCTGCAGACAGTGCCCCTGTTCACCCCCACTGCAGACAGTGCCCCCCTGCAGACAGTGCGCCCCTGCAGACAGTACCCCTGTTCAGCCCCACTGCAGACAGTGCCCCCCAGCAGACAGTGCCCCTGTTCACCCCCACTGCAGACAATGCGCCCCTGCAGACAGTACCCCTGTTCAGCCCCACTGCAGACAGTGCCCCCCTGCAGACAGTACCCCTGTTCACCCCCACTGCAGACAATGCGCCCCTGCAGACAGTACCCCTGCTCAGCCCCACTGCAGACAGTGCCCCCCAGCAGACAGTACCCCTGTTCAGCCCCACTGCAGACAGTGCGCCCCTGCAGACAGTGCCCCCCAGCAGACAGTACCCCTGTTCACCCCCACTACAGACAGTGCCCCTGTTCACACCTCTCGTCTAAGCTCCCTGTCCTCAGTAATCTCCCCATATTTTCCAGTCTCTCTTTCCTCCATCCATCCCTCCCTCATTTCCCCCTCCCCCTCCATTCCCCCAATATCTCTCCACATCTCTCCCTCTGTCTCCAGGGACCAAGAAAAGAGGCCAGCACCGTCCTGCTGCAAGTTTGGGCTTTATCGCCGTGGCAATGGGGCTGTCAAGGCGGGGGAATTAATTGTTTCTGGGATTCCTATTGGCCCAGAGAAGAACTTCACAGAATGGCTATTATCTGTAGAGAGAAAGAGCGAGAGAGGGAGAAAAAGAGAGCGAGAGAGGGAGAAAAGAGAGAGAGAGAGGGGGAAAAAGAGAGAGAGAGGGAGGGGTTTTCCTTCTTCTTTCCAACCGCAGGCCTCTGTTATTTCTCTGTTGCTGCCCCCCTATCTATCCTCCTCCTCTGTCAGGGCAAGCCCACCCCCCCCCACCCCCACCCCACTGAGCTGTATGCGCTGGGGGCGTTCACCTTGACACGGACAGCCAACCAGCAGGCTGAATGTCCATCTCAGAAGTGACAGCATTATAAAAAGATTGTTAGGGACTCTGGAAATACAACAGTACATCTGGGGTTCCACAACCATGCCTTTTAATGAGATGCTTTAATGTAACACCACTCTTCTTTTCATGTCGTCCTATAGGACAGCTTACTGTGGACGATGCTGAAACCGAACTGGCCGAACATGTGGAGCCTGACTGTCCAATGAAAACAAGAAAATGTTCCTTTCAGTTATGTGAAAAGCCATAATCGATCTCCTAATGCTTGTTAACTGATATCTGTGTGAAATATTGATTGGGTAACAAAGCTCCAGTGGAGATTCTAACAGACAATTAGGTGCTTGTTTCTGTCACTCAATGGAATGAGCGAGCTAAATCTGTTTAAATTGTCTCTGTGTCGGTTGATCTTCGGTTTGTTCCTTGCATCGAGGGATGGAAAAGGTACCATGGTAGATTGCATTGATAATTTTTTTTGTAAATAAGAGAGTGGTGTGTTTATGTACTTGTGAAAGCAATAGGAAAATAATGATTTACTGAAATGTTTTCTGGCATTAGTAAACTGTATTTCTCTCCTCTGTTGCCAGTTTTTTTATTTGGTCTAACAAGTGAATCTTGAATATGCCTTGAAAAAAAGACCAATGGGGAAAGTATCTCTCACACACTGACAAGGACTGGAGAGAGAAGACAGGAGCTTGATACAATTGAACGAGAAAAAACAGAAAGTGAGTGACATAGTCGTGTGTATGTGTGTGTGTGTGTGTGTGTGTGTGTGTGTGTGTGTGTTTGTGTGTGTGTGTGTGTAGGTATGTCTGTGTACGTGCACGTACACTGTGTGTGCTAAAGGTATGATGTGATTCATGACTGCATTCGGAGGGGGAGAGTAGAATCAAGGACGCACTTAATATGGAGAGGGGCTCCCATTAACATGCCAGCTAACCAGAGACTTACAGAGTGGAAGAGAATCACCTCCTGCACATGTGCATATACATACACACTCTGTAGTCAGGCAAATACCTTTGTGTTGCTATATCTTGATACATTTTGGCTCAACTTGTTTCACACATTGGTTTGTTTGACTAGGTTGTGCAAAATACATAAAAAAATGACGTGTATTTAAGACATAACATTGTTTCTTCTCCTCTGCACTGTGGATATGGACTATAATCGTAGAGTTTGTTGACTTGTTAGCGAGAGTTACAAACCTGGGTGCTCATTAGAAACATTTGGAGACTCTCTTTTAGAGTGTGGAATGGCTTTACACACACACACACACACACACATAAACACACTAACACACTCCTGGCGGTGATTCTCACTAATTACAGGGAGTAAGATCTCAAGGGGCCTGGGAAAACAGAGAAATCCCCCACGGCATGCTGGAACCTGTAGTGCCCTGCAGCATCTCGGGAAGAGAAGTTCTCCCATTTAATCACACAGTCTCTTGCCTGCTGGTCACATGACCAAGAAGTAGGCCAGGTCCAGACAGGGGCCACGTGTGTGAAGCTGGAATAGTATCGTGTGTGTGCGTGCGTGTGTGTGTGTGGTTAGGGGTGGGGAATGAGAAGGGAGGGGGAGATGGACAGAGAGTGTCATCAGCTTCTGGGGTTTCAACATAAAGGATAAAGAGAAATGACACACACACACACATCACACACACCCAACTCTCTCCCATATACACACAGAGATCCATGCACTCACGCTGCCAAATCTAAGATGATAAGATGAGGTGTCGGAGTCTTTTGGAGATCGAGCCAAAAAAAACAAAGGAAATGGACAGACACACACATACACACTCACACACACACATAAACACTTACGCATATACACACACACACACACACACTCTATTTTCGTCCATGGCTTATAAAAGCTCATGGAGACCAATAAACAGAGCTGGCAAAGGTTCTCACTTAAAGTTACTCATATTTTAGGCTGATTGCAGTCAGATTAATCTAGTTTAAAAGGCAGTGGAACAATATGGAGAAGGAGCAATCAACAGACACAGTCTTCACAAAGATGGCTATTTGGTTTAATAATTGAAAACGACCATGTTGATTTGGATGTCTCAGTTGGCTGAAGTGACTCTTCCATGCATTTATATTATTTATCATCCTGCTGATGTTTCATTAACGTGAAAAATCATTTCTGGCAGTTATGTACGCGTGTGCATCCAGGGAGCCGGGAAAACAGGAGATCTCTTTGTCTCTCTTATGTCCTTATGAGACAACTTTGTTAATGTCTCTTTAACCGGAGACCGAGTTTCTCAGATTCCTTTGTATGACATGCATCCAATCCTGCAAAGCCTGTTAATGACCAAGAAGCCTAACGACATGACCTGCAGAACTGCACCTGAGACGAATTCAGATTCAGGATGTCCCCTCCACACACTGGACCAGTCCATATGAGTGTTCACCAACTAAGATACCCAAGCATGAAAACACATGTGGGTAAACCGTCAGGCTCACAGGTTAATTGATCAAAGGGGACAAACACTGTAGAGACTGTATCTAACAGACTGGCCAGCCATGAGGGACTTCAGAACATGGACCATACACACAGTAAAAGACAAAGAAAAGGGTACACCCTGACACACCCAGCAGTAATACACACACACACACACACACACACACCTGAACACACACATGAACCCACACTACAAGATCAATATCTAATTTGACACAGCTCCCACCTTCATCAGGTCTGGCCAGCACAGCGAAATGTGTGACCTCCAACTGTAATCAGTGGCGACAATGACCCCATCGCTCCCTGCAACTACATGTGACAATGCAGCTTCCCATCGCACTGCGTAACTAGAAAGGGTTTGCTCTTGAGAGGGAGTAAAGTGAAAAACAGAATTATCATTTAGAATAGCTAACTGTGACTGAGGTGAACAACTGACCGAAGTGGAAAACACACTGTGGTTGAACCTCGCATTTTGTGTGTTTATGTGCGAGAGAGAGAAAGAGAGAGAAAGAGAGAGAGAGAAAATGGGGTGTGTGCATGTACCTCAATGTATGACTGCCATAGGTGTGCAAATATGCGTGTGTATGTCATCGTGTGGGACTGTCTATGAGTGTATGTGTGTACATGCGTGTTTGTGCGTCAAAACTCTCCTGGGCGTGTTTCTCCCCCTCTGTGCTGGATTTGCATCTCAATGACAAAGTTTATCTGCCAAACCGGCTGCACTCTCTCTAACTCCCAGAGAAAAGCCCCATTAAAGATCCCCTCAGAACCCAAAATACAAGCTAGATATATTCACTACCTCCCCCCTTTGGCAGACCTGCGATTCTCACAGCTTCCGGTAAAATGAAAAAGATAAACAACAAAAAAACAAACTTCCTGTGAAGCTGCCCTCTTTGTCCTTTCTCTGGTCCCATACTGTTTAAAACATCAGAGACCACATTCTGTTTATCTCACACATACACACACACACACAAATACACACACACACACACACAAACACACGCAGGTCTTTCAAACCCCTGTAGATATTTAACACCATGTGCTGTCAATCATTCCATGCAGCCAACCCTTGAAAGATTTTGACAGATGGAGTACTAGACTCCCATTGGACAACACAGCTGATCTGGCCGATTGACCCTGTCAATCTTGGTTCAGCCATCTCATCTTTCAATTCTGCAGAATGGTTGTGCAAAACAACCTTGTTTTGTTAAACACCCTTACATACTTAAACACAGACACACACACACTCATATGAATCAAAGAATTTCACAAAATGGTGTGCGATACTGTGGTTATGTTTGCAGTTTTTGTGACTTCCTGCTTTGGGCTGCAGGGCACACAGATCTAGAAGGGAACCGATCTTCAGTTCAGAGAGTGTTATCATCACACAGCAGAGACAGCTCAATTGTAAAACACAATTGCCCTCTCACAAGCAAGTGCACATCCCTACTGAAATACAGTGTGGAATGCACATTAAGTGCAGAAGGATCATATTTACCCAGAACAACCCCTGGGAAGGGGAGCAACAGCAAGAGGCATCCACACAAGCACCAGACAATATTCAATGCACAGTAAAAATTCTAAGGCATGCAAAAAAAGAAAGAAAAAAACCTTCGACAAGCAAACAAAACAAATATAGCTTTTGTTTTCTTTTTTATATTTTCGCTCAATAGTTTCTGGGTCATGTTATTTCAGTCTTTAAATGGCTCCACGGCTAAAACCCATTAAATCCCTGTATTCTCGTTCTCTGTGCAGAACGTGCTCAGACTTCCTGGTGTCTTTCGTTTCTGCTGTGTGCTGCCTGAACTCACAGTCCCTAAATGGACCTCTGCCTCTGCCCTCCCATAAGTCTAATCTACGTGTGGGATGCCTGGAGACTTCTCCCAGACAAAACAACCAGAAGATAAAGAGTTCATGTGTCCGGTAAGTGTTCTTGTCCGCTAGACCTAACAGCTGTTTTTGGACAATTAGAACAAATAAAGTCCAAGGCCAAAACATGGTCACAGTACGCTTTTCTGATCAGATAGTAGAATGAGGCCATGGGAAACTACAACCTGGGATCTTATTATATTTGAGCTGATGAAAGCTGCACAAATAGTCCTCATGACTTACCTGCACATGCTGTCTGGCGCTAAACACACACACACAAGCAGGTTAATAACTTGAATTAAAAAGATAACAGGAGCTTTTAATGGGATCGTTTTATCTGATTCCATTAACCTGATTGGCTTGACTCCCCCCCCCCCCATTTTTGAGGAGCTGGATCTCTAGTGACCTCTGGTGGAACTTAGCTCCATGTAGCACCTGCAATATTACAGCATTTCGAAAGAACCAAAACTTGGAACACATTTTTCCATATTTGTTTATTTGCATAAAGGTTTCAGTCAGACACAAGCAATAGCAAAGCCCTCGATGTCTTTCAATATGACATTTTGTATTCAGTTGGCAACTTGGCACCAAACATTGGAGTGCCATTTACCTGGTAGTGTGACTTGCTTCACCCTCTTTTACAGGAACATCTTAAGACCATTAAGGCTGCCTAACCAGACCCATGAGGTCGGATCATTAGTAAGTTGACAGTAAGGAGAATGATGGGGAAGCAGGACAGTTGACAACAGCGACGAGGCATCATTTAGAGTTGACACAGGCCACGCAGCAACCATGTGACCATGTCCCCCACATCCACAAATAAGGCAACCGTCATTCAACGGAAATCTTCACAAACGTGGAATTCTCGGACACGTCTGGTGTCTAACTGGGTTGGCTGTGAAGAGCTGGGATGAGGGACAGACGATGCATTCTGATTTGACCATCTGAAGCCGCAACTATTCCAATCCACTCATTTATTTACCGCTCTAACAAATGTAGGCTAAGAGTTAAAAATATGTCAAGAACTCACATCAATGTAGTGTTTCTATAGTTGTTTGCATCCTCAGTCTTCCCTTGAATCAAATCACGTCTTTGTACATGGCGTGCTTCTCTGTGTAGTGTATCTTGTGTATAATGTGTGTGTAGTGTATCTTGTGTATAGTGTGTGTGTAGTGTATATTGTGTATAGTGTGTGTGTAGTGTATATTGTGTGTAGTGTGTCTTGTGTATAGTGTGTGTGTGTGTAGTGTATCTTGTGTATAGTGTGTGGGTTGAGGAAGAATACAAACACAAAGCAAATCCCTAGCCTTGAAATCTTGCCTGGACTGCCAAGCAATTTTCCATCCAGACATCTGCCCATGCAGCAAGCATTGGCTCTCATCCAAATATTAAAAAGGCTGGGATCAATTCCCAGAGAATGCCAGTTCAAACTGTTAGTCTATCTATAATTCAATAGGTTCACCAGGACTGACCCCTAACATTGACTGTAGTTCATAATCAAATGACTTTTTAAACCTTCTTTACTGGAAAGAACAACACGTCTCCTCTGCACCCCAGCATGTTCTGAAACTCTTCCCTTTTTCAAAAGATAAAGCCTAGTCATCCTAGGAAAAAGAAAAAACAACTATCACAGCAACATCTGGGTGGTAGCAAGATAACTTAAAATGGTGCTCATAAGATACCTTTGCTCCACAAAGCTGACCACACAACCCACACAGTTATGGCAAGTTATGGCAGGGTCAAAGTTCTCAGGCAGTGCTCTCTGGACTGGAGTATAATCATCTTGGTCGACTTACACCCCAAACAACAGTCCTGGGCTCAGAGTACGTCATCCCTCATACTCACATTGAGCAACACAGGGAAGATGCTATACCTGACCCAGGGGGGGGGCTACTTCCTGCTCACACAGGAAGTAGGCCCACAGACCCTGCGGGGAGCATGAAGAGAGAGAAGAGGACAGGAAGTGTCAGCAAGCTCTCCAGACAGCCCTTAAAAGCACTATGGCATAACGGGCTTCACAAACTACCCCCCGACAACACCGAGAAATTAACAATATGAAAACAAGTAAGGCACATCGACAATTGATCTCAATAATAATAATAATACAAATAATAATAGAAAAACAAACACTTGAAATGACATCTTAGCTGAATGTTTAGGTTCATTTGTTTCTACAGACAAGCATGATACAATACATTGGTGCATGCAAAGCTACTGTTGGGCAAGGCTGCCCAGGTACCAAGCATCAAGGGCTACCAACAAAAAGCTAGTAAAACACAAACAATGAAAATATACTGCGCCGTAACACCGCTATTTCTTGGAGGATGGAGTCTGGGCCCTGAAT
Organism: Hypomesus nipponensis; assembly: GCF_054491055.1. Taxonomy (NCBI): domain Eukaryota; kingdom Metazoa; phylum Chordata; class Actinopteri; order Osmeriformes; family Osmeridae; genus Hypomesus; species Hypomesus nipponensis. The sequence continues at coordinate 5,196,693 of NC_140365.1, forward strand.
CTGGAGCTCTGAGAGAGAGTTCCTGTCACTGATGTCAGGAACACACACACACACACACACACACACACACACACAAACCTTAAAAATATAAAGATCACCATTCACTAACATAATCAGTCAACCCCACCATATCGCATGGTCACAGCTAGCGTCAGGTACGCACACAGCATCAGCACCCTGGTCCTGAGACCACAGCACCAACCTGAGGGGCAGCCAGTAGCATAGAGGACTGCACACCTAGCTTTGGGCCAGCATCCCCACACACTGGCCCTCCTGTTCTCTGAGAGCCCACGGTCCCTGTGTGTCTGGCCTGTGGCACACAGGGAGCAGGCCTGAAAGGGTGTTTCTTCTCTCCAGAAATGAGTAGGCACGTCTTGGTAGCAAGCAGCAGTGAGTAGGTCACGGTCGACGCCTCGCCCCTTTGTCCATGTCCTCCTCAGGGGGAGGGGGGGGTGGGGGGGGGTGGGGACTGGATCACACCTCCTCGAAGAAGGCCATCTGGGCCATGTAGGCTGAGTTCCTCTGCCAGGAGAGAACAGGACGAGAAAGAAGAGAAAGAAGCTTTGAAGGACAGGGTATGCCTAGCGGGTAATACAGTAGCCCACCACTAAAACACACAAGCCGACTCTGAGGTGTCCCCTGCTCGCATATCTAAGTTTGAATCCGTTTCAGAGGTTACGGTCAGATATCCTTGGACGGTGACATGGAGTAATGACGGACATCTATAGAAGACAAACAAACAAACAAACAACACGCAGACGTACGTTGCTGTGGGGTATGTAGGGAGGCTCGGGGTGGTAGCCCCTGGCCTCACTGCGGAGGTTGTACCCGGCCGAATGCTGCTGCTGCTCCTCAAGCTTCAGAGACTCGATCTCTGACTTGAGCTCCTTCAGCTGGTCCTGCAGGTGCTTACTCTTCTCCATGTACTCTAGTCTGGGAGAGAGGGAGAGAGCGAGAGTAAAAATGTGACTGAGAAAGAGAGGAGGGGGGGGGGGGCAACGTGCGACAGAAGGCAAAAGGAAGGAATGCAGGGATGACCAACACGAGGCCACACACACACACCGCACCGTCATGCTGGACTCTCGAGAGACATGAGGGGCGAGCCGGCCCCCAGCTCACCTCTCCCTCTCTATCTCCATGGACAGCCTCTTCATGTCGGAGTCCTTGAAGTCCAGCCTCATGGACTCGGGCTCGTAGGCCAGGTCCCCCGTCTCAGGGGGAGGTGGCGGGGTGGAGTACGCTGCTATGAGCTGGAACACACACACGTCCAGGTAGAGTTCAACAGTGTTACGGGGTGGAAATTCAATCTACGCCAGGGTTCTCCAATCCTGGTCCTCAGGTGCCACTGTCCTGCATGTTTTAGATGTTTCCCCAGGTGTACTGGAGGCGGGGAAACATCTAAAATATGCAGGACAGGATTGGAGAACCCTGGTCTAGACTATATGCATGCTCCAATCCCAGTTGCTATGGCTACAGTGTGTGGGGGGGTTGGGTACCGGGTATGTGGTCTTGGTTATGTCCAGCAACTTTTGCTTGGCTCTCCTCTCAGCATCCTTCGCCTCGTTCAGATCCTGCTTCAAGTGGTCCGCCTCCTTCGACCTGGGGTAGCAAAAACAAGCCAATCAGAGGACAGCCCTTCTGAAACGAGGGGACAGGAGGGTGAAGGAGGGGAGGAGCTTTCTGCGGACCTCCTCTCAGACTGCTCCACCAGTTTGACGGCCAGCTGCTCGGCCTCTCTCATCTTCTGCTCCATGAGCCTCTTCTCCTCCTTGGTCTTGAGGGCGGTGACCTCCAGCCTCTGCCTCTCCTGCTCTGCATCGGCTGCCTTGTGGGCCAGCAGCTTGGCCTCCTCGGACGCGATGGTGGCTTTCTCCGCCAGCAGGTCGGCCGCCTCCTCCGAGCGCAGCTGGACAAGACACACCCACACACACACAAAGACACACACACAAAGACATGTTTTTCCTTTAGTGCTAATACTGGTGCCGGCCCTGGGGATCTGCTACTCTCCACCTCCGCTAGGATGACCGGCTCGTACCAGCGCCTCATTGGCCAACCGAGCCTCGTCCTGCAGCTGGAACAGCCGGCGCTCCATCTCGTCCTTCGCTCGCTCCGCCTCTTCCCTCATCTGCTTCTCCCGAGCCAGGATCTGACGCTCCACCTAGCGGCAGGGAAGCCAATCACAGATGGGAATCAGCCTTTGATAAACCGATCCAAACCAAATGAATAACCATGGGATAGACTCTCTGGCTGAGAGCTGACCTTTTTCCTGGCCTTTTCCTCTTTAGCCTGCGTCTTCATCTGCTGCACCTCGATGGAGTCCACCTTCCTCCTCCGCATGAAGAGGTCATGGTTACCAATGCAGAGCTGCAGAATCTGTACAGACACACACACGCACACAACTGTTTCTGCTGGTGTTTACCTACCACGGTGGACAAATCAGTTTGATGTTCAGATAACGTTGCCATGGAAAAATCGAGTCACCAATTTGTTGACTCTCAGCTGGGAGGAGTAGAATTTGAACACATCCATCTTCTTGTCCAGAGGCTTTATCGTGAACTGCAACAGGGGAGCACAGAGAGTTCAGCACGTGGCACGCAGACACAGCTGTTATGCATCTCCACTAATAGGATCTTACAGTTGAAATCCAGTACTAAACGAGAAGCTCACCTCTTTCTCGCTGTAGGAGATGTTGCGGATGCCGCTCCAGGTGAAGGACTTGTTGGGGTTCAGTTTGCTGTTGGGGCTGTAGATATGAAGACCTTGGGCTGCCACTCCCAGAAGCAGGTCTGTGTCCCTCTTGTTTTGCTACATGGCATCATTTGTTATTGGACCGCATTATGGATTTCCCATACCTTTACATTATTGGTCATTCAAGAACAAGGTACATAACAAACAACTGTGTTCTTACAAAGGCAACAAAAACTGCTGTTCGAGGACTTACAGTGATGGCAAAGTAGCTGACTCCATACATCTCCAAATCCTGAGCGATCTTCAGATAGTCCATCTCAGCCTCATCCCTGGTGACAGAAACACAGCCCTCAACATTCAACTCCTCACAGGTCCGTTTGTTTGGTTTCTCATGCTGGTTGAGCCTGTCGGTGAGAGCACTCGTACCTGGCGATGCCTCTGTGTTCAGCGTACCAGGCTGTGATCTTCTCCTCCCACATGTCTGCTGTCATCTGGTACTGCATCAGAACCTGCACACACCAAACACCATTCATGCACATGTAGCCGGTGTGTGGTGAAACTCACTTCTCAAGTATGTGACAGGCCACCCGCGTCAACGAATTGCTAGCTTTTTGTTGGCGTAGTTGGTAGTGGTGGCGCTTGGGAAGTCAGAGGTGGTGAGTTCGACTCCTGGTCGGAGTGGACAGTGCCTCTGACGGAACTTGCAAGACCACGTCTGTTACACACAGCTGACATTGGAAATGCCTCAGGCACCCACACACCCACACACACAACTTACACTTTTGGGCAGGAGCTCATCTTGGGCCAGGAACCCTGGCTTGTGGAAGTTTGGGTCATAGTCTCCATACTGTAGCAATAACAAAGGAAAGGTGTGTCAGCCTTGCACTGCCGTCTATAAACATCAGACACCGAGGACAACTGCAAACTTGAAATAACCACAGCTGCACCACTGCAGAATTTTTTTCTGCCAAGCGACAACTATGAATATGAATGACATAGTTAAAGAGATACAAATCAATGAGAAACATTGAAACAACAGTACCAATCTGGATGCAACACATAGTATGGTGAGGTTAGACTATCTTACCTTGGCCTGAACTGCATAGGATGCTAGGAGGACAGAGGCTTCAGGGGAACAGAATATCTCTTCATCTAAAATCTGTTTTTTCACCTGAGGAGAATCCAAGACAGGGAGTCAGTGTTGTGGAACACAGTGCAGCCATTAAACTTGAATAATGTCCTCAATAAATCTCTCTGACAAGAGCACAAATACTGAGCGAGACAAGAGAAATCTTAATACAAAAGAACACCTGGGCCATATTCAAAGTAATGAAGGAGTGGCTTCCTTAATAAAAAATGATTGATAGACAGTAGAAGGGGATGCTACCTGCAGAAAGAAGAGATGCTGAGTTATTTCCTGGACCAACTCCAGTTCCACCTTCTCTGGGAAAAACTTGGCCAGGAAATGAAACGTTATGGGCGAGTCCTTCGGAACCTCTTGATCTAGTACCTTAATAAAACAAACAAAGATTTGACGTTAACACACAGGTTTTATTTTGACTGTAAAACAATATATTTGGGGGGTCAGATGGCTGAGCGGTTAGGGAATTGGGCCATTAATCAGAAGGTTGCCAGTTTGATTCCCGCGCCAAAGTGAGATTGTGTCCTTGGGGAAGGCACTTCACCCTACTTGCCTCAAGGGGAATGTCCCTGTGCTTACTGTAAGTCGCTCTAGATGAGAGTGTCTGCTAAATGACTAAATGTAAATATTGCTGCTGATCCTGGTCACTCACCCGCTTCTCTGTCTTAAGCCAGGCATACGTGTCCTTGACCATGTACCTGAGCCCAAAGAACCAGGTTTCCCTCAAGCCCACAGTGCGACACACCAGATCAAACAAGTCTTTACCTTTCCACTTCACCTGAGAGCAGCGGACAAAAAGTGGAAAGAGAGCAAGAGAGGGACATTTATATTGATCGCTAACACTTTTGTTATGACACTGATGCAGTTTTTGGCTGAAACAACTAGACTATTACCTCACAGCTGAACTCCACTTCAGCATCCATAGTAATTACTTTAACCTTGAAAGTCTTTGGTTGTTTCTTTTTTAAGCCTAATATTGACATCTTGGCGTCTTGATTGTAGATGTGATACCTTTTGAAAACGCAACATAAAATCCATGATCACATTACCATAGTTCTTGTGGCAGCAAGACATTTTAACATCTACCAGTTAACGTTGTTTAACAACTAAAAACACAACTAAAACAACTAACAACTAAAAACACAGATACATGATGCTGTGTTATTGTGGAATTTGCAAAGTACTGTAGATACGTTTAGGCCTAACAATCAGCAACATTAAAAAAAATGTATATACAAAAGGACATTTGTCAGCTCATAAATTTGCTGTTGTATCTGTATTTGTATGTATGCTAGAACACTTCTTATTTATAATGATTAGCACACAATTGTGCAGGATAGCTAGCTGGAAATAGACAGCTAGCGTTAATCAGTAATGTAAGCTGACGAGTTGTGTGCTAGGCTTTCTTGCTCTGCTTCTAGCTACAACAGTTGGTAAACCGGAAGGAATGATCATCTAACAATACCTTAGAAAGTCGTTTTACTAGATGTAGTCCGTGTAGCGACCTGGAAAAAATAGTAAACTTTTTCGGGCCCAAGTCAGGACGGGCAGAAAAGGTCTGAGCCAATGGTTAGCAAGCTAGCAGGTAGCTAGCTAGACTAGCAAGCACTAGCTACCAAAATGCGATTAACCCTGCACTTTAAAACAAATCAAAAGCAAAGTAGAGGGATGAACAGAACTTTTTATAATCGTCCATAATGACAAACACGCCATTCAGAAAATTCAGATTCATGCGCTACGGGTGTCAGACTGGACGGTAAGCAGGTTGCTAGCTAGCTAACACACTGGCTAATGTAACGTGAGCTAGCTGGCATGTTTAGCCAAGACTTTCCAGAAACTATTGTTTTGACTCCAAAGTTGCTCACTCAGCACTCTACAGGTGGGAACGTGAATTACATTGGCAGTGGTTACAAATCCGGCGCGTGCGCTTTTACAAGATGAACATTGCACTAGCAGTGCAATGTATTGCTAATGCAACTGGCCACGACTCTGTAAACACAATTCAAATACGACAGTTCTCTAGAGTTGAAGAGTAATGTCAGATACCAGAACGTTTGCGGACGTGAAGAAAGTTATCTTATCTGCACACAGAAACACAGGAGCCGACGATAAAGTTGGCTTCTACGACAGATGGGCAGATAATTATGACCAGGTAATGTGTAAACCTAAAATATTTCCAACTATAAAAACACGCACGTAACATTACCTCCTGCGTTAAATTATTCACCACGACCTTGCCAATGGTAGCTGTATATAAACAAATTGAAAGTATGTGCTATGGTTCACTGTTCAGGAAAAGCTACACACAAAACAGCAAACCCTAGTGGCTGTCGTGGGTTACACTTGTGGAACCCCATACATTCCCAACAATTTAAACAAACGACGGAAAGCAATGTTGTCAATTTATGCCATGCGTGTAATTTCGTTGTAATTCCCGATTTTCTAGGATGTAGGTATTCTGGACTACCGAGCTCCAAATCTTGCTGCAAATTGCCTGTCCTCTACTTTCCATGGGGATCGAAAGGAGGCTGTGGTTTTGGATGTTGCTTGTGGTACTGGATTGGTCGCTGGACAGGAAAGAACACAACCGGACCCATAACCGAGTCAATAATCACAGAAATTGAAATGTGATCACGTTCAGATACTATCCTTAAATATTCATACGTCACAATAATGAATAACAAAAAGTCTCTTATATGTTTACTTGTAAACAGATGAAGAAGATGGGCTTTGGTCATTTTGTGGGTGTTGATGGGAGCAAAGGCATGTTGGAGCTGGCGAGTAATACAGGGCTTTATCAGGACCTCAGGCACTGCATGCTTGGAGTGGAGTCATTGCCTGTCCAGTCAGGTATCCTATGCTTTGAACTGTCAACTCCATGTAAATAGCAATTTATATTATTGATAATATATATATATTATTGATAATATATATATATATATATATATATATATATATATATATATATATATATATATATATATATATATATATATATATTATGAATGAATTAAGGTCAATACTGTGCTGGGATCCAAATGGTAATCCACTCACTTATCCTGTATTATCAGTCCTCAGTGTTTCTCATTAAATTCTTCTCTCACCATCTTCTCCTGTAGGTTCGTTTGATCTAGTTGTGATTGTCGGAGCTCTGAGTGTTGGTCAGGTACCTGTAGCTGTGGTGAGAGAGCTGTGCCAGGCTGCCAAACCAGGTAAAAGCTAATCTGTTTCAGTATAATGAATAAGGCTTGACAACTACTTAGACCTACAAAGATGAGCAAACCCACATACCTTATGCTACCTGTTCCAAGGGGGCTATGTTTGCATGACAACCAGAGGTAACCACGACAACGTGGATTACAAGGCATCCCTGGAGCGTGAGCTGGATCTCATGGAAGTGGAGGGGCTCTGGTGTCGAGTGATGGTCACAGAGGTTGAGAACTGGGAGAGAGCAGTATCCGATCAGGAGGATGGATACATACCTGGAGCAGTATACCTGTATCAGAGGTCACTAGGGCAACGGAGCACATCATCATCATCATCATCACCAAAGTGACAATGCATCTGCAGGACATATAAGAAGCTGTTTGTTTGTGCAGGAAAACAATTGTTTTTGTTGATTCTGTTGGTGTAATCCTCTATTTAGGTTTCTCCAGACCCTATTACCACAACGTCCTGTTTACCCCCTAGATTTGCAGTGCTGTCTGATCAAACTGTGGTACGAAGGTCTGGGGCAGTTGAGACAATGACAAGGCTAACCAGTCTTGACTGAAATATACGTCTAGAGTTGACGACTGTTTTTTTGTTGTTGTGATTTTACTGTAAATGTACCACTAGGTTGCAGTATTTACCCAGCAGTTAAGAATACCTTTGGGTCTTACTCTGAAAAGAGACAATATCAGGACAGAAGCAACTGAAAATCTTGGACAACCTCAATAGATGTGTCAGTCTTGTTTGCCTGTGACGTTGTTGCTAAATTTGGACTGGATCTTGACAGTCAATTGTCTGAGACTGTTTAACCTGACATCATCCTCCCCTCTGCCTGCTCATGTAGTGATCTCATCCCTGCTAGCCATGACTGATACACACACAAATACACAGACCAACATCATTCAATGTCATGTCAAGAACATATTATTTTCCCCCACACACACACAATTTAACTCTCTTCAGACACATACATACTGTTGTCATACATACACGGCACACTAAGTCAGTGCCACATCAATGTTTTGTAGATCTTTCATGGCATTCTTTGAACAACATGGTTCGAGAAGACTTGAACATTCTACCCAATAAACACAGAATATTTGTGTCCAATGTTCATGTATTATACTATTTTAATTGGAGAAGTTTTTTGATTCCTCTTTGATCATTATTTGTTAGTTTACGTAAATAAATTTAAAAATCCACCAAAAGAGCATAATTGATTTTCCTTTTAAAAATAATTGCATCTGGACCAGCAAACGCACTACGCTATTCTACACATGGAAAAATAATGATGCAGATGAAAGTATCACAGATGTTTCAATCAACAAATCCAGGAAAATCACATGGTCTAGACTAAGTGAAACTCAATTTAAATAATTCACAAACACACCTTGTTTCTGTTCTCTCTCACTGCCAGTCTGCCTGAGCTCACTCTCTGTCAAACCGGTTTATCTGGTGGCTTCTAAGTATGAATGGTGACGCTGGAGGTAATGGCTTTTTTCAGACCACATACAAACCAGAGAACGTCCATTTTCCTAACTATAACCAGTCCATAGCAGTGTCCATTTTACGATACAAAAACAAACAGAACCCTTTTGTTATATTTTTACTGTAAAAGTATCAAAGAGCTTTAACATAAATCTACAGCTACAACATCAACGTAACATATTTACATCAAATGACAAAAACGTTTGTGTTCATCTAAAATGTATTAAAAACTTATAGTAAAAAGCATGCAACCTCTTTCAGTGCAAAATAGACTAAATCCTTCATGTATTATAACAATCCACTCCATATGACAAGTGATCATAGAGAAAAAACAACATTGCATATTATTAGTGTTGCCTGAAAATGTAATCATACTTAAATGTCTCTGAGTGTGTGTTTGTGTGCACGTGTGTGCCTATGCTCTCATATGTATGTTTTTCCTGCATTTAAAGATGACGATTCCTGAAGATTAGACTTGGCTGACTCTGCAAAACTCTCCTCAGACACAACTTGTTTCAGCTGCTCAGACTTTGTAGACACCACTTCACTCAGCTCTGACCTACTGGAATCTAGTCTTTGCATCTGAGACTTTGTGGACGGTGCCTTACTCCCTCCTGACCCCCAAGACCCTAGCGGGACGTCCTGTCCAGCCACAGAAGGTGCTACCGCCCAGGGAGGCTGCTTGTACATCAGTCCCCTGGTCGGAGACATTGTGGGGGGTCTCCTGCTGCGCTGTGAGGCTGCCTGGCTGGATCCTCCAGTGGATGAGCGGACCACAAGGTAACGCACTGAGGGGCTCTTGTCTTCCTCGTCATCCTTCCGGGGTAAGGAGGTGAAGATGAATAACCCCCCTCCCAAGATGAGGAGGATGGCTGCTCCAAAGCCCATGTACAGACACGCCCCCAACTCCCTCCTCTCCGTGTCCGTGGCGACGCTGTAGAACTGTTGGACAACCGTTCCGGCCGTCCAGGACGTAGGGATCAGACACAGCAGCCCGGTCACCGCTAACGTGACTCCTGCCGCCAAGGAAACCTTGACCTTAGCCTTGCCCGCTGCTTCATCCAGGAAGCGAGTGCATTTCCCACCGACGAAGGCCAATAGGAGTCCGACGGCGCCGATGACGATAGCGAATGAGATGAGGGCGCGGGCGGCCTGCAGGTCGGAGCTTAAAGCCAGCATGGAGTCGTAGGGCTTACACTGGACATGACCCGTGCTCTGGCTCGCACACGTCATCCAGATGCCCTCCCAGATAATTACCGCAGTGATTATGTTGCTGCCCACGAAGGCTGTGACCCGCCAGAAGGGAAGCACACTGGTGACAATGACCAGGGCCCAGCCCAGCAGGCTCAGGGCACTGGCCACCATTTGCGTCCCTAGAGAGGCCATGGTGGAACAGGTTGCTTGGCTCTGTCTGCACCTTCTGGTCCTGTTTTGTGTCTCTTAGGCTGTAAGAGGACCTGCTGGTCCAGCCCTGGCTCCTGTTCCTCACTCAAGTCGACGTGCCAGTTGTCTGGTCAGCTTTGTTTTGTTCCAATCTCACCACGCCTGTCAACATATCATCAGTGTACAATTAATGACCTTCGTCCTTCTCTATGCACTCATCTAATGCTACCTGATTGCAGGTGTGCACCTGCATTGCCTACCGGTATCTGTTTACTGACAGCATTCCCTGCTCACTCTCCTTTGCTCTCTCTCTCTCTCTCTCTCTCTCTCTCTCTCTCTCTCTCTCTCTCTCTCTCTCTCTCTCTCTCTCTCTCTCTCTCTCTCTCTCTCTCTCTCTCTCTCTCTCTCTCTCTCTCTCTCTCTCTCTCTCTCTCTCTCTCTCTCTCTCTCTCTCTCTGTCCCTTTCTCTTTTCCTCGCTTGCTCGCTCTCTCCCTCTCGTTCCCCTCTACTTATTTTTGTCTCCGTATTTTTCTCACCTGTAGTGGTCTAGGTATACTACACCTTTCTAGTGAGAGAGAGAAAGAGCGAGATGGTGGGAGGGTCAGGGCTAACTGTGTGTGTCTCTGACAGCTGTGACATCATCACCTTCTGACTCAGTTAAGCAAGATTCTTGGAAAACTTGTCATTGTTTTGTAGACACGAAGAGGCAGCATTTCTTATTATCAAAATCTAATAAAATCTTTGCATAGAAATTTGAAAAAAGTTCGATATTAAAGCCCATAGGTGGGCTAATACACTGATCTTGCTGTCTTTTTAATAGAGGATTAATTTTTAGTGTGGATTTCAATTTTCGTTTCGAAGTGTAGTATCATGATAGTGTGTGTGTGGGTGTTTCTGTTTGTTTGTGTGTGTGTATGTCTGTGTGTGTGTGTGTGTGTGTGTAATAAGATATTCTGAGAAGTCCATTTATTCAAACAAAAGAGGATTCTCTGTGAAACCAGTTTGAAACCGTATACCCCCACACCATCCTCCCTGTTGAATATCCCTTTTCAGCTTTACAACCCCGTCGTTTTTTTATCCCATTCTTCTCTGATGTTTTGATGTAAGGAGACCTTGTGTGTGGAAAAACTCAGTCTATTCAATAATGTCTCCTTTCATAAGAAAGCCTTTCAACAACAAACACATTTCTAACTGAACATGACAGTGTTTATGTTGTATTTGAGGTGATCTATATCTTCTCAGCTGGGCATGAAAAGAGAAGCCACCATGTTTATACTGAAAACAGAGTCAACAATGTAACTTTTTAAAAGATAAACATTCTGTTTCAATTTTCCTTACCTGTGTTTAGCCCGCACACATAGATATAGGTATGTTGGTAAGTAATGAATGATGCTGTGCAAAAATCTGTATAAACTTGTTCTGTTACACTCACACAGATTCACACATACCTTATAGTGACATTGTTCTTGCAGTGTGTCACATGTCTTAGTTACATGACCTGTTCGTACAGATTCCTTCATGTGTAAATACTCATAAATAGCCAAATGACTTCCTTTGGTATTTGTCACAGATTGGTGAGGCTTCATAAACTCAGACACAACAAAATACAGTAAATTAATATGTAAGCTTAGGTCTGTCTTTCATAAACATTTATTTGCAGTAATGATGTCTGTGTTTTAATAAAGCAGCATATGATATGCCATGTTGAGTATTTTACAGAAAATAGACACAGAAAAACAAGCAGTACGTCCACCAATATAAAATACAGACCACTGATGAAGTGTTTGTCTGATTCATGAACTACTATTTTAATTTTTGCAACTTCCTTGGAACAAGTTCCACAAAGAATGTAAAAACATACCACACATGATTCCACTCAAATACACACAAACTCACATTTACATAGACAACTTTGTCCGTTAGACAATTTAAAAGAAAGACCCCAAGTAGTGAGTAAGCCGGAACTCTTCCCCACAGTGAATCCCTCCAATCTGTTACCTACATTCTTTCTTGCAACTGATTTATTCCTCACACATAGGCTTTGGTACTGGGAGAAGAACTGGCTTTGCTGTACTTTACATTGTATTCATTCTCATCTCTGGGGGGGCAGGCGCTGCACAGGAGCGCTCCACCCAGGAGAAGAAGTCCCGCGGCCCCCCAGCCGATGTAGAGAGAGGCCCCCAGCTCCCTCTTCTGACCACTGGAAAGTAAGGGGTTGTAGAAGTCCCGGATGATCGTATTGGCTGTCCAACACACGGGAACCAAAACCAGTAGCCCTGCGATGAGAAAGAGAATGCCACTGCTTACGGCCACCTTGGATTTGGCTATCTCGTCTTCCACAAAATTGGTGCACTTCCCCCCTGCGATGCCCAGCAGGATCCCAAACACGCCAGCGATGATGGCCACGATGGTCAGTGCCCTGGCCGCCTGCAGGTCCTTAGGCAAAGCGAGGAGGGAGTCGTAGATCTTGCATTGCATCTGGCCCGTACTCTGGGTGATACAGTTCATCCACAAGCCTTCCCAGACCACCTGTGAAGTGACGATGTTGGCCCCGATGAAAGCAGTGACCTTCCAGGTGGGGAGAGCACAGATGATTATGCTTCCCAGGAAGCCAATGACGGCCAAGGATAGACCCAGAATCTGTTTCCCTGACGATACCATGTTGAGGATCTACAGATGTTTTTGCTGGTGACTTGTTGTATCGTCCTCCTAGTCCAAAGGTGAGATTGACAATGCCTCACTCCTGCGTACAGTATACACAGTCATAGGTTTTGTTGTGTAAGTTGTTGAAATATGGGCAAGGGTTTTTTCCATCGCTCTCCGTCTGCAAAACTGGTTTCTTATGTTAACTAACCTTGCAACATTACTGACAAGATTTCCCCCTTACTCATACACAGTCAGGTAAAAACACACACAAATATCCATGTGTTAGTCAATGAAAACTAGGCAGTTTCAGTTTAATCAGAAACATATTAATCAAACACTGTACTTTAAACTATTGCAGTGTCTTCTGATTTTACTTATGACAAAATCACAAGTTATTGGCTACATCACTATACAGTAAAACGTCTGCTATACATTGTCATATCTTCAAAAATTAATTGTTATAAATTAACTGTATACATATGTACTGGATCAGTTTGTCATCAAAATCCTCTCATGTATCAATACAAATAGCTAACTTACATGATAGTTTATGCAGGTTTATTTATTACAAATAAATATTGTACCGTGAGGAGGCCCACGCTATGTGGAGGGCTGAGCCTATCTCCCTCCTCAGGATGCTACAAAGAAGTCACAGTAAGGAAATGCAGCATGCTTAGATCACACATATTACAGTGGGTTACTATGACATGATTTCAAAAGAGAAAGTCAATTGATCAAATATGTAAATTTTACACAAGTATTATACATTTCATGAACATCTTATCCCAAGATCCCTTTGTAAATCTTGACATGCCCCCATGACATGCAGTTTAATCAAGCTAATTGTTTACGTTGATGGCCTGTCATGGTGCCACACATACAGAGGGCTGAGTGTGCAAAGCAAACAACCACAGGCATCTGCTAATCCAGTGTTCATCTAAAATCCCCATGGTCCTTCGGCGATTTCCTGCGTCTTAGCAGGGAAATGAGCTGCACAGCATCCCCCCTCCGATGATGAGGAGAGCTCCAGACACCCATCCAACATAGATGGAGGCCCCCAGCTCCCCTTTGCGACCATCGGTGACAAGGGGGTTGTAGAATCCAGTGATAATGGAATGGGCCGACCAGCAGACAGGAATTTCACACAGGACCCCGGCTGCTATGAAAACCACACCTGCCGCAATGCCAATCTTGGACTTCCGTGGCGAGTCATAACTCAGGAAGTTGGTGCAGTTGGCCCCGACTACAGTCAGACAGATTGCAACCACGCCGACACCAATGGAGAAACAGATGAGAGCTCTGGAAGCCTGCAAGTCCTGGGGCAAGGCTAGGAGGGAGTCGTAGACCTTGCATTGCATGTGGCCTGTACTCTGCAGGACACAGTTCATCCATAAACCTTCCCAAAAGACCTGGGCTGTGATAATGTTGGCTCCAATAAAGGCAGTCACCTTCCACATGGGCAGGGCACAGATGAGGATGGTGCCCAGGAAACCAATGAAGGCCAAGGTGAAGGAGAGAATCTGTCTACCCATTCCTTCTAAAAGTTTGAGTCAATTATTCAACTACAAAACGACATGATTCACAAAAACACTGACCCCACTTACCGATAACACAGCGTTATTTCCAAAAAGAAAATTCTAAAAGTCCGTGGGAGCATTACGCGAACTGTTCTGTTTTCTTCCTTTTTTACACTGCAGGTATTGAAGGAATGGGAGGAGACTTGACTGTTCAGAGACTCAGGTTTCCTGCTTGTCCTGATTCTTTTTGCACAGCGACGGGGCGTGTTTACACAAATTAATGGTAAATGCAACCTCCCAGGAAAACAATTCTCCCCTATTCCAATATTTCTGGGGATTGAAACGAGCGGCTACAGTGACGCAACCATGTGCACGTAATTCTAAACGCACCGCATTATCAAGAGTACAAAAACTCAAACACGCTGCATTATAGAAAAGTAAAATTTATTAAAACAATACCATGAAATACTTTCAGATTAAAACATTTTAAAATCCATGGTTTACTTTGGGTTGAACGAGTAGTGAGAAATCTCACTAATTAACCCTTTACTGCAGAACCGTTGAGTTCCATCTCAAACGTAGGCGCCTCCGTTCGCTGCAGATCGCGGTGCTGAATATTTGGCGGTGTATCGTCCCTCCTCGTTCTTAGGACACTGGCAGCAGAGCAGCGCGCCACCGATTAGCATGAGACCAGCTGAGCCCCAACCGATGAACAGTGATGCCCCCAGCTCCCTCCGCTGGGCGTCAAGCATCATGGGGTTGTAAAAATCCCTGATGACGGTGTTGGCTGACCAGGACACAGGAATTAAGACCAGTACCCCTGCGACGATGAACACGACTCCTGCAGCAATGGCAACTTTAGCTTTTGCATCCTCATCTTCAATGCAGTTGGTGCACTTCCCGCCAGCCATGGCGAGGAAGATCCCCATGAAGGCCACCAGAATGGAGATAACGACCAAAGCTCTAGCTGCCTGCAGGTCCTGGGGCAAGGCCAGCATGGAGTCGTAGACCTTACACTGCATCTGGCCTGTACTCTGCTGCACACAGTTCATCCACAGACCCTCCCAGAAGATCTGTGCGGTCACAATGTTGTTCCCAATGAAGGCTGTCACTTTCCACAAGGGTAGAGCGCAGATGACGACATCTCCTATCCAACCGATAATTGCCAGGGTGATGCCCAGGAGTTGGAACCCAGCGTTGGCCATAATGGTAGTTTGACTGAAAACTTGAATACAAAACGAAATCAACACCCGACAGTGGTGAGCAACAGGGAACACAATGACAACAATTGGGACACTGTTATATATGGCCTACCCACGTCTTCGGGAGTAATCAGTTCTATTGAGAACACCTGCGAGGACACTAATTAGAGATGAGGAAACACAAAGCTAGTTGCAGTGACACGCTTTTCATTTATTTTTAATTTTATACAAGGTATTGGCTACAAAATAGTAGGCCTACTACCTGTAATAGGCTCTCAAGTCATAAATACAACAAAATAAAACTAATAATGGTCCCACATTTTCCAACAATTGACAAGCTATTTGCAGGTTTAGAACACAATTAACGTTTTAGGACAATGCATTTGTGGACATACAATTAAGATTTTGAGTCGAATTTGTGTGAAATCCGATGGTTGTGGGAGGTTTACGGGAAAAAAACAGCAACAATTCTCCCCTATTCCAATATTTCTGGGCATTGAAACGAGCGGCTACAATCTTGCGCACCGCATTATCAGGGTAGTTTCGTTAAAGTTCAAGATTATGTCTTTTATTGTCAGATGCACAGAACAACAGTCATACTGGGCACTGAAATTCTTGGGACAATACAACTCAAAGCAACCTGGCATAACATAAGTACTCACAACATAAATTACACATGATAAGCAAAGTATAATAAATCTCCTAAATATACAATACAGTATACTAAACCTCTAATACACAACCTATACCAACCTTAGACCTATACTAACCTAAAGAAAAGTGGGGTAACAATTAGTGCAATATTGCTGATAGTGCAACCATTAGCTGAAAGTGACAATGTGTAAAGTGGCTAGTGAGAAAGTGGCGAGTGTATCAGTGTCCATACAGAAGCCTGATGGCCCTTGGGAAAAAACTTTTTATCCAGTCTACGTGTGTGAGACTGTGCTTCAGTATCGCCTGCCAGAGGGCAACGGGGTAAAAAGACTGAAGGATGGGTGGTAACAGTCTCTTAGAATCCTGCCAACTTTCCTGGGGCATCGTGTGCGGTAGGCGTCCTGTAGGGCTGGGAGCTTCCTGCCAATGATGGAACTCAGCAGACTTGACCATACTGCGTAGGACCTTGCGGTCCCTGTCTATGCAGCTCCCATACCACACTGTGAAGCAACCAGTCAGTATACTCTCTATAGTGCATCTGTAGAAGTTCTTGAGGATGACAGTCCATGCCAAACTTCAGTCTCCTCAGGAAGGCATTTCCGGGCCGCTTTTACCGTGTCCGTGAGCAGACCAGTTTAAATCATTGCTGATGTTCACCCTGAGAAATCTAAAGCAGCTGACCTTTTCCACTTTGGATCCATTGGTGTAAGGGTGCATGCTCATCCTCCTGCCCCTCCTAGAATCCACAATCTCCCTAATCTTGCTGACATTAAAAGGCTATGATCCTGAGACCATGTTAGGGTATCAACCTCCTCTCTGTAGGCTGACTGTCAGATGAGGCCCACAATGGTTGTGTCGTCAGAAAACTTGAGGTTGGAACTGTGCTTTGCTGCATAGTCATGTGAACCAGGAGAACAGGAGCGCTGAGCACACAGCCCTGGGGGGGGGGGGGCTGTCTGTGTTGGTAATCAGTGTGGATGAGGTGTGGTCACCGATTCTCACCACCTGTGGCCTCCACGTCAGGAACTTGAAGATGCACTTGCATAGGGAGGTGCCTAGTCCCAGGTCCAAAAGCTTGGAGACAGGCAAAAGGGGAGGTATTGAATGCTGAGCTGAAATCAATGAACGGCATCGTCACAGACATATTCCCTTTGTTACATTTTTTGCACGCTAATCTTCTAAACGCACTGCATTACAAAAAGACAACGCTGCATTATAGAAAAGTAACATTTATTGAACCAACACAATTAAATACAATACATATAGATTAAAACATTTTAAAATCCATGGTTTACTTTGGGTTGAACGAGTAGTGAGAAATCTCACTAATTAACCCTTTACTGCAGAACCGTTGAGTTCCATCTCAAACGTAGGCGCCTCCGTTCGCTGCAGATCGCGGTGCTGAATATTTGGCGGTGTATCGTCCCTCCTCGTTCTTAGGACACTGGCAGCAGAGCAGCGCGCCACCGATTAGCATGAGACCAGCTGAGCCCCAACCGATGAACAGTGATGCCCCCAGCTCCCTCCGCTGGGCGTCAAGCATCATGGGGTTGTAAAAATCCCTGATGACGGTGTTGGCTGACCAGGACACAGGAATTAAGACCAGTACCCCTGCGACGATGAACACGACTCCTGCAGCAATGGCAACTTTAGCTTTTGCATCCTCATCTTCAATGCAGTTGGTGCACTTCCCGCCAGCCATGGCGAGGAAGATCCCCATGAAGGCCACCAGAATGGAGATAACGACCAAAGCTCTAGCTGCCTGCAGGTCCTGGGGCAAGGCCAGCATGGAGTCGTAGACCTTACACTGCATCTGGCCTGTACTCTGCTGCACACAGTTCATCCACAGACCCTCCCAGAAGATCTGTGCGGTCACAATGTTGTTCCCAATGAAGGCTGTCACTTTCCACAAGGGTAGAGCGCAGATGACGACATCTCCTATCCAACCGATAATTGCCAGGGTGATGCCCAGGAGTTGGAACCCAGCGTTGGCCATAATGGTAGTTTGACTGAAAACTTGAATACAAAACGAAATCAACACCCGACAGTGGTGAGCAACAGGGAACACAATGACAACAATTGGGACACTGTTATATATGGCCTACCCACGTCTTCGGGAGTAATCAGTTCTATTGAGAACACCTGCGAGGACACTAATTAGAGATGAGGAAACACAAAGCTAGTTGCAGTGACACGCTTTTCATTTATTTTTAATTTTATACAAGGTATTGGCTACAAAATAGTAGGCCTACTACCTGTAATAGGCTCTCAAGTCATAAATACAACAAAATAAAACTAATAATGGTCCCACATTTTCCAACAATTGACAAGCTATTTGCAGGTTTAGAACACAATTAACGTTTTAGGACAATGCATTTGTGGACATACAATTAAGATTTTGAGTCGAATTTGTGTGAAATCCGATGGTTGTGGGAGGTTTACGGGAAAAAAACAGCAACAATTCTCCCCTATTCCAATATTTCTGGGCATTGAAACGAGCGGCTACAATCTTGCGCACCGCATTATCAGGGTAGTTTCGTTAAAGTTCAAGATTATGTCTTTTATTGTCAGATGCACAGAACAACAGTCATACTGGGCACTGAAATTCTTGGGACAATACAACTCAAAGCAACCTGGCATAACATAAGTACTCACAACATAAATTACACATGATAAGCAAAGTATAATAAATCTCCTAAATATACAATACAGTATACTAAACCTCTAATACACAACCTATACCAACCTTAGACCTATACTAACCTAAAGAAAAGTGGGGTAACAATTAGTGCAATATTGCTGATAGTGCAACCATTAGCTGAAAGTGACAATGTGTAAAGTGGCTAGTGAGAAAGTGGCGAGTGTATCAGTGTCCATACAGAAGCCTGATGGCCCTTGGGAAAAAACTTTTTATCCAGTCTACGTGTGTGAGACTGTGCTTCAGTATCGCCTGCCAGAGGGCAACGGGGTAAAAAGACTGAAGGATGGGTGGTAACAGTCTCTTAGAATCCTGCCAACTTTCCTGGGGCATCGTGTGCGGTAGGCGTCCTGTAGGGCTGGGAGCTTCCTGCCAATGATGGAACTCAGCAGACTTGACCATACTGCGTAGGACCTTGCGGTCCCTGTCTATGCAGCTCCCATACCACACTGTGAAGCAACCAGTCAGTATACTCTCTATAGTGCATCTGTAGAAGTTCTTGAGGATGACAGTCCATGCCAAACTTCAGTCTCCTCAGGAAGGCATTTCCGGGCCGCTTTTACCGTGTCCGTGAGCAGACCAGTTTAAATCATTGCTGATGTTCACCCTGAGAAATCTAAAGCAGCTGACCTTTTCCACTTTGGATCCATTGGTGTAAGGGTGCATGCTCATCCTCCTGCCCCTCCTAGAATCCACAATCTCCCTAATCTTGCTGACATTAAAAGGCTATGATCCTGAGACCATGTTAGGGTATCAACCTCCTCTCTGTAGGCTGACTGTCAGATGAGGCCCACAATGGTTGTGTCGTCAGAAAACTTGAGGTTGGAACTGTGCTTTGCTGCATAGTCATGTGAACCAGGAGAACAGGAGCGCTGAGCACACAGCCCTGGGGGGGGGGGGGCTGTCTGTGTTGGTAATCAGTGTGGATGAGGTGTGGTCACCGATTCTCACCACCTGTGGCCTCCACGTCAGGAACTTGAAGATGCACTTGCATAGGGAGGTGCCTAGTCCCAGGTCCAAAAGCTTGGAGACAGGCAAAAGGGGAGGTATTGAATGCTGAGCTGAAATCAATGAACGGCATCGTCACAGACATATTCCCTTTGTTACATTTTTTGCACGCTAATCTTCTAAACGCACTGCATTACAAAAAGACAACGCTGCATTATAGAAAAGTAACATTTATTGAACCAACACAATTAAATACAATACATATAGATTAAAACATTTTAAAATCCATGGTTTACTTTGGGTTGAACGAGTAGTGAGAAATCTCACTAATTAACCCTTTACTGCAGAACCGTTGAGTTCCATCTCAAACGTAGGCGCCTCCGTTCGCTGCAGATCGCGGTGCTGAATATTTGGCGGTGTATCGTCCCTCCTCGTTCTTAGGACACTGGCAGCAGAGCAGCGCGCCACCGATTAGCATGAGACCAGCTGAGCCCCAACCGATGAACAGTGATGCCCCCAGCTCCCTCCGCTGGGCGTCAAGCATCATGGGGTTGTAAAAATCCCTGATGACGGTGTTGGCTGACCAGGACACAGGAATTAAGACCAGTACCCCTGCGACGATGAACACGACTCCTGCAGCAATGGCAACTTTAGCTTTTGCATCCTCATCTTCAATGCAGTTGGTGCACTTCCCGCCAGCCATGGCGAGGAAGATCCCCATGAAGGCCACCAGAATGGAGATAACGACCAAAGCTCTAGCTGCCTGCAGGTCCTGGGGCAAGGCCAGCATGGAGTCGTAGACCTTACACTGCATCTGGCCTGTACTCTGCTGCACACAGTTCATCCACAGACCCTCCCAGAAGATCTGTGCGGTCACAATGTTGTTCCCAATGAAGGCTGTCACTTTCCACATGGGTAGCGCACAGATGACGACATCTCCTATCCAACCGATAATTGCCAGGGCGATGCCCAGGAGTTGGAACCCAGCGTTGGCCATAATGGTAGTTTGCCTGAAAACTTGAATACAAAATGAAATCAACACCCGACAGTGGTAAGCAACAGTGACGCTTAATGAACACGATTGGGAGAGTGTTATATATGGCCTACCCACGTGTTCGGGAGTAATTAGTTCTATTGAGAACACCTGCGAGGACACTAATTAGAGATGAGGAAACACAAAGCTTGGTGCACCATCACGCTTTTTACAAAGTATTGGCTACAAAATAGCAGGCCCACTTCATAGGCTATCACAGATCATAAGTAAGGCCTAATGAATGGACATTTTGTTGGGAAACAAAATGGAACTAATAATGGTCCCCCATTTTCCAACAATCAACATGCTAATTGCCAGTTTAGAATACAATTAGCGTTTGTGGCACAATTGTGGAGATCCAATCATGATTTTAAGTCGAATTTGTCGAACAGTGAGCACAACTGTGTTTTATATTAGCCACATAAACAAGAGATAAACAAAAAGAGTGAAAACACAGAAGAGTAGGGTAGTAACTGTTGCAACTAGGCTACATCTTTATCTGGACATGAGCCTTGCACATTCCTGTGCTTCTTTGTTGGATTTCACCATAGATCACAGCTGTCGGTGTGAAATCCGGGGGTTGTGGGAGGTTTATGGGAAACTTGATGGATGCGATCTCCTAGGAACGAAGTCAAAAAGCATTCCTGAAGGGGGGGCTTACAGGGGGTTGACTTTATAAAGCTATCCAGCGCATGGGGCCTTATTCTGCGCGCTCTTGAAGGTTGAAATCAAAAGACTGGGGCAGCAGTTAGACAGCGATGGCATCTTTAGGGCTGCAGATTCTGGGAGTCGGGCTTGCAGTTCTCGGCTGGATTGGAAACATCCTTATTTGCATCCTGCCCATGTGGAAAGTATCGGCGTTCATCGGCAACAATATAGTGGTGGCGCAGACCATCTGGGAAGGACTGTGGATGACGTGCGTAGTGCAGAGCACGGGGCAGATGCAGTGTAAAGTCTACGACTCTCTCCTATCTTTACCTCCGGACCTACAGGCTGCCCGGGCCATGGTGGTTATTGCTATTCTGGTCTCTCTGTTCGGCGTGCTACTGTCGGTGGTCGGGGGTAAATGCACCACCTGCATTGGGGATCAAGTTGCCAAGGCCCGGGTCATTATCTCCGCGGGTGTTTTCTTCATTTTGAGTGGGTCATTGTGTCTAGTCACGGTGTGCCTGCCTGCCAATGCTATCATAAAGGACTTCTACAACCCCATGATCGCAGATGTGCAGAGGAGAGAGCTCGGTGCGTCCTTGTACATAGGATGGGGTGCATCCGCGATGCTGCTTATCGGAGGCGCGCTTCTGTGCTGTCAGTGTCCATCGAAGGGGGACCGTTATGGAGCAAAGTACACCGCACCGAAGTCCACTGCGTCAGGGAAAGAATTTGTGTGATTTTCTTTTTGTCTTAATTTTTGACGAATTGAGAAAAACATGTTTTAAATTTGTTGGATCCCATGTGAATGTTATGCGAAATATTTGTTGCAGTTTTTGAGTAAACTAGACTAGCCGTTACATTTTCTGAACAATATGAGCTAGTTCTGTTTTTCTTTTCTCTGGAATTTTAGTTTTGGGCAGCAGTAGCACTTACAGACAACTTAAGCACTTAAGCGCTTGTGTTAGCTATCGTTTATTTTTATACTAAATAAAAGCCTTTGATCAGCCTTTTATAAGAACATAGTTTTCTATGTGTTCCTTATACAGTGAAAATACCGTATGGACAGTTTACTCATGTTTACTCAAACATGAGTAAGCCACATAACATTTTATATATGGTATAAGCACATAAAGGCAAGCACGAACATGTATGGTGAAAACAAAAGTTGTGATGGCAAGCCAGTCACCTGACTATACATTACATTTGCATAAGGAACAGATGCGCACTCAGGAGACAATGCGTTTCTCAGCAACATGTTTCCATGCGACGGACTGTGTTGTCTCAGAATGTGACATCTATTTTATTCAAAGCAGAGACTTTAAATTATAGTTTGGTCACTTGGATTAACTAGGCCAAGAGCCCAACAGTTAAGAGAACTTCTTCTGAAGAAATCCTAGAGCAACTTTCTTTTGTCAGCTGAATAACAGAAACACAACTTCAGCCCAAATAGTGTGCAGAATAAAACAATTACAATAACAAAAGCCAAGACATATTCACCATTATTTATTGAAATTTCAAACAACAGATTTGTGCAGAAAATACATGTATAGCCAACATCTGCAGTATACCAGGAACATGAAAAGGATGAGTACACACAATTTAGTTAGGCCCATCATGCTTTTTTTCACGGTAAATATGAGAAAACCTAATTGTTCTAATTGAAAGTGTGATTATTTAAGAGCATATAGTTGGGTAAGTTGTTATATTTCATAAGTCACATCATATTTGTCATACAATGCATTTCATGGGTTGGAACAGTCAAATCATTAACTGCAAATGTACATTCCCCACTACTAATCAATGAGTTGCACATCAAATACTATTGTGCAGTCTAAGAAGAACCTTATGAGCAGTGCAGTTAGTACATACACCTCTCCACACATTACATTGAACATGTCAGGATCTGTAATCCATAGAGACTCATTCAAACATAGTTCATGGGAAAGGAGGCTGCTCTAACCGGGGCGAATTTGGTTCCTCCGTGCGTTTGATTTTCCTTGGGGGGGCAGGTCTGGCAGAGCAACCCCCCTCCCAGCAGCAGGAGTCCTGCGGATCCCCACCCTATATAGAGCGCTGCGCCCAGCTCTCTCCTCTGAGCCTCTATCAACAGAGGGTTGTAGAAGTCTCGAATGACCGCATGGGCAGACCATGACACAGGGATGATGATGAGGAAAGCACAGATGATGAAGATGACCCCGGAGACAATGCAAGCTTTGGCTTTGGCGCTCTTGTCCTCTATGCAATTGGTGCACTTCCCTCCGGCGATGGCCATCAAGACTCCAAACACTCCAACCATCACTGAGATGATGACCATGGCTCTGGCTGCCTGAAGGTCCGGAGGCAGGGCCAACATGGAGTCGTAGATCTTACACTGCATCTGGCCTGTGCTCTGGACCACACAGGTCATCCACAGACCTTCCCAGATCACCTGGGCGGTGACTATGTTGGCTCCTACAAAGGCAGTGACTCTCCACATGGGCATAGCGCAGGTGATGATGGTGCCCAGCCAGCCGACCAAGGCTAGAAGCACACCCATGATCTGAAGGCCTTGGGATGCCATGCTGTTCCTTGCTGTTGCTGCTCAGAGACGAGTAAATTTATTTAGGGCACTTGCTTGAGTCTCCACCGAACAGATAATTATGAACAATGTGGATCGAGTAGACTTCAGTCAAGGAAACCTCTGAAGTTTTCTCAGTCTCTCACACAGACAACAGATGGAGGCTGTTGTTTGTTCCTTTTCCGTCAGACTGGACTGATAGAGGTTGTTCCTCCTGGGTTGGGATCCTGAGGGTTTGTGGCTGAGATGTCTTGTTATTGAGCTGCATACTTTTGAGGGTGGGGTTTCTGTGCTCCTAAAAAAGAGGGGAGGGCTGACATTGGATACCCTTGTTTTCCCTCTCGTGTTATTGTTCTCTGTGGCATAACTGAGAGAACATCAACATCGTTCTCTGACTTAGGGTTCTGCTCAGTGTCTGTTAGAAACACCCACACACACAGCACAAGTGTAAAAACAGAACACACACATACAATGCTGCTTCAAAGGCATCAAAAACATGGATCTCATTAGCCTGTTTATGGAACTCTATGTTAGCACAAACTGAGGTTACTGTTATACAGTTAGAAGCGTCAGCTGTACCATTTTTGTGCTGCAGGGGGCAAAATACGACAACTGAGGAGCTAACCTCATTTAAGCACCTTCACCTGAACACCTGTTCAGGGGCAGGCCTGCTTTTGCTCCTACCTCTTCAGTTCAAATAATGGAGACACCCCTGGGGCTAAGTGCCGTTGCAAAGTGAATCAGTGAATGTCAGTGAATTTGTGTAGTGGATTTTAGTCTTAGTAGGCCGACACCCTACTTGTTTAGAGACAAATAACAAGTTCCCCACAGTGAAAATAAAAGGAACAGAGACAGTAAACCTTCATTAGTTGCATTCTTGCACAGTTGCTTATTCCAATCCTTTTATAGTTGACAGATTGACAGTTGACACTGAGCGTAATTTCAATAGTGTTGATTGCACTAGTATACTTCAGGCCAATTCATGTTCTTTATAAGTGACCTATAAATCATCATCTACATGACGGTGAATCCTTCACATCCCAATTGTCCAACCGACATAAGGCTTCTTAACAATGGACATATGTACGGAACAGTAACTTTGTATTAATTTATTTAGTTTGCGTCTTGTGCAATGTTTTGTTGAATGTTTTTAGTTCACACTGTGCGAACACAGACGGTATCTGCCACAGCCAAATGATAGGTGTCTGCCACATTTCAAACCCGCCATAAACAAATGTCTAATTGACTGCATATACATTGTACATAACAGCAACTATATGCTGTTTCCAGTATGCAATATGGTGCAATTCAAAACACCTCTATTGATCACCGTTTTGTACCCAAACCGGTTTGAAGCCAAGCAACAAGCCGTTGCTCCGTTGGACTGCCACACCTAGACCTGATCTGGAAGAAAAGAAAATTGATCCCTCTCAAGTTCTCATGCACTTGTGGCAAACAGGGCCTTGGTTTCTTATAAAATCCTATTACACGACAGTATCTGGTAATGCTGATACAGTTGGGGATTCGATTCTTTTACTCAACAATCTCAAATAATTGATATTCATAAACACTTTCAAACGGAATCACAAACACATCCACATATAAAAATAAAAAGTATTTATTAATAGTTGTGTGTTGTAAAAAGAAAACAGTCCTCATAAGGTAAGATTACACATTTAGGATAAACAGTGAAAAGTACAAAACACAGAAACATTTATTTACATACACACCTTACAAAATGTCAAATATAATAATATACCAGTACATAACTGAAGACAAAACATTCAGTTCTTTTTTTTTTTAGGCGTGGCTCCTGTAACTTTTACTCAACCCACAAACTCAGAGTTTTTCATTGCAAAGCTCCCCTAAAAATACATCCCCCTATCAAGCAGTGTTGGGCTTGACTGCCTCAATACACAGTTCTGCCTGATCTCAGCTGTACACAAAGACAGACCTCAGTAGTCTTGGTCCGTTCACACATAGTCCTTTCCAGATGCAGGTGCTGAGCTCTCAGACCTGGGTCCTGCCCTGGGAGCCGCCTTATATCTGGCATTGTAGGACATCTTATCCTCTTTGGGAGGGCAGTTGCAGCACAGTAGGCCCCCTCCGATGAGCATGAGCGCGGCAGCCCCCCACCCAATGTAGAGCGCGGCCCCGAGCTCTCTCTTCTGGGAGCTGACCAGGAGCGGGTTGTAGAAGTCCTGGATGACGGTGTTGGCTGTCCAGCAGACGGGGATCAGACAGAGCACCCCGGCCACAATGAACGTCACTCCGGAGGCCACGCCCACTTTAGCCTTGGACGCCTCGTCTTCAACGCAGTTGGTGCACTTCCCTCCAGCCACGGACAGCAGGATGCCCATGATGCCCACCACGATGGAGAGGATGGTCAGGGCTCTCGCCGCCTGGAGGTCAGAGCTGAGGGCCAGCATGGAGTCGTAGATTTTGCACTGCATCTGGCCTGTGCTCTGCACCACACAGTTCATCCAGATGCCTTCCCAGATGGTCTGCGAGGTGACGATGTTGCTGCCGATGAAGGCTGACACTCGCCACATGGGCATGGCGCACACTACTATGGCTCCAATCCAGCCTATGATTCCCAGGGCTGTACCCAGCATCTGCATCCCAGCGGACACCATCTTAGATTAGTTGTTGTTTCTTTGTTTTGGTTAAAATCAAGTCCAGTCGGTCTGTGTCCTTTATCTTCTCTCTCTTTCTCTCTTGTGACGTAAGCCTGGCAGTTCTTTGTCTCCTTCACTGTGAGCTGAAAAAAATGTGTACTTTTGTGGATGTGTTTGCTTCTCTTGTCTGTCTACAAATGGGGGAGGACTAATAGAGCAGGTACTTATGGCCTCTTCTGATAAGGGGAGGGACTTTGAGGAAAAACACCTCACAACCACCAACCTGCTAGTCAAGTATCACCCCTCCCTGCCTCTGCCTCCTTCTCGCTCACCCTCCCCCACCTGTCACCCTCAGTCCTATTATTCATTAACAGGACAAGACATTTTCATACTCTTTTCATGTACTTTTTAGCTTTTGTAACACATCGAATGAGTATGTTCTCCTTTCAGTTAAAAAGTTTTCATTAAAATTTAATTTATAAAGGTAACATTACTGTCCTCTTTAATCTACCTCTCCCTGCCCCTCCCCCATCTGTATGGTCTCAGTTGGTGGGCGGGGGTTGAGTGGTTGGGGGTTAGACTAGCAGAAACTGACTTCCAAATTCCAGTGACTCAGACGACTACCATATCATGCCAAATATGGTCACGTCCTTTGTGATGTCATATTTCACACTTTTGTAACAGTGATGCACAGTTTCCCTATACTCATTAGGGACTGTATTAGAATAATGGTTACACATGCTTGTGGAGTATTATCGATCAAAACCCAGCAAAATTTAAGTTGAAAACCTCGATTTTATTGTGACAGGACAGATACAATGTAGTATGTTATCCACAGTTTTATGCAAAGAGACTGGATAACAAAATATTTTAGCCAATGTCTATGTTTATCTAAAGGTACATGTTGAGAGCGATCATGGCCACCTTTAAAATGGAGCTGGTGGAAGAGAGGAAGTACCTATATTATTGATCCTTATCTGGTCTTTTAAAAGAACAATGACCATTGTTAGTTTGTTCGTTGGTCATTAGCATCTTTATTTAGCCAATGAAGATAAAAGTTGCTTAAGTTCTTGTCCAATCTATTCTAACAGAAAAGTATCAGTATTAACTTACTAGAGAGAAGATTATGTTGTACATAGGTATACTAAGTGAAAGTAAAAAAATATAAAATTGTCAAGGAAACTTTTGTTATGTTAGGAACTTATATTTCGTTTTGAGCTGCAAAACACATCTCAGTTTCTTCTGCTTTGATCTGACAACTGTTATGTAATTGTTTTGCCTTTTTGTCCCATTGTAGAGTACACTAACTGCTTTCTGTATGAAAGTCATAATGACGTTTTTTCATAACCAGAAAGTAAACAGAGGCCTTAGCTTTGTGACAGGTGTTATTGGATGTGTCACATCCTCAAAGTAGCTGTACTCCTGTAGTTTCTGTGGCCAGCGGTGAGGTGGCTGACTCACAATATCTTCATCCAGCTGGTAGCTAAGGTGGGCCAAGTAGTAGAGGCAATCAACAAGATGTTGATGAGGTAAACGGTTCCTCCCCATGAACCGTATTCTCTTGAAGCAGTGAAACATAGTAACGGTTGTTCCAGAAACGCCCACATTCACTGGACATTCTGAGCTCACTGCTGGTTAAAATTCAGATTGGCACATCTGACATTTTAACAAGTTTCTACAGAGCACTGAAACCTTTCTATCTATGGTTTAAACGATATTGGCTGTAAACTAGCTGAGAGCAAAGTATAACATGTTTCATCAGAACATTAAATACGATTATTAGAGAGAGTTTTAGATTTCAACAATTACTTGACAATCACTTTTCTCACATTATTACTGTTCCCACAGAGACTTGGTTCCTACTTTGGTTGTAGGTTAGACACATGCACCTGACTGAACCAGTCAAACCTGTTCCTCAGTGGGTGTTTCCACACTATTGAAGCAGTGGTCACACCTCACTACAGAACCTGAGAAGACAGATAATATGTGGGATTTTTGAATTTAACCGTTATTTCATTATCATGATTTAAACAACCCATCCCAACGAGTTCTATGGTAGTCTGACGAGTCAAAGAGGAGGAGACGGAGTCCTGAATACTTGCTCTATCCAACTATTGGCTCACTGACAGCCACAAAAGACTCACAGAGTACAAATAAAATGTGTTCATTTTGAGGAGAAGAGAGAGAGACAGAAATACAGGTTAGCTTGAGAGTGAATGCATCCTCTGTGTGTGTTCTGAAGGACAGTTTTAGTCAGATTGTGAGAACAGAACAGAACAGACAGGGTTTGTTGACCAGAAATGTAAACAGGCAACGACCCCTTGCTGGGTCAGATAGTGGGAGGTCTGGTCCCTCAGACAGTCTTAGCTACTCACTTCTAAAGTTAACTTCTCAAGTCTAACCCTAACCCTAACCTCTCAAGTCTAAATGTGACAAAACAGGATGACCCTGAAGTATCTGCAGTTCTCTCATGTATCCATAGGGAGGCAGCATCTTACTGATTCGTCTATTTGTTTTAAAATGTTTGTGTAGGCCAACGTGAGAACATTATATTGTGAGTGCTCTGTTTCTCTCAGTTTCGATCTTAGATGTATGGTGTGTTTGTGTGTGTGTGTGTGTGTGTGTGTGTTTGTGCGTGTGTGTGTGCAGCTGTTTGTGTGTGTGTGTGTGTGTGTGTGTGTTTGTGTGTGTGTGTGTACAGCTGTTTGTGTGTGTGTGTGTGTGTGTGTGTGTTTGTGTGCAGCTGTTTGTGTGTGTGTTTGTAATACTCAAGCATTGACATCTGTTGGTTTCAGACTGCTCAAAGAAGGAAATGTGAATATATGTCCTGAAATGAACCCCAGTCAAGTATTCTTGCTTGACAGCTCATAACTGTGAATTGTTTGAGCATATGGCTTCAACAACTAAAGGAAGCAAAGGATGTTTGAGTTTGATCAGTTATCAAAAAGTCTTCTTAATAAAGCCTTGGCACAATTGTGCGAACTGCTGGAGAAACGCGCACGTCATATCCAGTTAGCCATGGCCACAAAAAAGTTACACGGCTTGCACAAAGGCAGCATTTGTAGAGGCCCCAAGGCTAGGTCCACATGAGGGATAGGGGGATTTTCAAAGCTTTGCCAAGTCCAGTCAGTGGGTGAGACTTGGAGGCACTTTTATGTGTCCATAAATCTTATGGGAACATAAAATACAAGTCCTCCATTTCAACGGATATCTCGTAGTTTGTGGGGCACCTAGAATGGATCTGTCAACCAGTGATTTGACCTACTAAAGATAGCTAGAGGAACACGCTAGCTGCTCAAAGATACCATGTATGAAATAACAAAGTTGGTTGAAAATATATAGTAAGCATGCATAGTTTGTTGGCAAGCCAAGGTTGAAAGTCCATAGTTCATGAAAAAAAATGATTCCTTTCAACCCAATTTATTTTACTCTCTTGTAAAGTTCATGTGGTCACTCTAAATTTAGGTTTATTATGCCATACTTTTTATGTGTGCTCTTCTTTGAAAGGACAATGGCTGCACTCTGAACTTACAGGTGTGGGGAAGTATACGTGCAAACCGACGGAATGTTAAAGAATGCCGATAATCTATCTGCTAACTCAACTGAAACTTGTTAATCAACCGCCAGTGTGTACCAGTTCAGTCTGTCTCCTGAAACCTCATAAAGGACTTTGCAAACACGTTGAAATAGTCCCTGGTCGATCAATAGATGGATACAACATTGATAATTCCATTGAATTTCCAGCACTTTTCCTTCGGCTATCTTTATTACTGAGTTAAACAGTAAAATAACAACCTTTGTCTTATTTTCAGAAGTGAAATATATTTATATCATGTCTATATTATTTTGAAGAGGGTTAAAAACCCCCATCTTATTTTATTGGTCAAACAATTAAGGGGAATTGATAATATTCTATTATGCTTAACTGATTGAAACTTAACCAAACCACATTCAATATCTGAGATGATCAATGATTAATAACATGTTATGTTTACATGATTAAATAGTTTATTTGCTTGTCCATTGCTGTGTCAAAATGTGATAACGTGTATGTGCAAATAAGATAAGAAGTGCATTGGATTTGAATTATGATAGCGCAGGTTTTTTTTAACTTCACTGGACATGGAAGACCAAAACAACTATTTTGATAGCAAGTTGGTCAGCATTTTGGGTCCTCATAAATCAAATTGGTTTGTATTTGGGTGGGTATTTACTGTACAATTTGTGCTAGTCTCTGGACAAGCAGTGCTGAGGGCCTGTTCCAGACTAAAACGTCATGTTCTCTCTGCTCCAGGTAATAGGCCAACAGAGTTGCCATAGTAATGATTATGCCAACAGTCATAACTCATTGGATAGTTGGCTGTTCCAATTTTGACCTGCCTAAACACCGGTATAAATGTAACACTCAGTCACTCCTCCCACCAGCCCTCAAGCCTCCTCCACACCCCACCTGTCCATTCCTCAACACCCACCCCTCCGCCTCTTCACCCCTCTCCGCTCCGCCCCCCACTTCTTCAAACATTAATCTCGACCTTGATAGAAACAACTACACAAACCCACCCTTGAATTAGATACATGAGAACTGAATAAAGTACATGTTTTTGAGAAGAGAGATTTCACTTATGTTTAAATAGGTTATGTACAAAATACAGTAAAAACTGATTAAGGTGCGGATGTGGATTGGTTTGATTTCAACCAGTTTATGTGTTACCACAGGCCCCAGCACACAGACCGTGACCGGCCACCACTGGAGACCATTGGTGTCTCCTCAGAATGCATGTGAAACTAACCTTGAACTGAACATTTCATATGTGCAAACTCCGCTTTCCCTTAAAAAGTCAGTTACATACTTTTGTACACAAACACCCATGTCCACACTAATTCATTGTATCTGTGAGCACCACCCCCCCCCCCCCACACACTGCTGCTCCACACATGGTTACCAATCAACCACACAACAAGGCCTGCCTTAGCCATTCATTACCCTGCAACACCAATAAAAAAAGGAGAGAGCCTGCCTGCGCTACTATGAACCTAACACTAAACCATAAAACCTTTTTCATATGAGAGATTCACACCCATTTCTCTGTCTCGCTATCGCTCTCTCAAACACCCACACTTTTACACACTCAAACACACACCGGCTACAAATGAGGACGATGCCCAGGACACACCTGATTGGCCTACTGCAGCGTCTGATGTCATCCCTTGTAGGTGGGCATGACGACTTTGCAATAGAAAGCATAAAGATAAGAGTGAAAAGGATATCTTCAAGTGAGCACGAACACACAGGGAGCCCGACAACACTGTCAAGCGAAGTGCTACACTGTACAAGAAGAGAAGGGAAAGAGAAAGATGTGAGGAGGGGCGTGCGGGCAAGCAACTGACAGAGAACAGGTTCGAGTGAGAGAAGGAAGGACGCTTATCCGGAGTGGGAAGCCGAAAAAGGACAGGAAAGGATCATCGAGGAGACCAAAGAACAACTAGGAAGAGGTGCTGCTGACCCAGAGGCCGAGAGAAGAGAAGTAGCAGGCCATCCCGAGAGCCGTTCGTGAGAGTGTGCCATGGCGTCGTTCGCTCTGGAGCTGGTCGGTGTCCTCTTGTCAGTGCTGGGCTGGGTGCTGAGCGTGGTCAGCTGCGCTCTGCCAATGTGGCGGGTCTCCGCTTTCATAGGGGCCAACATTGTCACCGCTCAGGTCTACTGGGAGGGTCTGTGGATGAGTTGCGTGGTCCAGAGTACGGGCCAGATGCAGTGTAAGATCTACGACTCCATGTTGGCCTTGCCCCAGGACCTGCAGGCAGCCAGAGCTCTCTCGGTGGTCTCCATCATTGTGGGGGTGTTGGCTCTCTTGGTTGCCATGGTGGCGGCCAAGTGCACCAACTGTATTGAGGAGGAAAGTGTGAAAGCCAGGGTGATGTTGGCGTCCGGCGTTGCCTTCATTCTGGCCGCTCTGTCTCAACTGGTCCCTGTGTCCTGGTCTGCCCATACCATCATCAGCGAGTTCTACAGCCCCATCATTCACTCGTCGCAGAAAATGGAGATCGGCGCCGCATTGTATTTGGGGTGGGCAGCAGCCGCATTGCTACTGGTCGGGGGGTCCATCCTCTGTTGCAGTTGTCCTCCCCAGGAGAATAAACCCACCAGATACACCATACCCCCCCAGAGTCGGATGGCATATTCCGGAGTTGCCAGGTCAGTGGCCCCCAGCTCATACAACAGGAGAGACTATGTGTGAGAAGGTCTCCCATTGGACAGGATAGGGATATGCAGATGGACCAAGCAGAGATCACAGTACGCATTTGGGCTGAACTAAGAATAGAAAGGCAGGTTTCTACCCCCAATGACGAGAGGAATAGGACAGGATGCTAACCAAAAACTCTGAATCAGGTTTACTCTCATTCACAGTCTGTTTAACTGCCCTTTTAAATGAGAAACATATTTTCTCTCATGCTTTGTGAAATATGTTTGGTGCCATATACATGAATATATGAGCAGTCCTGTGTGACACCTATGCTATACTTTTAATTTAAATTTAGTTGATAAATTGGATGCATCTTAAACTGAGGCCTTTTATGGTGCTGTATATATGGTGTATCATTTAGTTTAGTTTGTGCATCATTCTTATGCAGCTACTTGACACACTCTGACGCAATTCACCTTGTAAAAAAAGACAACGTATTATTGTGACTAAAGTGTTCTCAATGTCTGCTTTTTTTTTTTTTACAATGGATAACACTAATTGCTTTGATGTATTTTGGTGCATCATTGTAAGGTCAGACTGTCGGTGAAGCATCCCAAGAATATGAGGGGCAAAGTGCATCTGACCAGAACTGTTTGGTTTGGGAGTATCAGTTTGTTGTAGATAACAAATCAGTTTTACTACCAGGTGTTGCAAACGTTTTATTTCAAAGTTTGAACTGTATTGACATTGCTTTGATGACGTTTTCTTTTCACTATATTGTCATTGTATAATACTGCATATACCTGATTTCCAGAGTTTTAGATGATGTATGCAACTTAAAAAAATGTACCATTGATGGATTAAAACAGTGTCTGATCAGTGTTTATAATAAACATTTAGTAAAATACACGTGTAATTGTCGCGTAATTAATTCATGTTGTTTTCCCCAAAAAAGTCAATTCTGCTTACACTAGCTTGTTTTACAGTATATATTCAGTAAATATACAGTATATCTGCAGTGTATATACAGTATATATACAGTGTATTGAAAAATACTATCTTATGAAATTTTACTTTCTAGAGGGAGAAAAATATCCTTCAAATTGACACTGACAAACAACGGCTTGGAAAGAAAACACATTAAGTAAACCTGGTTTAGCACACAGTGGCCTAGTAGCTATCAACATCAGAGGCTGGTAAAATCAGCTGAATTACAGCATAATTATGAAAAATGGTTTGCCCATTGAATACTGTTGTAGTTAACTAGTGGAATTGTTTTCTTCTATTTTCATGACATAAATAGGGTTAGGGTTCCTGAGGAACTCAAACAACTGAAGTAAAAAAGCAGAACAGCTGAAAAGAATGGAAGGAAAACACGGATTTTAATGCATCAATTCAAAAAAAATTGCATACAGAGCTGCACCGTTTCGGTGGTGGGTAGATTTCCAGTTGGTATTACGTCAGAGGATTATTTCTGTGAACAAAAAAAAGACAGGAAAAGTTGTTATTCTTATTGAGTAGAAAGTTCTGGGTTCATTTGAGATCAGGGCCAGCTGGTCAGAGCAGCCCGATGACAGATTGGCTGGTATGGATGCTGATAACATCTTCCTCATTTGAAATTTCAAGCAGCTCCTCTGTGGTTGGGCAGGTGCCAAGTCTCTGTATGGTCTTCATCTCAGGAGGAGAAGGTTTCAAAGACGTCATTAATTTGTCCCTGTTAGGAAACTCTCTGAAAACTCTTTGGAGTACAATTGTATTAGTACCCTTACTGATAAAGCAGTACCCTTAAGTGTGGATCTGAACTGCAAAAACAATATTTTAATTTGTTTGTCAAGTTACAGTTTTAAGGGCCATCTCACAGTTATTATGGATATTCATAACCTAAGGGGCTTGTGTAGGTGCACATTTTAACAGGTAGGATGCGACCGAAACTGAGCTGATTGAATAGTCTGTGTGCTAAAGGAGTCAGAGCGACATGTGAGCTCTGGTCATATTTGCACTGGGAGCAGTTATTCAGGTTTTCCCTTCACCAATCCCTTGTTAAAGGTCCTGATTACCAGGAAGCATAGGTCCAAACAAACTTCATTACGACCACAAGAGAATGGGTCTCGGTGTAAGGTTCATGGATGTGTGTCCTTGAAACTTATAACAGTTTGTGTGTGTGTGTGTGTGACAGGTAGTCACAGACCCAACTATGTAGAAAGGGCTACAAACTGTTGACCATATCACAGTGGCCTGCTCTTAAAGCTTCTGTTTGTCTCTTGTTTCTTGCTAGGGGCATGCAAGAAGGAGGGGGCATGGGGGCTGTCTGGTTTACAGCCTCTGGGAGAAAACAAAGCCTCTCCATCCCCACCATTGTTTGCCGGGGGGTGGGAGTGTGCTAAGGGGCCACCTTGGACTTAGCAGGTGGTGTCAGAAACTGAACACAGGTGTGTGTGTATATTATGGGAATTGCTGTACATCAGGTTACGTCAAGGCTGCAGTTCCTATACTAAACATATTAGTGTCCAGTTGTAGACCCTTGCCTGCTCAGCCCAGTCTCCCTCTGTTCCTGGTTGAAATCATCATAGCGTCATGTCATCAGTGAAACTCAACCTCCCTCCTCCTCTCCTCTCTTTCCCTTTCACCCCATCCCCCTACTTCACTTAACCCTGTAAGCCACTGTGGGCAGGTGTTGTTTTGTGAAGATCCACAAGATACCTGTTCTGACATCATCATCTGGGAACTCCTCCCTCACCTCCCACGGCAATAAAGGATCTTTGTTTCCGTGGCAGCATCACCGAGCAACACCACTCCCTACTTAGACATCGGGAAGAAGGAAACAATACTAGACCTCAGGGTGATACAAAGGAGCTGGTACAAAATCCTATCTAAATTCACATTTCAGTTTATTAAGAGCTGGTGAAGGAAACACAACCAGCCACACAGGATGTCGATGGGCTTGGAGATTGTGGGCATCGCCCTGGGAGTCATAGGATTCATCATTGCCATCGTGGTCTGTGCCCTGCCTATGTGGAGGGTCACAGCCTTCATTGGATCCAACATCATCACCGCCCAAGTGATCTGGGAAGGCCTGTGGATGAACTGTGTGACTCAGAGTACAGGCCAGATGCAGTGTAAGATCTACGACTCCATGCTGGCCTTGCCCCAGGACCTGCAGGCAGCCAGAGCCATGACTGTCGTCTCCATCATCCTCGGGGTTCTTGGGGTCCTCATCTCCATAGTTGGGGCCAAGTGTACCAACTGCATCGAAGACGAGGCCTCCAAAGCTAAAGTGATGATCATCTCTGGGATTTTCTTCATCCTGGCCGGGATCCTGATCCTCATTCCTGTTTCCTGGTCCGCCAGCTCTGTCATCCGTGACTTCTACAACCCCCTCTTGATTGACGGCCAGAGAAGGGAGCTGGGGGCGTCTCTCTACATCGGCTGGGGGTCCGCCGCCCTGCTCCTGATCGGGGGGGCCCTGCTGTGCACCTCCTGCCCTCCCAGTGAGAAGAGGTACAAGCCCCCACGGATGGGCTACTCTGCCCCCCGCACCGTGAGCGGGGGAGCGGTGGGATACGACAGAAAGGACTACGTCTGAAGGAAAGGCAGCTTCACCCCCACCAGCCTGATGTTGGGAAGGAAAGAAGATGCGGAGAAGATGGAAACAAAGGCATTTCTATACTGCACATGCATTTGCTGTCTGAGAAGACAGGGCTGAAAGGTCCAGACTAGACTCCGATATGAAGGGATGAGTATTGGGTTAATTGCTTGGCTTTTCCTCGGGAGTGCATGCATGTTCATTGTCAATGTTGTAGTGTCAAATGCTATACATTTGTTTTAGTAGAAGCTGTAATGCAAAGGCTTCTTGTATAATCATAAGGATTGCACTCTAATTCATCTCTATTGTGAAAAACAGGAGAAAAAAGAGAAAAACTTTTGTTGCTTTAGTTAAAAGCCTTCAACCTTTAGTTTTATGTACATATGAGAAGAAACTATTATTACCCCAAAGTTGTATTAAGTCATGACATATGTTTGAGCTTATTCTGTGTCGTTAGTAGCTTTTGGCAGGATGATACGATGTTTCACAAATGTTTTCAGTTAAAACTCTGCTGTCTTGCTGATAATGGTAAGGAAGCACTACTTTGTATTTTTTTTTACATGGATTTGGTTATGTGATTGTGTGCGTGTACATGTGTGTGTATTGTGTGTGTACCTGCACCCATTTGTGTACTTTGCATGTATTTGGTTGTATGTATTTGGTTAGGATAGATTCTGCAGGGACAGAAACTGAAGATGATAAGCCTCAGGTCATGACATTGTAGATGCCTCTTCCTCTTTGCAGTTTCACTCTTCTACTTAGGAACTGGCTGCAGTATGTGCTGTGTGAAGCACTGAATGTGTTTTTATGGTGATGGTATTATTTTACTTTCTTTTGTTTTTACTTTAAAATGCAAATGGGCTGTACTGTCTGTGAAGCACATTTTCCTGTTTTTTTGTAATACATTTTTCTGTAAATTGTGTTGGGCTTTTGTGCACCATAAGTTGTGAATAGATGACTACTGCCATTGTATAGTAGTCTGTTACTACAGTAATTTGAGTAATTCAGGGGGTAGTCCAGACTTCTCACAAACAATGGAACCAAAGGAATTGTTTGGTAATGAGGAGTGGTAGTTACAATAGTACCTCACAGGTGCATTTGAATATGTATGGTTGTCTTTGTATGATGTGCGTGTCTTTGTAGGATGTGTGTGTCTTTGGAAGGTGTGTGTATCTGTGTGTGGATTTGTGTGTGTGTGTGTGGTGTATTTCTAATGTACGTGTATGTGGGCATGTGTGTGTCATTGTATTTTATGTTACACATTCACACTTTTAATGTACAAAAAAGCAAAATGAACACTTTTGACTATTTATTGGATTACTACCATTTCAATTTCTCTCCTTTACAATACATTTGTTATGGTTTGTTATACAATAGTTCACAATTCAGTTGTCTTTATTTCAAGCCAGATCACAATAAAGATTTAAAGGTCAACGCTTTTTTTTGTTAGTGTGAAGTGTTTTCTGATGATATGGAGTGGTTGGGGTGTGGGTTGTTCTGAGAGAGCATATTTAGATCTGGCTTGGATTTGCAGTCAAGACAACAAAAACTAGTAACATTCAAAACAAAGTACAGTATTGGCAGTTCAACGTCTACATGACAGTGAATATGGAGGAGTTACATACAAACACTACAACATAGAAGCTTAGTTTGGAAGGAATACAAGAATGCACATGATTGACTGCATAATCTGATAACAGGACATAAAAGAATATGTACACACCTGCAGGTCATGCACACATTTCCTCAGAAATATTCTGTAGAAGTGATACCGCTTCAGAGTATCTCCTTTGTGTACTGATGAGTCATTTTGTTTAAACTTCCCTATGTAAAGCAGAGCATGAGGAAAGAATGTTTACTGTACATAGAAAGCACATTGACATTATGTTTTAGTAATTTAGCAGACGCTCTTATCCAGAGCGACTTACAGTAAGTACAGGGACATTCTCCCCGAGGCAAGTAGGGTGAAGTGCCTTGCCCAAGGACACAAAGTCATTTTACACGGCCAGGAATCGGACCGGTAACTTTCTGATTAATAGCCCGATTCTCTAACCGCTCAGCCATCTGACCCCAAAGTACTACACAGATGAAGTAACATACTGGTGTACGGTGCACAAGATGTTTTTGTCCCTCATAGGATTCTCTGGGGTTGTGATTGTGGCGTCATTGACTTACTTAACCACATGGGTTCAGATAGTGGTTGTTTCCGAAACTGGCATTCCCACAAATCCATGTCCATGTAAATTCAATATTGGTAAAGTTGGCTCAGGGAACATGTTCTATTGCCTCATGTTCATCCGGAAATACCTCAGAGAGGAACCATATCTTCCAATTACACTCCTTCACTTTAATTCTACACACACACAAACTGGCCTCAAGCTTGCTCTTAATATAATATATGAATTTCCTGTATTCATGAATGTCAGTTGCCATGGGTTGCAATGGAACACACACGGTCACCATGGGAGCCCTGTTCCAGGAACTGCCACACCTTTATCTTACACCTGAGGGGGTCATAGAGGCTCTCCTCCCTCTATGGGAGAAAGGGATAAGAAACGGAAACTGTGACATCACCCACTTTATGTTTTTCATTGTTTTCTGTATACTTATTAATCACCACAGCATTAAATCCCGGAAAACTGAATTTGAAAGCAGATGGACAACTTATCTTTGCCATAAGTTAAACAAATAAATATATATATATGTATATATTTTTTTATATATAAATATAAAATAAATGTAAAGAAAAATACATTTTCTCACAAGTTTCCTTTGGCTGGCCTGACAGATTTCACAATAAGAAGGTGCTCAATAGTAGGCAAAGTCCAACAAGCCACTGATATGGACACTAGTCTAATAATCCAAATGACCCGCATTCACCTAAGGCCACCAGAGAATTGTTTACTTCTACGATTGCGTGGTTGTGAGATGCCAACACCTCAGGTGCCTTACAATTGTAAACGTGTCAGATATGAGATCACAATCTGGAATTTATAAAAGCAAGGTGGCTTATCTTAGGTAACATCTTCTCATAGTGGTCGTGATGAAGAGAAGCCTCACTGTTCAACTAAAGATCTTCAGATAGAGGTCTCATCAGACACACTCCTGGCAGTCATACATAGTCATTACTGTACTAACAGGGATGTAGTAGCTTACAAAAACAGATAAGTACACAAACACATACCCGTAAAGTGGTATGTACTTCTGGACTGAACTTGTAGATAACGTTTAACGATCTCAGGAGAGATACTGTCTGACCCTAAACTAAACCATACAGAAGAGTTATTCAAACCAACTAATGTGTTTGTTTGCATACTACTGCACATTATTAGTACGTAGGGTGAGCAACAATTTCTCCACCAGTCAGCATGGTTCCAAGGTTTTTTTTAAACGTTTTTAATCCATCCAGAAAGAGACCAGATAAAACTCTTACAGGTTATTCTAAGGTCTCAAGAGTACACAACAAGGAAGGACTGGCAGGGCCGGCCCAAGCCTTTATAGGGCCTTAAGCAGAATTAATTTGTGGGCCCCTCTAAGGAGCTTTTTATCAAAAATAAAAATAAATTACATTAAACTGTAATTTAATGTGCTCTTGTAATGTGCCCCCGTGGCCCTTTGGTAGCCATGGGGGCCCTAAGCAGCCGTTTAGTTTGCTTATGCCCTGAGGACTGGCATTGAAAGCAAGTCTGCAGTGTTGAATATTCACACTGACACACTGATTTTCCATGGACATGAGAACTGTCCTCTTCCTATCCCACCACCCTGTAATCACTTCCTTATCAGGTTGTTCCAAGAGATTTGAGCTTTTTATGACTAAATGACACATTGATTTGTAAACAGACATAAATGAGCACTGTTGAGAAAGACAAAACCATTCATTGGACATGTTTTAGTTTGGTTTTACCCAAATAAATGACCAACTAAAATTACATTTCACAAACTTCAATTTGTGTTAGAAATACTAGTGACTAGCCTCATTGACTAAAGTGAGAAATTTGATCATTTATAAAGTGATCAAGTCTAATTTTTTGTCATTCTCTCACACACACTCTCCCAGTCTCAATCTCTCTCTTTCCTATCCTTATTACTAGGACTCTACCCCACACATTGATTCTAGGCACTTACAATCAGGTTTAAACAAATGATGTGCCTCTCTCCTATAATAAATATTTCTTTGCAAAACAACATAGAGATCTTCAAATACATTGTTCAATAGTCTAAGGTCAGTCAATGGTATTGTACACAGTACACAACAGAGTTAGAAGATTATTTTCTTCAAATACTTTTCTTTTTGATCGCTGACATCGCTTACCACTTTTTGATGAACATGTGGGATTTGGTATTTGGCTCCACCTAGTGATTTGAGCAGACTGCTCTTGAAACTATTTTTAAGTTGGAACAAGGAGGAAGTAACGACTATGGCTTCATGACGCAAAGTAGGATGGCTGCTTGTTGTAAAGAACCCCTAGTGATGTTGATGTATTTTGTACATTCTGCACATTTGTTAAAGATGATACAATTCCCAGCATTCAACTTAGTATTTTTTCGTTTTTTTGTAGTTACGACATGTCTTTTATGTTATGACATTTGATTAATTTGCTGCTTTTTTGTGGCAATGTTTAGAGATTCATTCATGTAAGGGTTCGTTAGGTTTAAACGTAAGCTGCAGCCAAAAGTGTATTGAAATATGTTTAAACTCTTCATTTTTTGTCTCTCCTGCTATTGTTGTAAACGTATGAAAGCATTAATAATAATAATAATAATAATAATCATCATCATCATCATCATCATAATAACAATTTAAGTCTAAATACGTTTGTGTGCTTATGTGTGAAAGAGACTTTCGACAACATTAATGTTTATCTTGTCATGATCTTGTCACAGAAAATTGCACTACACAAATAGATAAAACCATTTACAATGGACAATTTACACAGTATCTGAGAAGATCAATTCCAGGAAATCTGAAAGCAGACTCGTTTTTATGATACACAGGGGGATAATATTGAAACCTGGCAACCTGGTTTCATTAGCTGCACAAGCTCGCTCTCCTCCACTGTGAAAGCGGCTAGCTAGAATATACTGCAGCGGAATTTGAAACATATGTTGTCAATCAATCAATTTATCTATCACGACCTGTCATGAGTGTTTTGTGTCGCATAATTCAGAGAGGACTTCTCAACGGACGGACATCATGTCGGTTTGTAACGGGACAGCGAGACATCTTTGGTGGCGTGCCTCTGATGTCTCGTTCAGTTGCTTCCAACTGGTAAGCTAGCAAGCACACTAGCTAACGCTGCTAGATTATATAGATGGCTAATGCCCTCTACATGCTCACGCTAATAGCTCAGCAACGCAGCTAGCTATCCAGACGAGCCAATGATGACAATAACAGCAACTATATTTAGCTAGATATAGGAAAGTAGCACAATTTTGATGTGATGTTAATTACTTTTGGTGTCTTTCTAGTACTGCAAGATAAACAGCGTGTTGAACTTGATTGGCTGACTAGCTAGCGTGCTAGCCAAAATCAGTTAGCCAGTCAAATATATCAATCAGTGCAATCAGATACTTGTCATATTGTGTGCTGTCATTGCCTAGGACTACTGCCCTATGTGAGAACCTTGCAGTACTTATGATGATAAGTAATTTCTTTTCCAGCCCTGTCAACCTGACCTATGACGTGTTTGACGGGAAAGGAGAGAACACACCTCTTGTGTTCCTACACGGTCTGTTTGGCAGCAAATCTAACTTCCACTCAATTGCCAAATCCCTTGTGCAACGGACAGGCAGGAAGGTAACGCTGATTGGTGGGAGACTGTCTTAGAGGATCTATCAAGACCTTAAGTCATAGGAGTAGCTCCAAGTGATAACTTTACGATTTCTCCATGTCACATGGTCTCCTCCCTCTCCCCCCCCATCCCTAGTGTTCTAACTGTCCTTTGTCCAGTTAGGTGCTGACGGTGGATGCCCGTAACCATGGTACCAGCACGCACAACCCAGAGTTGACCTACGAGGCAATGACTAGTGACCTGAAACACCTGCTTGCCCAGCTGCACATTGGGAAGTGTGTCCTAATTGGACACAGCATGGGAGGCAAGGTAGCCATGACGACCGCTCTGTCGCAGGTGAATACCCCCAGTGATAAATGGCATTCCTGATGTTACATTCATCACATTAATGGATGACTTTGATTAGAGTGTTTTTTTTTGTGTGTGTTTTTTTTATTTTTATCCGTCAGCTAAGCACCTTCTTTATCTCTCACTTATTCTAACTCACCCCCCTTCCTCTGTCCTCCCAATCTTTTTCCTTTCCGGTCCCCTTCCTTGTCTCTGTCCAGCCAAGTTTAGTGGAGAGGTTGGTGGTGGTGGACATCAGCCCAGCTCAGACCACCACACGCACCAACTTCCGCTCCTACATTCAAGCCATGAAAGATGTGAAGATCTCCAGTGACATCCCTCGCTCCACTGCTAGACGTATGGCTGAGGACCAGCTACGCAAACTGGTCAAGGTCAGATCTACCATGCGGTTGTTCTCCCTTCCCCTTAACCTTCGAGGGCTCACAGGTCTAAAAGAGAGTTTGGCACTGTGTGGGGTGCACCTCTACGCATCTGAGTTCTGTAGATTTTCATAATCCCTCTACATACTTTTTCCAGACCCAGCGCAAAAGGTCAAAGTACACATGTAGCAGTGATGTCATATTAACAGACTGGATTTACTGTGTTCTGAATGCTTCACAGGAGCACTCAGTGCGTCAGTTCTTGTTGACCAATCTAGTGGAGCAGAATGGTCACTATGCATGGAGGGTCAACTTGGATGCCATCTCGGCGCACCTTGATGACATCATGAGCTTTCCGGACTTTCCTAACACCTACGAGGGTCCCACTCTTTTTTTGGGTGGAGCCAGCTCTGCTTACATCAGGTAAACCTCCCAGACAACTGCTGGTATTAACTATCAAATAAATGTTGGTTGATCTCATGAAATGGTTGTCACGGACACTATGTGCTTTGTCGTACATCTTATCACTTATCAATTGTATTTATCTTTCACTATCCCCTGTGCTATCACCCTACCATCCACCCCCTTCCCAGCTCCGATGACTATCCAGAGATCCAGAGGTTGTTCCCTTGTGCAGATATACAGTACATCCCTGATGCCAGCCACTGGATCCATGCTGACAAACCTCTAGACTTCATCAGTTCCATCATATCCTTCCTGCAGTCCTAGCTCCTATTACGGAACCCCACAGCTACGCTCAACCACAGCAAACAGACAGTCAGGGGGTTTGGCATCACCAACAAGAGACAGAGAGTGCTAAATGCTAATCCAGGACCAACCTCACCCTGTCAGTGCAGTCAGTCCTACCTGCATTCTTATTAATACTCTCAAGGATACAGTGTACAAATGTCTGTTAATGCACTTACTAATTGCATTTTAGTTAGATAGGTACATAGTTTAGGTAGATAGATTAGGTAGATTTTGGTATTTATATGGATTGAATAGATGGTCAGAAACATTTTACGTAGATAGGTTGATAGATGCCTAGAGTTGCAGTTTTAGGATAAGGGAAATATTTTGGGCTATTTACTAATCCAAAGAGCCTCCCATTGTTGCACAATAGCGTACTGTATCTCAAATCAATTCATATCAGCACAGAAGAATGGCTTTTGGTCAATTCTGATGTAGGTAGTCTTGGTCCAGCTGTTCTGTCTGAGCTCCTTTCAGGTATGAGTTATAAGGGATATTGGCAGTAGATGGGAACAAGAACATTCCTAAACCATACTACCGGATAATAGCACAGTGCTTAGGGAGGAGTCAGATGGGTATCAAGTAAGCAGCACTGGGTTTGCGATGGAAAGATTCAGCAACGCAAGCATCTCTCCAGACACCATTGTTCATAGAGTAACCAATTTATTTTATTATGATGTTGTTTGGAAGCACTTTTAGTCTTCGGTCTGGAATTCATCACAGTATCGTTGTCAACTACTTAAAAAAAAAAAAAAAAAAGATTGCCCTCAACTTTGTGTTTTCGCAGATGTGCTTGCACTTTTACAATGTGATGTCAACAAGATGGCTAGCTAACTTTTTCTGCAAACACAAATTAAGGCTAAGTTTACAGATACTGTATTCAGTAGATGTCTTAAACATCCCAGGTTACGATAATCAATACTCTGGCTATACTGTACACTACACTTTAATCTCAAGCAGCCATTGTAGTTGTAACTGTATAGTCTTTGTTGTTTGCAATCTAATCTGTGTTTTAGTGCGACATTATTTTTTAATACTTTAGAATCGGAGCTAACTCTTAATATAACATAAAAAGTTATATACTTTATGAATATTCATCAAATGATGTGCTGCAAAAAACATATAATGTATCTAATAATATTTTTTAATGTTGTCTGTTTTCATCTCCTGTGTTCCTCTGTGAAATGTGTGGGAAAAGTACAGTTGGAAAAGTGATACTGCCATATGTCTGTTACTGAGTAAGCAGTGTATGTTGTAAATGTGTGTGCCTCTTTCTCGTCTTGAGCTCTTTTATCTTCTAAGCGTTTCGATAACAGTTTACTCTTAATAGCCAGCAGCATTGAGAATGGCAACTATGTTGCCAGTTGTGTATATTATATTACAGAGATGCTACTCTACAAGGGTTTTG
This sequence comes from Hypomesus nipponensis, assembly GCF_054491055.1. Lineage (NCBI taxonomy): Eukaryota > Metazoa > Chordata > Actinopteri > Osmeriformes > Osmeridae > Hypomesus > Hypomesus nipponensis. The sequence goes on from NC_140365.1 coordinate 5,241,550, forward strand.
GTGTATGTGTGTGCTAGACTTGTATTGATCATTTTATAGCACTGTCTTTTGAAATCAGCGATCTACTATGGATGTCAGAAAACCCCTATATCAGATAACCCCTATTTATAATGAAATGGGTAGATTAAGTAGCTACGCAGCCTCCTGCCCATCATAACTACTGACCTCCAATCAGTTTCATCGTATTGCACATGTGGTTAGGAAGGTCAAAAATAGCTTTAGAAACAGGTCCCAGATCAGTATTGTTATTGCCTTGATGTTGGAAAAGAATGTGAGGTGGGGAAACAACTGGTGATTGTATGAAGATTTTATTTGTGTTGAAATTTACAAACGCTAAACTCAGAAGTGTGTACCGTTTTCCCTCTGTGAGCATGCCTTTTCTTCTTTGGTTTGATTAATGCACAGCTCCAAAACATTGATTTAGTGATGGAGTAAATTGGCTCTTAAAACCTTGCAACAGGTAACAACTTTTTGTTTGGAAAATGGCAAACACAAACTTGACAATGTTATTTAGTTGTGTGAAATGCATATATTATATGTGTGAATAATTGAGATATACAGTATATGGAAATTGTATAGAATGTATAACTGATGTATAATAAACATTTTAAAATGAACTTGTCTTGACCTTAAAATAAACTCATCTTTTCACTGAAGATGGCCCTTAGCCCCAAAGTGCAGGCCAACCAAATAGCCTACTCCAGTGGTTCCCAGCCCTGGTCCTCAGGGAACACCTGTCCTGCATGTTTTAGATGTTTCCCTGCTCCAACACACCTGACTCAAATGAATGGTCATAAGCAGGCTTCTGCAGAGCTAGATAACGACCCATTCATTTGAATGAAACAGCCATGACCACATCTCACATGACCACAAAGTAACTTTTAAGGTCATTTGGAATTGAACCCAGGCTGTTGTGCTACTGCCCCAGCATGTCTGAAACAGCATGTACACTAACCCAGTGAGTTAACAGGGGAGCTTTGCTTGCTTCTGGTTTTCTGACAGCCCAACTCTGCAGGTTGTTACAACTAGATAGTTCAATGGCAAATGTAAATGTTGAGTGGAGATTGGTATGATCCCTGATAGCTCAGTGGTTTGGGACGTGGGCTACTATGGGAGGGGTCTTGTGTTCAAATCTGGCTGAAGAATCTTCTTACAGCTCAATTTTTGCTCTTGGACTTGTAAATAAAACTCGACTTATAAATAAAACTGATAATAGGTACATTTATTTTTAGACTCTTGGTTGAGCCTTTACTGGTTGGACAGTTGGGTACCTAGAAAGACAGTTGGGAGAGGGGATTTGGACAGTTGGGGGGTGCGCTGCGGTTACAGGGATCTGGGCCCACGGATGTTTGGCACTACACTCTGTGCTGGTTTTGAACCCAAGTTGTTTTGGTGTAGGCCCTTGTTCTCAACCCACTACACCACAGGGTAGTCTTCTCTCTTGAATTGTTGAAGACTGAATCGCGATTCATATGTGAATTGATTTTTCCCCTACCCCTAGTACTTATTGCTGAATGAAAAAATATTAGGTTACTAATGTGATTGCTTTATCTGTTAATTGCTTTTTCAATGACAGAATTCATTTAAATAACAATATTGTTTCAGAATTTCTTTGATTTGAATATTTTTGGGGTAATGCATCGTGTAGGTCTTCAATTTCAGTCTTTATGGTCTTAAATGTCTTAAAAAGGTCTTAAATTTGACTTACTTAAACCTGCAGGAACCCTGTTTCTTATAAATGCACGTCATGTATTATCTCAGTCCAGCGCTACATTATGGAATCCTTCATTCTCTCTGCTGCTGCCTTTGGAATGCTGAGACTCCTGTCTGTCACTCTGGTCGCAAGGACGATCATTCTTCCCCCGACTCCAGATTTTTTTCCATTTGGTCGTGGGTGCTGGGGAGGGGGTGGGCACGGGGACAGGTTTAGGGGAGCGGGTATGGACAGGGGTTGAAGGGGTAGGGTTGGAGGAGAAAACCATGCGGGTTGTTGGAGGTGGGTTGGAGACAGAGATACTGGCTGGTCTCTGGATGGGCTGTTTGTTGGTCCTTCTCAGTAGCCCTGAACGAGAGGGCTTCTTCTGGCATTCCTCTGCCTGTTGCTGGCTCTGGAGATGGTGGTGGAGGATTATCTGGACATCCTCCTAAAACACAGACAACACAAACTGTCAGTAACCAAACATGGTTAAAACATGGCACTAATACAAGTATGGGTTCGTTTGAGTCAGTTTTGAGGATGATGTTATAATGATGAAACAAAGACAAATCTACCCAACAAAGTGGACAGTATTATTATTCACTAGGTTCACATAGCCCATTGCCAGATGGCCACTCCGACCTCCAGGGTTTTAAGCTACTATTGTTCTGCCTCAGTGCACAGTACACTACTTTTGTCAGTCAATTAAAACACAGATGTGATTGTGTGAGAGTGTTTCGGAAAATAGTTGCAGATACTACTTATGTTTTTTCTTTACTCCACATTCTCACACCTGCTGAGACCCACATGTTTATGATCCTTTCACTAATAAAACATATGGTCAAACCTTTTTTTGATAGTCTTAGTTTTCCTCTGACATTGATTCTTTCTCATTGGACATCCTCACAACAAGTACCTTCCAGGCTTCTAGTTCCAGGGACATCTCCAGTCTTTTCTGTACTTCCTCCAAGAGATGGTTGTTAAGTGACATCATCTCTGTCTTACTGCGCAGAAGTTCTGCCTCCATGGCCTTCTTCCTGTTCATCAAAATCACAATCACAGATTATTTGTTTTCTGTTACAAGAGAACCTGCCACCGTTTGTGTATGTGTGTGTTGACTCACTTTTCCATGGCTTCATCTCTGTCCCTTAGAGCCTGCTGGAATACAGAGCTGTCTTCAACACCTTTGCCCTTCCGTGACCCACTTTTGGAATCCTGAGAAAATAATGGTTGCAAGGGTTCTGATGGTGTTCATTTCAACAAGTCGAAGGAATATTTTCATCTCAATCGCTAAGTGTGGTGCAGGGTACAGAAGAAGAACTCTGAACTTTTCTTAAGGTTTATGGGTTACTGAGTGCATGTGTATCGCTTACTCCTCACCTGTGCGGTGTGGTTGATTGCTAACTTGCGTGCTACATTCTGTAACTTGATCAGTGCAGAGTCAAGGCGGTTCTCCTGATCCAAGGGTTCTACTGGCATGTACTCAGTTTCTGTTAGAGGAAGCAGCAACCTCAGAACAGACAGAATCTCCTCAGTGACCTATAGACACAGACAGAACATTTTAAAATGATGGAATGAAAACTTCCATGGATTGTTTAGTTTTTTTTTGTGTGTCTGTGTGTGTGCGTGTTACCTTTTCTTTGTGTTGGCCCCACCGAGGTCCATCTTTGTTCTCCTGTAGTTTGTCTACCTGAGCCTTCAGTCTCAGGCTGCGTCTACGAGACAACTCCACCTCCCGACGCACCTCCTTCAACTACACCCACACACAACTATTCAAACCAGTGCATCAAACAACATTCCACTTGAACAAAGTATAAAACACACGTCCTGCTACACAAGATTCCTGAAATAATCAGTGTAAACATCTAGACAGCACTGACTCAGCTAATATAAATCCCATTGTCTCTTAACATTCATACCCGAAGGCACAGACAGCCAAGTTTCACTGACAAAGAAAGACGTATAAACACTATATTTTCGATCACAGATCAAGACCATTTAGTAGATTAAGCACACATAGTTTAAGCACACATGCATGTTCTGCATTAGATAAATATGTAAACCCAAACCCAACAAAGAATACTGGTTTGTTCAGGGAGCAAACATGCGCTTCCCTTGGCAGTTTGTCATCCTTATGAAAAACCAACTCTTCTCTTACTGTGTCTGAGACGGGTCCAAGAGTCCTCCGTCGGGTAAGAGGTCTGCCACTGCTGATCAGGTCCGGTAAGGCTCTCTCTATGTAGCTCATATGGGACAAGCTCTCCCCTTCCCTGTCAGCCTCTCCTGGATCACAACCATCTCCCTCCCTGACTGTCATTATACCGTCTGGACCCTCTGCCTCCATGGCACCGAGCAGACCGACATGACAATCTCCCTCCATGGTCAGTGTGGGGACACAGCAGTCAGTGACTGTGGTTGAATCATTTGATTCCAGGCACTCTATTTTCGGACAGGGCCGACAGTCACTGGCCACAGTTAATGATTCAGCACAGACGTCCTGAGGAGTTGATTCATCTGAGTCCACTTCCTCTTTCTCTTCTTCTTCTTCCTCTTGCTCAGGGTTGTCTTCTTCTTGTGTCACCGTTAGGCTTTCATTGACCTGTGGCTCAAGATGCATCGTAGGTCTTGTGGTTGGACTGCCTCTGATCGAGACAGATGTGTGAGGTTGGTCCTCCAGTGGGTAGCAGAGTCGCTCCATAGCGGTGAGCTGTGGTCTCAGCCTCTGGTTAAGGACTGAAAAAGATACAGACTCTTCCATGGCCTCAAAGGTTCTCTAGCTCCCACTTGACACACACTAACAAGACACACAGGAGAGGACTGAGTACTTTCAGTGAAAACATATGTGGGAGTGAAAGAAAAAGGGGGAAGGTAGAAAACAGGGAGGGATTGCAAAGCAATAGAATGTCTCCCAACTTGTTTTTCCTGATCTTAAAGAGACTCGCGACTCTGGACTCACGTCTGGTGATGTCACAGCGTGATGTCATGGGGGCTGAACCTAAAACACTTTTGTTCCTCATTTTTAACTATCGCTACGGAGACAGCGGAGCCTGGATACAGATGCGTAAACATGTCAGAGCTTGAGGGCAGTTGTGAGGGAGGTAAACCTTTGATCCCTTAACACAAGTGAAAGATTATGCAGGTGTGACGTCTGCCACCTGTCTGAACTCCAATCCTCTAATCCCATTGGCCCCTCTCTATCTGGGTGAATCCACACAGTGCAATGCTTAGAAGCAATCCAGTCATGACAGAGTCAACAGTAGAACAAGGTCAGAGACAGAGCTCCACTCCCTCTCTTTCATCCCCACTTATCACAGGAGGTTCATTCACTCTCTGCCCAAAAACAAACAAAACCAGCTCAAAACCACTCATCCCCAAATACAATAGCTCTGTTGCATGTCTGAAGTACTTGTGTATGGAGGTAGGGAGGGGTGTAATGCTATATTGTACAGACAAAAAAAGTTGTACAGCAAAAAAACAAGAGCATATTTTATTATTCTTTATGTCACAGTAATAGAAAATGTGTATTTATTTTTTTACCTCAGGTCTCCACAGGAGAAAGGTTTACATCCCTCCCTGCATCCATCACCGTGAACGCCAAAACTGCAGTTGTTTTCTACATGTATATTTTAATCAATTTGACATCCTTATTATCCATGTTAAATCCTGTCCTATCAAAGCTCTGTTTTCATCTTCTTCTTTTTGCCTGGTTTCTGGTCCTGGCTGGCAGCACACCTGAAGCCCAGATTATCAGAGGCTGAATCTGGGGTGTTCCCCATCCTGGATGAAACACAACCATCATGTTGCCGTGAGCAACATCCCACTTCAGGGCAGATCCAAAGTAGATATTCAATTAAAAAACAACCAGCACCAAGGAATCCAAATAGGGTCCAATCATGCACAGTACCTGGTGGTGATTCGAGCTTTGTGATTGGCTGATCCATCTGAAGTATCAATCCAGGAAGCGCCTCGGAGGACATACATTGGTCGAGCTCCAGGAAAGGGCGTGGCTGTCCACTCCCATGCATTTCCCATCATGTCATACAACCCTTGAAGAAGACACACACTTAGAACCAAAACCTCCAGCGGAACTACACACATCACAGTCAAACATGTATGTAGCTAAATCTAACAGAGCTACCTTTAACTATCAATACAATCATCTATGCTTTTTGACTTTTAAAGATAGCTCTGCATGCGTTAATAGGACATTGTGCAGGAGGTTGATAGGTGCATTGTTACCATAGCTGTTCTGAGGTGGGAATGCAGTGACTGGAGACAGACCATGGTACCCATCCTCTGCCTTGTCTCCATCAGGGAACAGCCCCTAATATACAGTACACATCAGGTGACCTTACTATATAAAATTAGGCTGATTCCAGGTCAGGTGACACAGAATACATAGAAAATGTGATGAGGGATGTAGACATTCCATTATTCTTGTTCATTTAAGGAGGGTGATTATTATTAATCTGACCTGCCATAAATTGGTCCGGTTGGGCTGGAACTTGTTTCCCCATGGATATGTCCGTCCTTGTAGAAGAGGATGGAAGAAGGTTTTTTAAAAATGACGGATCAGTCACAAACCCTCTCCCAACAGCTTGACATGACGTTGAATCACCACAGAATCATCATCAATCCGCCTCACCTTGCAGGCCCCCGCGTGCAGCCCATTCCCACTCCTCTTCTGTTGGAAGTCTCTTCCCTTTCCAGTGGCAGAAGGCCAGTGCATCATTCCAGCTTATCTGAACCACTGGGGAGTCCAGATGGTCCCGGATCCCAGAACCAGGCCCTGCAGGCTGGGCAAGGAGCAACAGTCAGTGGACAGAGCCAGCTTGAGGTGATGGGGCAGAGCCATATGACCGTACAATAGGGCTTACGGCTTGACTTGAATCATCATTCGTCAAGTGATCAAGTGATTTATGTATCATGTGCGCAGTGTGACACACACATTGTAGTCCAAGTTCATAAAGTTCAAAAGTAAATCGGCGGAGAAGCCGAGATGCCGCCGTCTTGACTTTACCTGTCTCCAAAACACTCGCTCCACTGGCAGCCACCAAGGTGCAGACTGGGATGTGGGAAGAGTTTTTAAAAACGAATTAATTCAGTTTGAGGAAAAGCTTTGAGGCAAATAAAAGATTGAGATGTTTTGGACGTGCAACGTCTATGTTATGTTAACACACCTCAATTTTTTCAGTAACCTTACTCTTCAGCTCGTCTGACACAAAGTCCTGAAACACAAAACTCCAGCCAAAGGTCTCAGCTTCTGTTTTGTACTTCTGTGCCCTGACAAACTCTCTGTTGATAGATATTGAAAGACAAATTATGCTATACGTCTTGTTGCCCCCAATGAGGCATCATACAAAATCATTCGCATGCTGTTCTGTTTATCTGACCTGAAGTCAGCGTTTGTTACAGGGTATTTATCTATGCTGAAAGTTCCGACAACGACTTCTTTCGTTGGCGACTCTCCATCTCTGCCGTCGGCTGCGTTCGTACCCATGGTCATTTTACCTCCTGGAATGTGGACCCCTTCATCACCTGCATGAAGAGTTCGAATCACTGATTGGACGAATTTTGCAACTCCTGACTTGCAAGCTAATGACGTTTGTATGACAGATAATATGCTAATGACAGATAGTATGTCCAGGGTGTATATTAACGTATCCTCACCTGCTATACAATACGTTGTGGCGGACAGCCACATTAATGCGACTGTGACATCCATTGGGTACAAATACGTGTTCGGGTGGTGTGCATTCGGCACAAAACTTGCTAAATATTTTGTCGACTTTTCTATATAGCTGGCACAGAACGTTCTTACAACATTGACCTTTTTGACTAGCGTTCTGACTAGCGGTTTCAGACTGTAGGCTATACAAGGTTTCATTGAGGGACAGGAAGTTGCGGTCCGACTGAAAACTGTTCCGTGGAAATGCGACTATACAACGCCTAGTTCCTTTTCGTTCCATCTTTCCCAAATCTGATCATTCAAGCACTCACATTAGATGAATATATCATTTCTAAATTTGTGAAAATTACGCTTTCCACATCAAATAGGAATTCAGCCAAGAGAACTTTTAATGGGTACAAACAAAACTGAGTGGTACAAACAAAACTGAGTGGTGCAGTTCAGTGCTTCAAACAAATCTCATAAATAAAACAATAGTTTGGAGGGATAATTCAGGGGTTTACAATGGTTTCTTTGACAAATAATGATGATCATTACAGTACAGTGAAATCTGTTGGACAGGGCTATTTTCCATGTTGAGAGTTGCATTTAGGGAGAGAAATCAGAAGGGATCTTCCATTGACCTTCAACCCTTTAGAGAAGACATTCCAGCCCTCATGATCTCATCAACCAACAGGATGTTACTGGCAATTACCGTGCTGGAGAAAGAAAACGAGTGAATTGAGTAAAATGAAAATGAGTTCAATTGTATTTCTATCATTAGGAGGGGAAAAAACAAAACCACCCAACAACTATCACTACACTTAGTTCATACAGTTAAGCAAGTCCTCAACCTTACCATGAATGCAGAAGCTGTTTCTTGACACTGTAGTTGTCCCAAACACCTGCCTCACCAGCCACCATGGGCTCACCTGAGAAGAGAGAATCAAGTCAAACATTAAACCAGTGAGAACCTGCCGATAACCCAGGCCCAGCCGCCCCCCGCCCCCCCCTGTAAACAACCGTACAGTAAAGGGTCGACCTGTGTGACTGACCTGAGCTGAGATCCACTCCTACCAGCTGTCCGGACTCCTTGTACTCAGTCTGCAGCTTCACCAAGGTCTCCTGGGCGTCATAGCCCGAGTTCTGGGCCAGAACCTGAGAGAGGGAGGACAACAGAAGAGGAAATTAATGTAAAAAAAAAATGAATGCGTTCTGATTTGCCAAAGTGTTCCAACAATCATTTATTAGAAGGGCGATTGAGGTAAAGACAAAAGAATGACAATCGAGAGAATTCAGTCCAAATCAAGGGCTTTTTCTCCCAGAACACAAAACTACTTGGATGCCTTAAGTTAGTAGCAGACACTGGCATGTCTTACCTTGGGGATAATGAGAAGAGCATCTGCAAAGGCCTGCACTCCCAACTGGGCCCTTCCCTTCACCTTGGACTTGTGCTTCACCAAAGCATCAGCCACAGCCACCTCAAAGGCACCTGCTCCAGGCACCACACTTCCTACAGAGGGAGAACAGAAGGATGAAGACGACACCTACACAGCCCATCAACATCTCTCACAGACACACAGCCATCTCCATTCCCCTGAGAATTGTTATATAGGCACACATTGGTTTAAACGTCACCATGTCAGTGTGCCAAGTGACATTTATTAAAATAAATATAAAACAGAATCAGTCTGTTAGCATCAGTCTCCTACCATCCTCAATGGCGTTCTTGACTGCTCTCAGGCCGTCCCTGACAGCATCTTTGATCTGTGTGAGGGTGTGCTTGTTGGGGCCCTTCACCAGCAGGGTCACTGAGCGAGGGTTCCCACACTTCTCAATGAATGTGAACTTCTCCTCTCCCTGTGAAGACGTCACGGTATACATTAAATACAACCGACCCTGCACCTTAGGCACTGGGATTCAAGTCACCTGAAGGGCAGATTAAAGGCCACCACACTCACCAGTGTGTGTTCGTACACCAGGCCTGCGTGGCCTAGGCATTCAGGAGTGAGGTCGTCCACAGAGTTCATAGGAATACCTCCACAGGCCAGAGTGAGTCTGGAGAAGGAAACAAAATCGAAATCTATAGCGTAAAACCTTTGGACTTCTAAATATCTACACATTGTTACCTTCCCAACAGCGCAAGATTGTACTCATTCTCATAGAAACAGTGCAAGATTGGGCTCCCACTGCTGGTTATAGAGAGAGTGAGAAGTGCTTTTGCATGGTGTCTGACTGTATGTACTACGGGCAGAGTAACACAGAATTCTCCATGCCAACCCTACAACACAAACACAGATAACGGACAAACACAGAAGCCTCGGCACAGTCACAGAGGAGAGCTCTTCAGGTTTGACAGGACGAATACAAATAAATACATTGTCATAGCCGCATAGCGGACACAGTTCAGTAATGCCTGATAAAGGAAACCATGTGAAGGCAAGGCTGAACAGAGCCTTTACCACGTTTGTCACTGGTTATGAGTATGCAGGTTTTTCCAGTAGTAAGTAACTGGTTGTTCGTTTACATATAATTATTTTGACGGACAGCTTTACCTCTCCATGTTCCTCCTCTTGGCTCTGCGCAGTGCTACAATGCCTTCCTTGGCCAAAGTATCCAGGGAGTAGGGATCAATTCCCTGCAAGACAAAAACAGTCATGAGTCTTGGGAACAACACAGAGGAGAGAAATCCCCACTAAACCCACTGTAATACAACACAAAGTGGACATTTACAGCTCTGAGCCAGTCGTGTCATTGAACCACATTCGATACATATGTGACGTGGTGAGAGATTGTACTGGTCCGCTGAATACATGTAGGAGAGGAGGCAGCTTTCCCAATGCAGAGGTACAGACCAGACTTCACTGTAGCACAGATACATGAGACCAGGGAGAGCTACACAAGCATCCGTGGGTGTTCTCTGTGCTAGGACGATCAAGCTTTTCCAAGCTGTCCGACAATTAACAACTAATCAAGGAGATCTGTCGCAGTTTCACAACGTGGTCCGTCCTTGACGACATTCAGAACCTTCAGCTTCTCTCTCTCCCTACCTTCTGGTTTATGACGACAAAGCTCTTCTCCCCGTTGGGACACACAGCGTTCTTCAGAGCGATGATCTTCTGCACGCGCTCCTCGATGAACTTCCTCTCAGCCGACACCAGCTTGTCCCTCTCGTCCGCGCTCTTGTAGAAGAAGCCGGAGTTGACCTCGGTCTTCTCGTACTCCAGGGACACGTTGCAGGTGAGCACGTAGGCGTCCTCCACACGTTTCTTCATGTCTGGGTGCCTGGCCCCGTGGTCCAGCACCAGTCCCCTGATTAGCCTGGAGAGAGACAACATGGAGGAAACAGACACATGCTGTAGTGGACCGTGCTTCCTTAACTGACTGTCATATAGAGGGGAAAATAAAAAGAGTAACAAAGTGCTTGTGTGAGGGGAGGGAGACCTACTGTGTGTCACTGTCTGTCTTGTGCCTCATTTCCATGATCTCCACCATGAACAGGTCGATGGGCTCGTTGGGTTTAGCGATGGCCAGCACAGCATCTACTACAGCCTGAAAACAACCATCAAACACCAATCAGCACCCACATTTAACCACGCTAAAACAATAGTCAGCACCAAGAAACGTAATTTTCTTTCAATCCATGAATGATATGCTTGTTAAACCATCCCCATGATCCTCATCCACAGGGATAGTCAGAAGCAGCCGTGTAGAACTTTCAGTTCGGCTGGTGACCCATCACCCCCTTAAGCTTCTGAAACTGTCTTACAAGCTTCCGAACCAGTCTTAGATTTGCCAGTCTTATATTTACATTTTAGTCATTTAGCAGACTTATCCAGAGTGACTTACAGTAAGTACAGGGACATTCCTCTGAGGCATGTAGAGTGAAGTGCCTTGCCCAAGGACACAACGTCATTTTGCACGACCGGAAATCGAACCAGGAACCTTCTGATTACTACCCCGATTCCCTCACCGCTCAGCCATCTGACTCCCCAGTCTTACCTCGGTGAGTAGGTCGGCAAGCTCTTTGTGGACCTTGGTTCTGAGGGAGGTGCGTGCTACGTGGATGAGTGTTTCTCTGTCCATCTCCCGTGTCACCTTCATCTCCTCTAGCACCTCCAAGGCCTTCTCCTTCGCTGCCTCAAAGCCCTCGGCTATAATTCTGGGGTGGAGGCCCTTTGAAAACAAAGATTGGACATAAAATGATCTAGTTTACTGATTTGTCCCCAAATATCTTAAGTACTCTTTATTTGTATAACATGGAGAGCTATCAAGTATTTAATTATGAAAAGGAAAAAAAGCCTTGATTGATCCCCTCACCTCTGACACATACAGGTCAGCCTGTTTCAAGAGCTCCCCAATGATTAGGACATTGGAGGTGGTCCCATCTCCTGTGATGTCATCCTGCGCTGTGGCCACCTTGGCGATCAGTGATGCTGTCGGGTGCTGAATTTGCTGAAGAAACAGGAAAAGACCCAAAAATGTAAGAGTGGAGGAACAACAGTAGTTTTACACTGAGTAAAAACAACCAATCAAACAAAGAGTTGTGTGCAACTTGCGGATCACAGTGTAGTTATTTTTTGAATCTCATGAAATACACATTAATTATAATAAGGGATTTTCTTGTACTGGTCCGCTGAATACAAGTAGGAAAGGAGGCAGCTTTCCCAATGCAGAGGTACAGACCAGACTTCACTGTAGCACAGATACACGAGACCAGGGAGAGCTACACAAGCATCCGTGGGTGTTCTCTGTGCATTAGACAATTAAGATAATCCAACTAACAAAGCTAACCAAGTGGTGCGAAATTCCTGCAACGTTTAAAAAAATCTATTTTCTATTAATATTCTACAGTATATATAAACAGGAACTGTTATCAATTAGATTATCCTTTACAGTTAATCCGGCGATTGTGTAGATCTTGTGTAGTTGATACTAGGGTGTGGTCAATTCCAGATTAGCCACTTCAATAAACTTTAGAAGCTGCAATGGGGATAATAGCACTAACTACTCCAAAACACCTACATGCTTAAAATCATCCTTAACTTACCATTTCGTGCAACAAGACATTGCCGTCTTTTGTCAGCTTGATGTCCCCGGCACCAGACACGAGCCTGCAGGAAGGGACAGGGGAGTCATGATTTATGTCTAGCTAGGTTAGCTAACCAATATTTATAACATTCACATCCACACAACAGGATATATAGTGAGAACAGGGTTAAGAGTCAAATATTTTATGTCCAATTTGCCAATAGGTACATTAAGCATCGTCTACCCATTGTCTACAGGCTATCTAGCATGAAAAGCAGCAGAGACTGCACAGATCATGACAGGGTAACCATGTGGGGATGTCGGTTATCCGGTTAGCTGGCTAGTACGATTAGCCCATTAGCCATCTAGGATGTTAATTAGTAGATAGGCCTTTGTCTTAAATGTACCTTGCTGTTATGTTTATATCACGGATTTGAAAGTGTTCCTTTACAAACAAATACAATATCACGTACAAGCTTTCAATATAAATGTAGAACTGTCTACTTCTGTATAACAGAAGGCTAACGTTAGCCAGTTAGCTTCAAAGTAGCACGCGTGCTCAACAAAAGGCTCTGCATGCGCACTCGGTGGGGCTCACATTTTCATGGTCCCCTTTGGTCCCAGATTACTCTTCAACACATCCTGAAGTCCCCGGGCAGCACTAATATTCACGGCCAAGGCGGCCTGGGCCCTCGCCACCTCGGCTTTTGGGTTCAGCGCTTTCACGGCAGTCATGGTGATAAAACACAGCCAGTTAAGGGAAAGTCTACTGCTTGCCGGGAGACAAGACAGCGAGGTTGGCTTCGGACGCTAGCGGAAAGGAGCGAGTTTCCAGAAGCCTCGAAAGTGTGTCTTCGACATTTCCTGCGAGAGCCAGGATTGGACAGCTCAGCACATTAAATACAAACGTCATTGGTTACTGTTGTTGTCAATCACGCAAATCTTTGCCATAGATGTTCTGGTGAGAAACTAATGCATTTCTACGAAAATAGCTTTTAAACCATTATCAATACATATACGCATCTTCATGTATTCTTCAATATTGGTAATTGATCATTAATTCTAATGGTCTAATTAGTTTTGAAATCAGAAATTCATTTTTTTCAGTTTTTACAGTTCATTACATTGATGACCAAAATATGACAGAGCACTTGATTTAATCAAAATTTATTCAATATGTACAACTAAAGCACTGCATTTCATATTTATTACATTCAGAAACCTTTCTGGAAGAGCATAGGTTTCAGAAACCCACTCGTCATTTACACATTATGAAATCACATTCTCAAACTCTTCAACCTTATCTACTGACCATCTCTAAGGAATCATCCTTGTAACAGCATGGGTCACCTGATTGGTTGATGTGTTGGTTGGCATGAAGAGGTGTAACCTGATAGGTATATATAGGGATAAGTCTCAACAATAAAGCCAATCCAATCAGGGTCTTGCTGGTAGGCTACCATATTGTATTTATCTTATACAACCAATTGATTCTGGTCATTTTTCAATAACCCCGATACACTTTCACAGAATCACAGAAGAGGCTCCAGCCTGTTTTACAGTTGCATAGGCTAAAATGTCACACTTTTTTTGGAATGAAAGCCAGTTAATGTCAGACTTTGACTTAAGACTAACCGACACAGCAGGAACTTTGCCTGTGAAGGAAACAGGACTAGTGCTGGAGACCACTGGGGGAGGGGAAACAATACATACATAAAACAGAATTTCATCTCAATTTCCAACCTAGTTCACCTAATACAACTAACCATCCATCTGGGTGATGTAGACAGCTGAGAAAAAGAGAGAAAAAGAATGATGTTGATTCAAGCGCAACATATGGAGTGTCAGGACCAGTAACAAATCATTAGCAGTAACTTATAACATAATCGTATTGACAATTTGTTTGACCTTTTGATTTGAATTGTGTTAGGTTAATACAGAAATTAAAGGGTGAAAAAAAACCCAGACAGAGATAAAGTGGCAAGCATGTTGATGTCAACGCTGAAATCCCTGGCAGTGCACACTCTGAAGGTTGGTTACGTTCTCTTCGGATCAGGGTGGAAATAGCTGTGGTGGCATTCTACTTCAGAAGAGAAGTCTTCATTGGGATCATTATTCTTGACTCCATGTGCTGGATCAGAGGAACTAAAATACAATGAACATAAATTACTCTTTCCTTACACTTAGAAGAGGGAATTAATGTAATTGGGAACAACAATAAAGGACCAAGTACGCAAGAAAGAAAATTAGTAAGATACAAAGCTTACCAGTGTAATAAACAACTTCATCCCAGCCTTCATGTTGCCAGGCTGCATTTCTGGTGTCTTCTCTTGACTGGAGATCTTTGTAAGCTAATGAATGCAACATTCACATGTAAGTATTTTCCAGTGCATCAAATCAGCAGCATTTAAGATATTACAAAAAAAAATACGATTTGTATTGGGAATTTTTTTCCCCTAGAGGAAGAATGAAATATAAATCAATCAAACCAATCCATCTAAACGTGTTAGTCTTACCCCAGAGGTGGTGTACCATGTAGAGGCTACCGATCTGAGAGAAGAAGCCTCCCACAGCTTCCTGGTCCTGCTGACGGAACTCTATGGCACGAGCCCTGTGGAACACACAGCACTGGCTTTGCATGACCAGGACTCAACTGAATTGTTGCTGTCAAGAAACACAATCGTAGCTATTCAAAGATCAATTAAGAATGTATACTCCATTAATATATATACACACTGTTAAAATATAAAAACTAAAATACACATTTTATTTGAATTGATGACTCAGATTTATGAAAAGGATTATCATAAATTCACTGCTCCTCTCTGATTACAGTTAATCTCCCCAGAAATTCGTATGACATTAAGTCTTTCTATCCAGAATCTGGTTTGAATTGTCAAATTACAGCAGACATTTTCCAGTACATATAATATATATATATATATTGGTCAAATATATTTTTTGTATTCAATCATCTCTTATCACTCATGCTTGAGACATGCAGACGGGGGTACAGGAAAGGTGTACCGTATAATCTCATAATTCAGCTACTACAATCTGTAAAAGCAATGATTATATAAAAGAGTTCTGTATATCCTTAGGTGGCATATTATAAAATAACACAAAACACCTAAATAATTTAAATGAGAAAAGACCTGCCTTACCAGTAGTTTCCCCATTCAATCATGGTTCCTGGCTGAAAAAGGGAGCAGGAATAGGTGAGACTGATAAGCAAGTACATTAAGTATTCAGTAGTCAACTAGTCAGAGACACAGAGATATTAAGACACTGAGGAGAGACTCACTCTGAGTTGGTAGGTGCGGAGCTCGTAGATGTTGGGTCCAGGACGGGGTATAGGCTCGTTCCAGAAGCTGAACTCCAGCAGCAGCTGGTTCTTCCGGGACAGGAGCATCTTCCCTCGCTCCTTTCTATACTCCATGAACTCCTAAAGCAAGGCGATTAAACAATACAAAGAAGGCAGTGAACTTTCACATGGGCATAAACTGCACATACTAAGATTCATTTATAATGTGCACTCAATCAACTTTGCATGAAGCAAATCAACTTTTTTTTTGCATAATTTTTACAATAGATGTCACAGAGGGCTTGAAAAATGACCACAGATCAGCAAATATTAATTGAAATAGCATCAGGCTCCAAGATTCTTGAGATAATAAATTGCAATCCTCTCAAACTGTTGCTCAATAGCAGATTCATACCATACCTTATTCTGCCTGAGTTTGTTCATACACTCCGTTAGGGCAGGGTAGCCTCCCCGATATCTCCATAGGTGAACTGGCACCAAGGGGAAATGAGAACAAAAAAAAGAGAGGAGATGGAACATGGATTCTGCAAGTCTAGCTATTTATTAACCCTTGTGTTATCTTCAGGTCATTGAGACCCTTCAGTCATTGTGACCCCCCCACGTGTTGCGACAACTTTACCTCATACAAAATAAAGGATTTTCTTTTAACCGTCGGGCTGTCTCCCACCCCCACAGCGCAAAGGTTAAAAGAAAATACTTTTTGTTTTTGTATTGGGTAAAGTTGTTGCAGCACAACGATGGGTCGGTGTAATGGGGTCAGATGGCTGAATGGTTAGGAAATCGGGCTAGTAATCAGAAGGTTGCCGGTTCGATTCCCGAACGTGAAAATGACGTTGTGTCCTTGGGAAAGGCACTTCACCCGACTTGCCTCGGGGGAATGTCCCTGTACTTACTTTAAGTCGCTCTGGATAAGAGCGTCTGCTAAATGACAAAAATGTAAAAATTTAAACAAATGTTGTGAACCTTCGGGTCATTGTGAGACAACTGTGTGCCTGTGTGTTCTTACCGGCCTGGTCTTGTTCTCCATACCATGTGTTCCAGGTACCCACCAGCTCACATGGGTAGTGAGAGTCAGCAGTGATGGAGGGCAGGACATCATCACTAGAAACACAAACATTAATTTAAAAAAAAGCAGACTGTAATTAATATAGGTTTAATTCAAACAAAGTAATTCAACTGATTTCTTACTAAAGATGGCAGGATGCAACATCTTACCAAAGTTTGTTGTAAGCGTCAAGGCACTCAGGCTTGACATTATGAACTGTAAGAGAGAAATGCTTTTCACGTTATACAGTATCTAACAGATTGCGTGGCAAAGACCTGGAAAGAACGTCAGACATATTTTAATCCATTTTAATCCTGCCTAAAAAACACAATCCAGACATTGTAATCTTGCACAGTTCACATAAGAGCCTAAGATTTAAGTGTGGGCATTTGTACGTATTAGTCATAAGAATACATACATTGTATCTTATAGAGGTTGCTGTCTTCCTTCTTAGCCAGCAGGTGAGAGTGGGGATCCTTTCTGGGATCCACCTTTCGAACAAACAGAGACTTGAACCAGCTGTCCTCACTGTTTTTATTGGTGGATGCTGAGAGATTCCTATATGCAGTTGGGAAGGGAAGATGAACAGAGATAGTACTGTGATTTGAAGGATTGCAATGGTGACGTAACTAATTAAGCCATTTAGTACGCAACTCAAAACAAAAGTTATTGTCGATATAAAGGAACACAACAAGCTTATTTTTAATTCCATGTTCCAACAGTGCTCGAGAGCAGATATAACTGGTAGCTAAAGTAGGTAATTTTGGCAGTTTGCCAACTGATCTGGTATATACCAGAACTAAAGTCTGCATTGGATTCGCTAGCCTATAGCTATATTACAAGACAGTTTTAATGGTGTGTGACAACATATCGTTGCCTAGTGCTGCACTTCTAACTGAATCATAAAAGAGGGTGCGTGAGACACAAAATAACACTGCTTATTGTGACCTTGAGCCAGACGTTCATTCAATCGCAAATCCAATGCTCTTACACAGCATACAGTGAATTAGCTAGTACTGTTGTCATCAAGGGCTAGCTTAGCTATGGTCAGTGTGTCATGCCTCTCTTGCTAAGTAGTTGCAAATTTGCTTAAAAATACAAAAACTAGAAAACGAAATAAAGAAAACTAGTTAAACGTCTCTTTAAATGCACTTTGGTGCATGACTGTGAAGTAGCAGTTATATTTTAAGTTCAAGCAAATAAATGTACGATTGCCCAAGTCAATGACACCAAATCATAGGTAGTAGTACTAGCTAGCAGTAAAACGCCTGGGGAAAGCTAGGCTAGTTAGCTTACAACAAAGTTTGCCAAGAATAAATACGCATATATAATTACGTCCACTATTATGATTATGTCAGCAATAAATCGGGCAGTCTAACCTGGCAATAAGTGAGACTTGTCCGTTTGTCCAGACCCCGTTTTTAGTCTGTTTCAGCCCACTGCCTACACTGTGAAGGACTCGGGTCGCCATCTTTCCCCTGAATGCGCGTTGACAAACTGTACCAGAGCTGTCAAAAGTAGCGGAAAACATATTACCTCTGTATCCACCAGGTGGCAGTACATCCTACAACAAAAATCTAAAACAGAACTCCATTAATCTATATTGGCCAGGGTGACCAATGTGCCTCCATAATTTTATTTTACTAAATAACATGCATATGAAACAGTCTTAGGCTTACTTCAGTTTGCCAGTGTTGAATGTAGTGGCTGTACTCAATATTTCACGTTACTGTTGTCACTTTCCATTTTTTATTTAACATCAAGACACTGAAGTAGCACACTGAATTTAATCGGAAATAGCATGATAACAAAATATTCACAACACCAAATACATATTTCAAAAATTAGTTGAACGTTAGACTGTTGTTGATGCAGAAGAAGAGACTGGTTTTGTACAAGCAGAGGTTTTGTCTGAAGAGGCGGCAGAGATGTTAAGCTCCTGTAATTTCTCCGTTAGCGTTGTTTCTTGCTCAAGGCGCTGTGTGGGGTTGCTTAGGGGCTCCAAGAAATCTGTTCCTGCAACCCTCTTCCCAGTCAGAGGGTCCACTCCTTTCCCTACTTTATGCACAATCTCTGCCAGTTCATGTTTCACATGCTTGGACCTGCGTTCTGTTAGGGCCTTCAAAAGAACTATGTCACCCACAGTGCACTGCTGCAAGACATCGTGAGCGAAGTAGGTCTTCTTCTTGTTGTAGAACTGTAGAATGGAGTGGAAAGACAACATTGTGTTATCAATGTCTATACTATCAATGTCTATAAAACATATCTGGAAAGCTTAAATTGGCTGCCTATATCTTTCATTTATTTGTATAACTTTTACACCTTTTTTTTATAAGTCACTGGCTGGATGAAAAAGTGAACAGTTGAACTGTACAATACTTTTACTGACAAAGTAAAACACAGATAAAATTGAACAAACTCAAACTTGTTCAAGAGTCAGGGCTAGGCATAATGTAATCTAAACGTTTGATTTCAACAAATTTGAGACATTCACTAAACCATGCTGCTGTAGCCTACTATCCCAGTCTGGGAGTTACCTTAAGAAGGTATGGATCCAGCACCATTCGAGTCACTCGAACTTTGGCTGTCTTCTGCATTTTGGTGCCGACAACTTTGCCAATGATCCATTTGGCATGGACCGATGCCTTATTCACCGACATGTTGAGTCTGTTATCAAAGTATGAATGAACCTAGTGTGGAAACAAACATGTTTTATGTTATTAGATAATGTTTCGTGTTTGACAGTCAAGGTGCAAGGTGATATACTGTCTGTTTCATATAGTACAGATCAGAGAATGACCGAATAAATGACATTTCAAATAAATCTCACATTAAGCTCCCTAACTATTTGCACAAAAACTGTATTTAGCCTAATAAAGCCTACCGGTAGTTACTGTATTAGCTAAGAGCTAGCTCTAGCTAGCTAGTTTACAGGGTTAGGTGAGACATTTAAAATAATTTTGCATTTACAACTATGCTGAAAATTACATAACAGAGTAAAATATGAAAGATACTTGTAAATATCTACAAAACAATATCACCTACTGTATTTAATAACTGATCAACTGAAGGTCAGACACTCTTCAACGCGGACTCCCCATCCATGCGAGAGCGACTTGTTTTGATGACGTATTTCAAAATACGGGTTCAAAGGAGGGACATAAAACCTGGTTACGTACTGCCAGTTTGGTGTGTGTGTAAGTGACTAGTGTTTGGCGTTGTTCAATTTGTGTGCAATACTAGATTGGTGTACAGTACTGGTCGTTCATGTATCCTACACTTTAACTAATCTAAATGCTAACTTTTATGACTTTTTGAATTTGTCTGCTTCTTGAGTTTAAATATATACATTTTAAGTTTGGCTATTATAATTACCAACATCTGACCCAATAGCTTGCAATCAAAGCAGTAATTTGGAATCAAAAGCATGTCTTCTGATTTCCAACGGAAAACAGGTGAGTGGAAAACTGTAAATGTATGCATAGACCCAAGTAAATACTCTGTCCCTGAGTGGGAATTGGCAGTCTGTCAGAACCAACCACAGAACAATCTGGGCTTAATCAGACGCATTCAGGGGGAGAACAGGCCTGATTCTCTCTTGTTTCCCATGTAAGGCAGTCCAATCATTGGCAACTTTGACATACTCGCAGAAACAGCCAACAGAAAACACTCCATAGTGTAAAGGACTATTTACACACCCACAGCATCATTAATTGCACTCTCAGTTAAGCAAACACAACACAATACATACTGGAATACAGCATTGGAGTTCAGGTACAATCCTACGTATCATAAGTAAGTTTCAGTGTATGCTTACATATGGAACAGGGTCTAGCCTTCCCTGTTTCTTATTTACCCAAGGATAAGATCATATGTTATATGCATGCTTTCATGCAGGAGGGAGCTGACATTCATGATATCAGCTCAGTCTCACATAAAGCCAGGAAAGGCCGATATGCTGTGACACAACACAGAGGTACAGTTAAAACAAATGATTGCATACCGGCAAAAATATTGCCTTTTTTGTGGTCGATAGTATAGTTGGTTTGCTCAACCATGGACTGGTGTATGACATTTTCTGTTAGATGTTAAGGCAAACATCTGGTACAGTTGTTCAGAAGTAATCTGATCGGATTTTGGGATTGGATCAAATCTTGAAAATGGGGTTTTCAAATTAATAAAAGGATTCTGAAATCGGATTAGATCACTTTATCCAGCCTTGATTTTGATCTGGATCAAATCCTCATTGAGTGTTGTTTAAAACATTTTAGTAGGACTGGGATTCCTTTGACCCAGAAAATAAGGATTATCCTTATCCCAAAAGAAAGGTGGATTCAGGGTGTATTCATGAAGTATTACAATGACTCAATCATCAGAGGAGTTTTGAACAATGGCATTACTTGCATGTCCAGTCAGTCCCTCATTTTGAGAGAACACTGAAGGTTGGTCTGGGTGTTAAACAGGCTTGGGTGCATCATAAACGTAGCACGAAGAAGTGGACCATGGACTCAAAAGGACCAAATTTCACAGCTGCAGAAACCAATGCATTAATGGAGGGTGTTAGGTGCTATTATGCCTCAATAGTAGGACGTTTTGATTCTACTAAGGGTGGAGAGGGAACTAACAAAAAGAAAAAAGAAATTTGGGAGAAAATCACCCAGAATGTGAATGACGTGGGGTTTGGTCAGAAGAGGACCACGGAGCAAGTGAAATTTAGATGGAAAAATCTGAAGGCCAGAGCAACGAAGGAAGCAAAAAACATCCAAACAGGCAACAAGACCATTAGGAGAGGTAATTACTCAGACGTGGTTCTTGACATTATCGGAGATGAAAACTTTCAAGCTCTGCAAGGGATTCAAGGTGTTGTGGGGGATGGTGTGCCCATGATTATAGAGGAAAGCGAGCCAGTTCCTCCTAATGCAGAAGAAAACTTTATTCTTGATCTCAGTCCTGCTATTGAGGAAGAAGGTGGATCCTCACTAGTAGAGCCAATAGTCATTGCCACCGTAGCTCAGAAAACAGTCTGGAAGCGTTCTTTGCCCCCCAAAAAACTTGATATCTATAAGTCACTTTTTAAACGAGAAACTCAAAAAGCAGACGCACAGATTCGACTGGCAAAGGAACAAATCACTCTAACCCAAATACAGCAAACCAAAGCCAGACTTGAGATCCGCCTTCTCAAAGCCGGGCTTCAAAAAGCTGGTCTATCCACAAATGAAGAAGAACTCTGAATGCTCTTTATTTTGTTAATCATTGGACATTCAGCCTTTTTATGATTTAAAACATGTGTTAAAAATATCCACCATGTATTTGAGAATAATAGACAGTACATTTTTGTTTATTTGTATTTATTTGTTGTAAGACAAATGAGGGGTCTAACTGTTTTAAATAAATTTTAAATTGAAGGGAATGTTTATTTTTGTTTTATTGTTTTGTTCTGTATCTGAAAAAACACTGTAGTGACCCCCACGCTGGCTATTCTACCTGCTGTTCTTACCATAGTTGGAAGCCCACATTGTGACATGTAGATGTTATTT
Source organism: Hypomesus nipponensis (assembly GCF_054491055.1). NCBI lineage: Eukaryota > Metazoa > Chordata > Actinopteri > Osmeriformes > Osmeridae > Hypomesus > Hypomesus nipponensis. Next base: position 5,263,852 of record NC_140365.1, read on the forward strand.
AATGTAGAGCACTGGTAATCCGGATTTGGTATACTTGAAAGATTTGTATCTGGATCAGGGTTATCCAATTTTTGCTTTGAAAAATCTAAATCCAATAGTACCAGTTGAAAGGAACTGTCTTGATTAGTTGCTTGGATGAATCATCTATAAATAGAGTTCAACAAACGCTCACACCACTCTGTTGGTCTTCATGCCTAGAATTCACTAGCCAGATTTAGGGTTTTGTCCAAGTCTTGTCTTCTTGTTTACAGAAGGACAAGTTCAGCCTGACCAGAGACGGCACACCCCATTCGCACAGTGAAGCCTAAGTGAAATAAACAGATTACAGCACTTACTAACTCAACTGAGCAAAATAAAAAAGGATGTTAAGAAGCATGGCGCTGTTATGGTTGCCATTAGAGCAAACAAGATTCAAGTGCATGTGACGTGTGGTTGGATGTTGCAACGACTAGCTTTGAACACTCACAAACAGAGGATCCCAAGTACTTATTCTTGATTTTCTGATGTAATTTATAGATCAACTAGATTTGTGTGTCCCTTGGTTTCAAGCATTTGCTAATGACTAACGGCTAGCAGGTACAGTAAGGTTACGTCATCCACTTCAACTCAGTGAATTTAGGCCAAGATTGTACCCATGACGAAGGCAACACCCTCCTTCAGACAGGCTCCAAGGTCCAAGGTTAAAAGTTGAACGTAACCGATAACCCAGTGGCGGCAAATAGGCCTGTGGAAGGGCGAGTCTCGACAGACAGGAAATAGCCCAGCAGCTCTAACATACATGGTTGGTGTGAAAGGGCAGTGAGTCATGTGGAATGACAGCTTAGCATGTGTTTGTTTTCACGGTGTTTTCACGGTGGATTGACTGAGAGGTTAATGAATGTGTTCCCCCGTGGGCTTCAGAGCCATTTAAAACAGAGCCGGTGATGATTAGAGAGATCGCTATCTCAGTCCATTCAACCGGGGGACCTGTCGCTGTTGTCTCTCATTCCCTCAAGTGTTAGTGCAACCGAGGTGTTGGTTTAACCTCACTGCTCAGACCTGGAGACACTGGGCCACAGTGGCACGTGTCTCGTTGTGAGAGAGTTTGCACACTGCACATTAAGTGAGTTGAAAAAGGTCATTTTACAGGCAATGAAGATATTGGTATCAAACTCTTGGTTGGATGTTTATGTCAAGTTGCAAGGCAATTCATAACTGTGGCAAGAGTATAGATTTTCTGCATTTGCAGTTTCTTCAACCTGCCAACCTCAAAGCTTTCCATTCGCCAGAATATCTCCTTACCCAGACATAGGTTATTTAGACTTCAACTATGTGTCTCATTTCTCAACTGCAACATTGTAAAAATTAATGACATTATATATTTTCCTTGCCCTTCCATCACATCAACCATTTTTGGAGTGTGTACTTACCTGACCACTTGGGACACTGCTTGTTGCCACACTTAATAATACTCATGAATAGTGACTGTTTTACCTTTATTTGCATGTTTCTGAATGTGTCACCATGTCCTGTTTATGTCGGTGCCCACAGGTGCAATTACACAGGCTTGGGTCTGTGTTCCTGACAGGTGCACAATTATGACATCACTTTGTAAAAGTGGGCCCTTGGGAACAAGGACATAAATCATCCAATGATGTTTTGAATAATATAGCCTTCTCATCTAGGTCATACTTCAGGAGTCACTGTAGGGTGACACGCTTGTGCTCCATTAATCCAATCCCCTATGCCCCACCCTAACCCACCTCCCACATACACTGCTCTGACCCCCACTGCTCCCCCCTCCATCTCCTCTCTTTGGGAGTTTTTGCAAGGCCTACAGAGACCCACTGTTTACCTAAACACAAGACCAGCCCCTTCTACCAACACAGGGGCACAGCCAACACCCAAAATGTTCTAGACAGTCAGCCAAGTTTATTGTTGTTTGCATATAAAGTGTTTTTTTTTAATTCATTTTTGTCTTTCCTACTCTGGTAATAAGATACATTTACGTGTTCTGACTGTCAATGAGAGACACAGGAAAAGGGTAACTGGAGCTTACATATGTCATGATCATGTTTCATACCTTATGCCTTCTTGCGGATGCACGCCACTGCAACTTCTCACCAAAGGTCAGAGGTAACAATATGGTATTGCTTTGGTTAATGTGCTATAAATTAAACGTCTACATTGCAAGGGTTTTCTGATATTCCCTGGGCAGTGACATCATCCCTTCCTTTCTTTGTTGCCAGCCCCCTGACCTTGCCTTGTACTTGCCTGGTTGTAACACAATACTCCCCACCAAATGGGGCGTCACTGTCCTGCATCAGGATTGATAATGGGCCTTCATGCGGTGGTTGAACTGATGTCCTTGCCAATGCCTGTGGCAGACAGAGGATAGCCTATTGCAGCTGCAGCTCTTTGGAAGGAAGCGCATGTGAACCCATCCTGCGACCATAAATCCTCTCTGTGCTCATTGTATGGTTTGCATTTGGTCATCTAAAGAACTGATGCACATTTAATCCCTTGGTTCTTAGTTAAGGATGTTGGACTATGTTTCAGAAATGTGTTTCAGCAGAGCATGGCACAGACCTCCCATTTCCAAAAATTGAAGTAAAGAAACAAAAGTGAATGTGTCCTCTCATGACAATATTTCTGACAATTTTCCTCTTAACAAAATTAAAGTCTCACGTGCAACAAAGCCGACAATTAAAGCCAAAGGATATTTGTTCATACTACGCTTGTGTATTTTTCCTGAAGGCTAGCAACTGAATGGACATGAACAAATCAACACACACACACACACACACAATCGCACACACACACTTGCCTTGAGGCCAGGGTTGGTTCCGGTGAGTCGGGAGCAGAGAGAGCGAGGCAGACAGTAGATAAAGCGTATCGGGGAGCCCCCTGGATCCTCGGCGCTGTCTGTGGGCCCAGACAGACTGACAGGGCTGCTGACATGCTGACCGGGCCGTAACCACAGACCAGGGGACGACCTCAGCATTGACGTGTTCTCCCATACCCCTGACGCCATGAGAAATGTAGGGTAAAGCTCAGAACAGGTATGGTAAAGCAGTCCTTCAAACAGGCACCGGCAGACAGTTTGTCAGTGGACTAAGAGTGGATCTGCCTGTGTTTTCTCTGGTATTTTCCCAATGGTGTCTGTGTGTGTGTGTGTGTGTGTGTGTGTGACAGTGAGCCTGTGTGCACAGTTGGTTGGAAAAGGTACATGATTTGTGAGTGTTTATTAATCTAAGATGGTGTCTGTTTTTTGTGTCCAGTTGAAAAGAGTTCCCATCATTGGATGAATACATTTCTATCTGTTCTCTCTCTCTCTCTCTCCCCCTCTCTCTCTCTCTCTCTCTCTCTCTCTCTCTCTCTCTCTCTCTCTCTCTCTCTCTCTCTCTCTCTCTCTCTTATATTTTTATGCACGGATGTATGATTTCCATACTTTTATTCTGTGTGTGTGTGTGTGTGTGTGTGACCATGTAAGTGTGTCAGGAGGCAGCATCACCAGCATTGGAAACCCCAGTAGTGTGAACTCACCCTGACAGATTGACTGTGATGTCATGATGTCACAATTAAAACAATGATGGTGGTAGAATACCATAGACGTTTTCCGCCCCAGCGCACTGATGTCATGGCTGAAGCTGAGGCCTGTGCCGTCCACAGATAAGGAAACTCTGGGCTGAGCTCTATCTCACAGAGCAGGCTGGAAAGAAACTTAAATGCTAGCCTACTCCACCAACCCTGGCGAAATCTGCGGAACAGACATCTGCATTCTGCCTTTGCTCCACGATGGTGGGTCACAATGACCCGAAGGCAGCACAAAGGGTTAGAACCACGGTGACAAATGGTTATCGCGGCGACTATTAGAAAGGTAATAAGTCCTAATTACGCTCAGACAGTTGGGTGGTGTCACACGTGACAGAAGGTTAACAGCACCAGGGCTTGGCACACAGCCACAAAGCGAGTGGGAAGGACTGTGGAAGTATCATAAAGTCTTTGAACTGTGAGCCTGATTGTCCTTCAGTGATTTGTAGTGAATGTGCTTTCAAATGGACTGATATGGGGAGGTGGTTGTAGCATAAATCAAGTGAATTGTTAAGGGGGAGATTTGCGGGTGTTGTCTGGGTGTGATTACGCAGCTTACAACCAAGTCTTCCATTTCTGAATTAGACCCCATAAAACTTGATGATCTAAAATGGTGAAATTGGCTCTTGTTCCACTGTTTGTGGCAGGAATAGAGATTAATGGTGCTCTATTTCTTGAGGCAATCTGCAAGGAAATTGACCCCATTATTCCAATCATGTATGGTTATGCTACTTATCACTGGTGAGAGAATTGAATCATGATTTGATTTCAAATCACCCTTGACTGGCTGCAAACTGAGGGTGAATGACATTCACCCCACCCAGCATTATCTTCCAGTATTAACAACAGATGCCGTTCAATTCTTCCTATCAAACCTCAACAGTTTGAGTAGTTTTGAGCACGTTCATATGCATGTAACGTACAAACTACATTTTAACTGCATTCTAATGAAGATCTGGTAACACAGACAGCGACTCTTAACAACTTTTGACACAGGCAGCACAGCACCCTGGTGGGTGTGAGACGTATGTCTGAGAGTTGACTTGGCCTCCAGCATGTGAAGAGGTTGAGTCTCCTCTCAGTTTGATAAATGATATGTCACACCAGAGAGCTGCATGAGTCTATATAAAGATTACAGTAACCTCACCCCTTTTTTTTCTTTCGCAAAACATCGTTGTTCATGGTTCCAGCCTTTAGCTCACGGTTTCTGTTGCCAAAGTGTCTAAACTCAATGTTTATATCCTGGCTGTCTGATAGGGTCTGATTCTACGTATGGTCAGGAGTTAGGAATGCAGGTATGCACCACTTGCAGAGCTGCACACAGCTGCCAGAATTCAGACTGACACCTCAGCCCAATCTTTTCTCTCTCCCTCTCTTCATGGAGCGATTAAATTCTCCTGTTTTGTTTGTGCAGTGATTCAGTGGCCTGGATCAGATGTAGTGTGCTCATGACTGTGGCATGCGCTGACAATACTGATATGTTTACGACTCACACAGATGCATTGACACGCATGCCCGAGCACACACTTACTTGGATATAGGATTGTACATAGAGTTTGGTCATGATTCAAAGTGCTTTGTCGTTTCATCCTGTCGTTTTAACTGGGTTGGGAAATGAAAGTGGGATGTTTTTATTCAGTTTGTATCAAGAGATGGCCACACCAAGGTACTTCTACCAACAAAATCCTTGGCATTTCCATTGTTATTCATACTTTAACAGTTTGCTTTATAGTATTTCATGTTGGCTTAGATGACAACAACGCCCTTAGGAAGTGCAGCTGCCCCAGAACCACCTGTAGTGTTTCACCCAGCCTGGCTATGTTGATCGTCTCATCCCCACTGAGTCAGTGGGTGAATTCCAAAGAGACTGTTCCACTGGTCCATGCCCCACACATACACAGACTGGTCTGTGTCCCTGCTTGTTTTTTCTCTCCATCCATCTTTCTGTTTGTGCCTGGTTCTCAGGAGTCTCTGTCTGTTCACAGACACTTAGGAAAACACAACAAACGCAGAGACAACACGCTCCCCTCTCCATTCCACACATCGGGCTTCGTGCATCGTCATGGAAACAGCCGTGTTTACGTGCAGTCATTGCACAGCTCAGCGGTGTCCTGCCTGCTGACGCGCACACACAGTAACTTACTGTAACTGTTTCAGGCCTGGCCTGTCTGGCTGTCTGGCTGTCTCCAGCATGGTACAGTAATTAGCTCATTAAGGAACGTAAATGTATAAACCCGAGGTTGAGTTATGTTACAACAGAACCATTAGGAACTCCACACACCTCTCATCATATTTGATTTGCATCTCAGCCCTACTATTCTATTTGTTCAACATGATCTATTTGTTAACATGGGTTTGATGGCCCTTAAGGGTAAAGTCACATTTCTTTCTCACAGTAGTGCAACATAGCTAAGCTGAAGTCGAAACAGAGGGCCAACAACAATGTCTCAGTTCAAACAAGCTGTTTTATGAATGATATGTATCTTGGCTGAATTTGTGTGTGGTCAGCTACTGATAAACATTTGGGCAACTGTATTTTGTCCTCAGTTGCAGACTGAGCCACCTGCTTACTGTGGCTGTCCCATTCTGATGACATCAATCACGGCGATAAGGGAGTGACACCAAAGGACACATGGCCAGTGTTTCCGAGCTCCTCCCAGTTTGCATTGCTGCTGGGCACGTGGAACAACTGGCCAACATCAGGATCCAGTGCAGCGAGGCCACAACATGGATACCTCTCACAAGCCCAGCGCTAACAACGCAGGTTCAAAATAAGTTTTACAACAGGCAGGTTCACCAAATACACACTCTGGATGTTCATTAACAGGGAACAGCACAGGTTTTGTCCGGCCCACTGAAGAAGAGCTGACCAATAGGCCTGAAGGATGACCGTAATTGACATCACTGTGCATAAAGTGATCAAAGGTGATAATGTGCGGAGGTAATTTGGATGTGTATTTGCTCAATGTGAGTCAGAGGCGTGAGTCAGACATCATGTTTTGTGTGCGCGTGTGTTCCTTCGGCGTTGCACCAGCAAGCTGTTATTAGCCCAGACCAGGTCATTGTTGACTCAGAGTGAAGAGTAGGTTCCAATGCTGCTCTTATCTGACTGGCTGGCTTCCATCTCCATCCCTCCTTTAATGAAACATTAACACAGGCCTCCTCCAGGGACAACAGAGATTGGGTTAGAAAAGTAATTAATTTGCTGGAATATCTGTTGGTGTTTAAATAATAAAGCCAAAGGAGATTGTAAAACTCTCCCGTTGAAGGGGGGGCCTCTCTCTGTCTGTCCTCCTCACTCATGCATTCACTCATTCACTCGTTTTCACACACACACGTACACATATGCACACACACACACACACACACAACATAAGCGTGCCTATGGAAATATCAAGACATAGCAATATTAAGCCTACACTTAGAACGTGTGCGTTCCATCAATATGGAGAACATAGGTCTTGAAATTCCATTCACTCACCCTTACCTCACTACTCTCATCTCTCAGACTGTGACCAATCAGTGGGCTTAGAATAGAAACCCACTGAAAGCAAGTGGTGTAAATTGTATCAGGCAGAAGGTTTGAGCACGTACTCCAGGCAGGTTAGACGATATCTGATCGGACACAAGGTGGATGAGATGGGTGTCTAATTGTCCTCGGTTGATGTCAGGAGGGGAACAAGACGATTACCGAGCCTAAATTGCATCCATCTGTGTGTTGCGTCCCTGATGTTGTAGTGCTGACAGAGATCGTCTCATCCCGCCTTCCCTTTGCTGGGTTCCCCTGCTCTGGGCAGTTGGGGGGAACGACTGCAGAATGACTTCAGATTGCATGATGGGGGGCTGGAGGAAGGAATGAATCAGTCAGGGATTGTTTAATGCCTCTTTCATGCCTCACCCCTGTATGACTAGGTGACTGGGGATGTGTCGATGAGCTGAACATGGGTTTGGGTTCCCTCCATGATATTGGATTCCAAGTGCTGCACTCTCATTCTTTTGTTTCTGCTCAGGAACGTTTCTGCACCTGGGCTTGGAGGTTGGGGGAAATCTGGGTTCAGGCCAGGTTTTGGTTAGAGTTGTACACAGATGCAGTGCTTTGGACTGTTTGTGTAAACTGCGTAAAGGTAGATCACTTGGTTGATGATGATCATGCCGCAATGATAAATATGCATGCCAGAAATGTATTTCAGAAATGTATTTGTAATCAGGGTTAAATTGAATCCTTCTGTTCCTCACTCAAAATTTTCCAGCTCAAAGTTTTTGAAAAGGAAAGAAAAATATTTTGTTGTTGTTGAATAAATTAAGAGAACACAGCACCTTTTTCTTTCCTTTCCAAAAACGTTGAGAAGGAACATTTCAGGTGAGGAACAGAAGGGTTCAACTTGCAGTGGCCTCTTCAGGCCTTTATGAATGGACATCCTGACACAGAGGTTAAGACTCATCATCAGGTCAATTAGATGTACCACGTCTCCTGTGAGCTTTGATAACATCTCCATCTCAACATTTGATAACCATTCCACAACAATGGGAAAAATTATGAACTATAAAATAGTCTTTGAACCTCATTGGATTAAGCAGGGGTGTAACCAACAATATTTCTCAACCGATGTTTCCTTTTGAATAAATTCGATTATAGTTCAGATGTCAGTGATGAGTCTGTTTACTGAATATCTGTTCCTCCTGAGAGCATGTTGTTGTGAAACAAATCACAGAGACACTGGACGTTGTCATAATTCACAACTCGAGTCTACAAAGCAGAGAAGGGAGAGGACTGTGTGGTGTCTGTGTGCTTGTGTGTTGAGGACTGTGTGGTGTCTGTGTGCTTGTGTGTTGAGGACTGTGTGGTGTCTGTGTGCTTGTGTGTTGAGGACTGTGTGGTGTCTGTGTGCTTGTGTGTTCTGCCAAAAGAAGCCGCCGCAGTGTTGACCTCATCCTCGAATTTATAGTCTTCTTGAAGAACACGAAACATCTGAAACTGGGTAAGGCAAAAGACATACATGGTTACCACATACAGGTCTCATTGCTAAGTCCTTTTTCTCCCTCAATCGAAGGAAACACTTGGCAGGGAGTCGACTGACTAGTTTGACTGTCTTGGTGTCTGAAACCTGATCCCTGACATCACACAGAAACCACCTTAGATTTAGGCTGTGCTCAATGACCTGCAGAGCATGTGTGACTCTGACATTCCCCTTTCTAAAATCAGAGATTGTCTCTTTCTTTTGTAGTGGAAGTATCTGAAATGAGCAAGATTCACTTGACAGATGTATGGATGCAAGCACACGCACACATGCCGGGGAGCAATCAGAAGTCAGTAGTAGGACCACATGGGTTTCTGTTTAAATAATACTACCTAATCTTCTGATAACTGTACTTCTGTAGTAATCTTACTGTTCAGTGGAGTGTGCCGCCATTTTGTTGTCCTGAAACATGGTCAGCTCCTCATATAAATACCATTCAGTTTCCACATGGAGAATGCCAACCAGTTTTATAGACCACCATCTATTTCTCTAGATTTAAAAGATACATAAGCCATGCTGGTGACTTCTCAAAGAGCAAAGGCATATTCTCTTACTGATAGCACCTTCAAACATTACAGGCAGGCATGCCTCACTCACTGGGACCTCTACAGGGGCCTCAAACAAGGGGGGCCGAGACAATATTGCCATTGATGATGACAACCACTTCTACAATTGAAGAACACAGAGACAAGATCCAGAGAAGCACACACACACACGTCGACCATTCCCAGTACAGCCACACACTCTCTTCACACAGCTCTTTCCCACATCGCTCACTTCACTTGTTTTTTTCTCAGCAGTTTGATGGATGATCCTTTCCGTACTCCATGGTGCTGTACTGTTTGCACAAGGCCCTGCTCTTGTTTTGGTGTTGTTTCGACCCCCATGGGAGCGGTCTGTCCTCTCCACCCAGAGGGTCGTTATGAGTCATGGGAAGGGGACCGTTAGCAACGGACGACATCATGTCGTGTAGCTCATGGGATGTCACACTTTTTAGCTGTGTTTAGTGTGACTGCAGCGATACTTGCCCTTTACTGTGACGATGCTTAAACATGCTATTTTAGATAAGTGTTTCTCTAAAACAACCTGTCTTATGACAGCGGGTTACAGCATTATTCACCCATCACTAAACATTTCCGTCCTGCAAATGTACAGTATAAAACAGACCGCTTCACGGCGACCTCAGTCAGTATATTTTTCGTTTAAATCAAAGACATCTTCTAGAGTTCCCACAGCAGTTGATGATCTCCACTGGTCCACCTGTTCACAACAGCACTCCTCCAGGTATTCTGAGAAGATTCCCACGTCTGTCTCCACCCTCAGTCCTGCCTCGCCCACAGCCACACAGAGCACCAACCTCCCAGCAGTCACATCTGTGTTATCGTTGCAGTCTAATGAATCAAACGCTGTGCTCACTCCACTTCTCACATTTATCTGGCCCAGTCACACTCCACTGAAGGAGCGGCATCTGTTGACAGTCTGCTGTTAAGCCTTAACATGGGTTACTAACAAATACTTTCTTACTATGTGTTTGCAGTCTGAATAATGGCAGTGGGATTGTACCTTGGACAAAGTTTTGATACCACATATGTACAGTACATGGATGGAAATTGAATGGGACAGCCAGCACAGTTAAAACAGATGGCGGGGTGAATGGGGGGAGTTGATGGAGGAGGAGAGGAGTTTAACCCTGTTATTTTCGGGTCATTGCGAACCTTCAGTCATTGTGACCCCCCCACATGTTGCGACAACTTTACCTCATACAAAAATTAAGTGAAGCATTTTCTTTTAACTGTCGGGCTGTCTCACACCCCCCACAGCGCTAAGGTTAAAAGAAAATGCTTTTTATTTGTTTTTGTATTGGGTTAAGTTTTCGCAGCACAACGATGGGTCGTTGTGAACCTTTGGGTCATTGTGACCCGAAGGCAGCACAAGGGTTAAGGGTGTGGTGTAGGTAGTTTAGGAGTAGATGGGGAGTTTAGGGGTATAGGAGGTGGTGAAGATGGTGATGGTGGAGGACAGGAGTTCAGGGGTGGAGGAGGTGATGGAGGAGGAGGAGTTTAGGGGTGTGTAATGCTTTGGCAGGGGTCAGCTGTGAAAGCCAATCCTACCCAGACCTTCAGTCTGACAAATACCAGTGCTAAAGCCAACTTATCTGTGTGTACGTGGGTGTGTGTGTGTATTTGTGTGTGTGTGTGTTTGGGGTTTTTCTCTCTTTGCCTCACTCCCTTACTTTCTGGAGCAATTTACCAGTCTGGAGGGGGTGAGCAGGGCACAGTATACGGCCATATATGGGGAAGCAGACATTCGGTAAACGGTAGGTAGACGTTAGGTAAACTTAAAACAGGCACTGCTCAGTCGGCAACTTTATTCATAGTACCGATACGCATTTCTGAGCTGGCAATGCTCTGGGCACTGGGCACTGTGTGTGTCTGTCTGTCTAATGTGGGTGTGGATGGTTGCAGACAAATGTGGGAGTGGGCCTGGACAGGTGGTGGAGGGTTTTGTACTGCAACTTTCAGGAAATGTATGTGCAAGTGTTTGTTTTATATATTATACATTCAATTGTATTTGTTTAGCAGATGCTTCCATTCAACAAAGACACAGTGCAACAGGAACAACGTTGGCTCTGATGTGCCAAATGAAACTCACAAGACAGTGGTACAACAGGATGTCTAATACAACATGCAAAGAAAATTACAACTTTGCCGGTTGTTGTAGAAGACATGTACTGCTTTCAGTGACCTTGGGCCAATCAAAAAGGTATTAGGCCAGGTGGAATTTTTGTGTCCAAGTGTGTGAGTTTCAGAGATCTGTCTGAGTTCTGTGTTTGGGGTGTGTCTCTGTGCGAGGCAGTTTACACTCCTGCTGTCAGAGAGAGAGAAGTGACTGGCTCACGTGTGCATCCGAGCAGTGCTTGGCAGCTTGTTGAGACGACTATACACCCACAGTGTGACTTGTCATATTATGATGAATTACAACGCCCCTGTGGGACAGACTCGTTTTCTGCACACACTACCAGCATAGTGACAGACAAATCTTGCTGATTCCTTTTTCATCTCAGGGTGTTGTGTTTATTCTCCCTGACTGGCATCTCTCCATACTCCTGCCATTATCGCCCTCAGAGAGTAACAGACATACGCTTCTCCATACATATCTTCTTTCATTTTTCTTTCTTTCGTTTTTTTTCCCCCTTGTCTTTTCGGTGCTTTGCTTGTGTCTTATCTCACTGCATAACTATGTTGCTGCATCAAAGCTGAACAAAAGTCACGCGACCGCATTTGACTAGGGGGCAATAAAAAGTACGCATTCAGCCCAATTTAGGAGTTCAGGTACTGCAGCCTTTAACATACAAACATGCAAACACACACACACGTACGCTAATAAAGTTGTTTCAGACAGAACTCTGAGCCAACAGAGTGAAGCTGATCACGTCTCATAAAAACTGAACCCTAGCCAGGCTGCTTTCACGTGGCCTCTAACTGAATCCCTGTCTGGGTCTGTGGTTCACTGCGGCAGGGGGTTCATCAGAACACTGATATCATTCATGTGGAAACTTGACTAAGCTGTATTTTTATTTGAACTGGAATCTGGATCTAGATGCTGCTGAACGTCACCCCATCTTACACAAGGACTTACAAAGTGCATTCCAATGGTGCATCATTTGAAGAGGTCCAAAATATCTAACAATCCCTACCCTCACTACCCTCACACCCTCTCTCTGTTCGGCTTTCTCCTTCTCTCTTACTCTCTCAGCATCCTCTCTTTTAATGCAATGCTGTTGGCTTGTCTGTTCCGAGTCCTCTTACCCCCAGACCCAGAGAATGTTCCTGCGCTGCACCCAAACCCAGGCCCTGCAAGACAGAACCAGCCAGCCCAAACAAGGAGAAAAAGGCACAATTTGGAGGTTCAGCCCCATAACAAATGGCTGAAAAAATCACATGCAGTTTCCAGGAAAACCCCTTTGTGCTCCTTTAAGGAAGCTGAGCTCAAACCTAGCTCCAAGGAGAGCAGAGGAGGCAGGGATATTTGTGTATACAAGGTAATGAACAAAGACCCAGGGGTTGTGGTAGTAAAAGTATTTTGCAGGCAGGTGACTCATAAGAAATGTTATCACCTAGGTAATGCCTTTTGTTATGACTGTTGTTAGGTTGAATTATGTGTGTGTCTGTGTTAGTGTGTGTGTCTGTGTGAGTTTGTGCATCTCTCTTTTGCACTCTCTCTTTCTTAAATCTTAAATTGCTCTCTCTATTTCTTAAATCAAACAGTTCCTGCCCCCCCCTCTCTTTCTCTCACTCTCTCTCTCTCTCTCTCTCTCTCTCTCTCTCTCTCTCTCTCTTTATCTCATCTCTCATCTCTCATTCCCTGTCACATTACAGTATATACCACAGTATAATAATACATTCCCACAATAATGGTCATAGGTGCTAATTTATTTCTGCCGGGTAAATGTTTAATTCTTTAATGATGTGGTTGTTCATGAATAACAGGTTTAAGTTTCAGTTTCCCTGGTTGGTGACATGACTTCATGTTCTCTTCAGGAAAGGACTCTGTGATGAGTGGAGCCCAGCCAAACACCCTCCACCCCCTCAGCACAGAAACACTCACTGGACACACAATCTGCACACACACACACAGACACACATGTCACACACACACACACACACACACACATACACGCTCACGTCACTGAGTGGATAAAATGGCCAGGACACTGTGAGAGTTCACGGTCTGTGTACCTGTGTTTTAAAATTAAGAGAATAATTGTACACATTCTTGGAGGTTTTCATGATGTATAAACTTCGTTAAAACACAGAAATGTAATTGCCTTATCGGGCCAGTTCACTTACTTCTTTTCATGGACTAAAAATTACGTCATTTAGAGTCCATGAGAATATCTGGCAGACAATTACCTCTATTTTTATTTAAGTTTTCTCTCTTTCTTTTTTTCTCTCCATCCCTTCTCTCCCTTACTCCCCTGCCCATTCTTTCCCCTTTTTGATTGGGTAGGATGAGATGAAGGGTCCCCCCAACTCTCTCTCTCTCTCTCTCTCTCTCTCTCTCTCTGTTTTTCTGTCTCTCTCTCTCCCCCTCCCTCCATTTCCCCCCCTCCATCTCTCTCTCTCTCTCTCTCTCTCTCTCTCTCTGTTTTTCTGTCTCTCTCTCTCCCCCTCCCTCCATTTCCCCCCCTCCATCTCTCTCTCTCTCTCTCTCTCTCTCTCTCTCTCTCTCTCTCTCTCTCTCTCTCTCTCTCTCTGTTTTTCTGTCTCTCTCTCTCCCCCTCTCTCCATTTCCCCCCCTCCATCTCTCTCTCTCTCTCTCTTGCAACCAACCTTGCTTTGTTGGCAGGAGTGACCCAAATAAAAGCAGCCCCACCAGTCACAGGGGGGGAGAAAAACCCACTTGGTCAAATGAAGTGATCCATTGAACCGAATGTGTGTTCTTTCTCTCTCTCTCTGTCTCAGCCAATTACCAAGTGTCCTGTCTTGCATCTCTCCTTTTTTTCCTCATTCATTCGCCCTCCTTCCTTTCCTGAAGGCCTTGGTGAGCCCTGATAGGCTTGCAGAGAATAAAACCTTGGGCTTGGGAGAGGAGAGGGACATTTGGGAGCGAGATGGCGAGAGGGTCAGTGGCCTCGTTCCTACGTGGATTCCTGCTCCTCGGTCTGTGGAAGCCTTCATTGCAAGGAGGTAAGACATAATTACTATTATGGTCATCGATGCTTAGCTGCACAACACCTATGGCCCTGATGGAACCTCAGGTTTGGCTAGAGAACTCAAAAACATTGAGCATCTCTTGAGATAGTATGTGTACAGATTTTTATGCATGTTGTATTTTACGGGGTTGCTGGGAGATGCCACATCCAGCACAGGTGTCTGGGAGTGGTGGATTAACCTGCCTGGTTGTCTAGCAGTAGAGAACTGTGCAGCTATGAGCTGAGGTTGTCTCGATGCTCTCCCCTCTGCATGTTCTGAAGCCATGGCATCAAGGGATGATCCACTAGTTTATATTTTATACCTGGGGTCTGATGTAGTGGTGATGGAGATGATCCAAGGAGACCACAACACTGGCTCCTTCAATGTACTACGTCTATTGTTGGTTTTGTTACATTTGTGTAGAGGCACAAAGCCTTCACTGTACCTATCATTAATTCCAATAAGTCCAAGTACAAGTTTTTAGTTATAAGCACATGAAGCAGAGTTTCAGAGGTTCAGGCCAACCGTGCAAACAGTAGACTTACAGAATATATAGAGATAAGATATACATAAATAAATTAAACCTCGTGTAAACAAGGTACTGTATTTATCTAGTATATAATGGTCTGATATATTCCATTAACTATCCATCTTTTGTTTGTTTTACAAGCTTATAAAAGAAACAAATGACATAGCCCTAGGAGAATTGTATGAAGTTCCCTCCTTGTAAGATAATGCTAGTGGTACTGGATATGCACTTCCAGCTTGTGACATCATTTGGAATCACCCAGGACTCCATCCCCATGAAACAAAGGGATGGAGTCCGATTGGCTGTTTGGTTTCTGAGCCTTCATTCTCCTGTAGGTCATTGGAAGCTTGCTGTTACTACTCTTACTCTCACACACATAGAACCAGTTGGAGAGTGTTTATAATAACATCAGTGTTAACACTCGTAACACTCTAAATACAACTTAGTTTAGAGTTCATTCTGTGTTGGTCTTGTTTGCCCAATGCCAGTCTACTATATATGGTGTCCTACAAAATAACATTAAATAGCTTCTCCAACAAGTTTTAAAACTCTTCTTCTTTCTTCTTCTCCTGTCCAACTGGGAGGTCTGTGTTTCTGCCATCTCATTGGCAAATGACTGAAAAGGTAGTGCAGGCTAAGCAGTTTACTCTGAATGGCTCAAACATACATGGCTTACATTTTCAGTTCTGTAACCCCCATTTAAAGGGCTCCCCAATGAATCTGTCTCCTTCACATGTGGGAGTGGGACTCCTTAAAATGTTTCCTTTTATAGTTGTTCTCTATTTATGGCTATCGTGCTTCGTGAAATACGATATATGCTGAAAAGTGTGAGAATTATAACAAAATAAACATTCCTTTTGGGTGAAGGGGTGAGTCTTATCAGCTGCAAAGAAACCCACCACAGAGAAGGTTATCTGTTATCCATCAACCTTTAGCCCCATCCTGGTCTGCAGATAATGTATGAATTACATTTGACAGTTCATAAAAAACTCAGTTGTGACTATTTGCATGGTACCATTCTACTTTCTTGGCAGCACCATTCTAGCTATTTATGCAAACAAGCTAAACCATGTGTTCTAAATTCCACAACAGGCAATACAAGGAAAACTAGGCTTCATTAGCTCTGATGGATGACTCATAGGATTGCAATGGTTCTGGTATCCCTTAAGAGTCCAGAACAATGAAAACATGGTCCAACATTAGACCAATGTTTATGTGCAGATAAGGCAATGGTTGTGGAATTAATATGGAAAACATGGTTTATGAAAAACTAAGAGAGAGACATTAGCTGTCGTTGATTCTCCACTAATATCTTACCTTGTTGTTACACAATAACAGTACATAACTGTGTGTGTGCTGTGTGTGTATTTGTAGACATACTGTCTTAAATGATTTTTACAGATGTTGTTGTATTGCTTTGTTCTAGGTGTGTACATACCTGCAGGTGCAGGGGGAGGAGCAGGAGCTGGATTAGGAGCTGGGACAGGACCAGGAGCTGGATTTGGTCCAGGTGGTAGAGCAGGAACTGGATTTGGCCCCGGTGGAGGAGCAGGAGGAGTTGGACCAGGAGGAGTTGGACCAGGAGGCGTTGGACCTGGAAGCGTTGGACCAGGAGGAGTTGGACCAGGAGGCGTTGGACCAGGAAGCTATGGAACTGGTCTTGGGCCTGGTGGAGCAGGTGAGGAGATCAACGTACAGTATGGATCATAGATGTGACATACAAAAGGAGAGAGGAAAGAATATAGGAGACTAGGAGTAAGACAAATGTAGTTATGGTAGCATTATGCATTGTTCTTGTTCTCTCTACAGGAGCTGGTGGTAAACCTCAAAAAACAGGTCAAACTAACCCAAATTATTGAACTCAATTTCATTGAATGCATGTACTGTATTTCTCAGTCTATCAGTTGGTCTGTATTCTACCGTAGACTGATATTTGAATCTTAATTCCCAGGCGGTGGCTATGGTGTTGGAGTCGGAGGTCCTGGAGGACTCGGGGTTGGATTCGGAGCAGGTCTAGGAGGAGGAGGCAAATGCTTAAAACATTCTTCCATCATACTCACCACCTGTAACACAAATATGAATGAGTTAACTTAAACCACCACACTTCAACATAACTAATCAGTTTGACGTCACCCCCGGACATGCCTCTGTAGAAATCCCCTATTACAGGCCAACATTGGTAGGCATAGTCCTTAACTGCACACCCCATTGAGCCCCCCTATCGCTGCTGCTCCAAATTTGTATATCAGAGATCATGTACGTACTAATTCAAGTGCTGTCTGATTCTGGAAGCCTTAGCAGCCAAGTCCAAACAACAAAGACCATACCATAATAATCTGCATCCTCTGTCCCTAGTGCTTTACAATAAGTGGAAGTCCTCCACACTGCACTCAGTTCAGTGACCATGCCCCTCTCATAGGAAACTAAAAATATTGTTCCACTGTTCAAGGTTCTGGGATTCATCTTACTAAGATTTACCCATTATTTGATTTCCGGCATTTCTATTGTTATAGGAGCCACATACTGACAAAACTCACATGCACACACACACACACACACACACACACACAAACACACACACACACTCACACTCACTCACTCACTCACACACTTCCACACACACTTCCACACACACTCACACACACACACACACACACAGACAGATAAGAGATAACGACAGCACAGCCTGATTAAGAATTGAAAGTTTTCACGTCAGACCGAGGGTAATCAGTTTTGTCCTTCTCTGTTTTTGAATCCATGACATATGGCTCTCTCACATAGGAATGTTGGTGACGCTATCCGAGTGTTTCTTGGAGGTTATGCCCCAGCTCTGTGGAACCTTTGGATTCCACCCATTACGTCTTGATGTAGAAAGTGGGTCACTGTGTAAGCACAGGAAGCAGACACACAGAGGTCACAGTTTCCAGTTGACCACAAGTCTTGTAATCTCCTTAGTTTATCATTCACCCATTTCACTTAATTCACTCAGTCTGTGTTTATGCTGCACAGCTTCACTATGATGTAGACCAAAACATCCATTTTGCATTACCTGAAGAAGCATTAACTGAAGCAAGCCAACCAAGATGCTGTGTATTTCAAGTTGACTTCCATCACTCATCTATGTTTTACCAGAGAAGGTTGATTACTGGTGAAGTTCTCTCTTACCTCTGTATCTGCAGTGTCTACTAGAGTGTCTATTCAAATGAGCATGGGTACTATTGCTATACAAATATAGACGTCCAGTGACTATAGAGTACAAAGTGAAGTAATGGGACAGCTGAGTACTAACAGAAACACTGTGGTCAAAGAGTCAAAAACTACAGATTGAGGTATTGTTAAACCACAGAATCCCTCACCTCAGCGCACATTGCCTCACTTTGTCTTCAAAGGCCTCTCCCTGGTCTCTATTATGTTCTCTGTTTCAAGGGCCTTTGCAGAGTTGTATTCCCTCTCTGTTGTGTGGTAAACATTTACTGACCTGACCGTAACCCAGCCCAATGAGACTTTTAAAAGGTTTTAAAGTCAAACATCCACACTTCAAACAGGTTTGTAAAAAAGTCCCGGGGAACATATTAGTGTCACAATAAACCCGGCCAGGGAACTGAAGTGTTACAGTATTGAAGGGTCAAAGCACCAAACGACAGATTGAATTCATTAATAAATTAGATAAAGCCCATTTTCTAGTTTTGGGAATATAACCAGATAGGCCACTAGAGGGTACACTGTACTCTTCCCAGTTCAGTCCTGCTGATCAACCTCCTGCATTAGCTTTTAATGTCTTGAAAAATTGCTTCTGATGTTCTTCACATGCTGTAGAAGGTCAAATGTTCTTAAGGTGTTTAAAAGGAAAAGTACATTTCAGAACAATAAATAAATGCCATGTTCTCATTAGGATATGGAGGCCTCGGAGCAGGGGGTGTGGGTGGAGGAGTACGAGGAGCAGGTGGCCTGGGAGCTGGTGGTGTTGGATCTGGAGGTCAGGGTGCTGGTGGTGTTGTATCTGGAGGTCAGGGTGCAGGTCTAGGACCAGGAGGTCAGAACGTTTTCCTTGAATCTGAGGTATTGATAAAAATAAAAAAAACACTCTGCAAATTGTTGGTTAATTTCTGTCTCACCTCAGGCGGCTATGGAGGTTATGGCGGATATGGTGGACCTGGTGGGGGTCAGTACCCTGGAGCCCAGAAACCCCCCAAAACAGGTACAGGCTTAGGATGCAGTAGGTGGGACCACACTCATAGATATAATATAGGTGCTAATATATATTTTTAAATGCTATTAGATTTGTATTTTTGTATCTATTATTTTATTTTACTCTTTTGCATTAGGAGCAGGAACATCACTGGGAGGCACCGGATATGGGCCTGGAGGTGGAGCAGGATATGGGCCTGGAGGTGGAGGAGGATATGGGCCTGGAGGTGGAGGAGGATTTGGGCCTGGAGGTGGAGGAGGATATGGGCCTGGAGGTGGAGGAGGATATGGGCCTGGAGGTGGAGGAGGATATGGGCCTGGAGGCACTGGAACAGGTCCTGGTGGTGCTGGAGGAGTTGGGCCTGGAGGTGCTGGTGGAGTTGGGCCTGGAGGTGCTGGTGGAGTTGGGCCTGGTGGTGCTGGTGGAGTTGGGCCTGGAGGTGCTGGTGGAATTGGACCTGGTGGTGCTGGTGGAGTTGGACCTGGTGGTGCTGGTGGAGTGGGCCCAGGTGGAGCTGTTGTGCCAGCAGGAGGTCAGTGGTAGAACCTTGTTAAAATATTCCCTCACACAGTGAACAGTAAATACACAAATCAAGACAAAAGGGGTGACATCAAATACTTGCTAGCATTTGACTTCACAATACTATTTATTTAGGTGTTCACGATCAACTATTTCTCAAAATATGATGTAAAGTGTAATATTAAGGTTACATTTATTGTTAATAAAGGGGCATTTAAAGAAACTGTGATTCTGCTACAGCACCAGTGTTGCCTCAGACTGGAGTGCCAGGGGGAGGACCTGGAGGGAAAAGCAGTGGAAAAGCCTCCAAAGTCCCAGGTAAACTACAAATCCCAGAAATCAACTCATTATGGAATTACAAAACATGATTATAGGATGCAGAGCATGCTATTCCACTGTAGAACGTCCTACAATGTCTGTTATTCATACAGGTGTTGGATTACCTGGACTTTATCAAGGGGGAATTGTGCCTGATCAAGGTATGTCAAACAATAAAAACATTGCATTTAGGTGAATCTTTTTGGTGACAGTTACTCTACACAGTGGGATGTTCATCATCTGCCAAAGCAGTGTGTAATCTCTCACCCTGACTCCTATTCAGGTTTTGGAGGTCGTGGAGTCCTGCCTGGTGTTGCCACAGGATCTGGACTTGGACCCCAAACTGGTAAGTCATCTAGTGGCTGAACTAACCAACTGCAAGTCTTTGTCCCCTCTGACTCTGTCTGCCCTCCTCCCAGGATCTGGAGCTCTTGGCCAGGGAGGAGTTGGAAATGGAGGTGGAGGTCAGCGAGCCTAAATCAAAAGGACTGCTTGACATTCTTGACATAAATGTTGATGGTTATTCAATTTTGGTGTTGGTTTCATAAGATGTATATTTTTGCCTTTAGCTGGCCGAGGCGGTTTTGGTGGACAGCAGCTCCCAGGAGTGTTCCGTGGATACCCCCTCATATCACCCAAGTCAGGTACTGTACCCAAGATAATCAAATGTTAAACACTACGGATTTCATATTATGTCACAGAGAGTGTAATGAAAAGGCCATACTCTATATATGTCCCAGTAGTGTGACCTCTTTCTCTTTGCTCTTCTGCGTTTCTTATCTGCCTCTTCTCATGCCATCCATTCCCATAGGAGCTGGGGGTAAATCAAAGTCTCCAGCCAAAGCTGCTGCTAAATACAGTAAGACAATGATAACCTTTAGTAATCCAGGTTGATTAGTAGTTCTCTCGCTTAGCAGTTTCAAGATTTAATATAATCCAATGCCAAAATCCAAGCAGATAACTTGTAAACGACTGACTTCAAAGATAAACGTAGCATTACGTTTCCTTCCAGGTGGGGGTGGGGCTGGAGCCGGAGGTGGGCCAGGTCACGGGACTGGAGCCGGTGGCGTCCTTGGCAGTGTAGGTGGAGTTCCTGGGGGAGCTGGAGGCGGTCTTGGTTTTGGAGCCGGTGCTGGAGCTGGGGCCGGCACACAGGGAGGACCTGGGGGTGCAGGAGGAGTTCCGGGAGGAGGGCCTGGAGCAGGTGGCTATGCATGTGACTGCAGGAGTTATCGGAATCTTTAATGACATTTTAATTACATTTTATAAAGATTCCAGACTTATTTCATGTGATAGATTCTTCTTCAATCACTGTTTTTCACTTCATATCTTACAGGCTATGGGGCTGGTGCCAAAGCACGTAAACATGGTAATTTATTTTACCATATTTTACCTTTAAAAGTAGCTTGACATTACTTACATTCATTATGTTCTGTATTTACTACCTCCCATTGCTCCAGGTCAAACTGGAGGTGCTGGTACCGGACTTGGCCAAGGAGTTGTACCTGCATCTGGGATTGGAACTGGAGGAGTACTAGGGGGTGGCTATGGTCCTGGAGGAGCTGGTACTGGTCCTGGTGGTGCTGGCTATGGTCCTGGAGGGGTGGGTACTGGGCCTGGTGGTGCTGGCTTCCGGCCTGGAGGGGCTGGTACTGGGCCTGGAGGTGTTGGCTATGGTCCTGGAGGGGTGGGTACTGGGCCTGGTGGTGCTGGCTACGGGCCTGGTGGTGCAGGAACTGGACAAGGTGCTGGCTATGGTCCTGGTGGAGCAGGAACTGGACCAGGAGGTGCTGGCTATGGACCTGGTGGAGCAGGAACTGGACAAGGTGCTGGCTATGGTCCTGGTGGAGCAGGAACTGGACCAGGAGGTGCCGGTTTTGGTCCTGGTGGAGCAGGAACTGGACCAGGAGGGGCTGGTAGTGCAGGTACTTTAGGTTATCAGAATTATAAGATCTTATTTTGAATTGGAAATTAGGATGTCATTTTTGGGGAAACAATACACTACTTTAAAAATCTACTTTATGTTACAGGATATGATAGAGATGCAAAAGCTCGTAAATATGGTAAGTACCTCCTTCTTATGCTGCATTAATAAGACTGTGATATAAAGCTGAAATGAGCATCTTTGATGGTTCTTCCTCTTTTAGGCATGCTTAGTGGTGCCCTTGGAGTCCCAGGTGGTGGACAGGGTGCTGGACGTGGAGGACTCCCAGGAGGAGGTGCTGGGGCTGGACTAGGCCAAGGAGGAGTGTCTGGCGGAACTGGCTATGGTCCTGGTGGAGCAGGAACTGGACCAGGAGGTGCTGGCTATGGTCCTGGTGGAGCAGGAGCTGGACCAGGTGCTGGCTATGGTCCTGGTGGAGCAGGAACTGGACCAGGAGGTGCAGGCTATGGTCCTGGTGGAGCAGGAACTGGACCAGGAGGTGCTGGCTATGGTCCTGGTGGAGCAGGAACTGGACCAGGAGGGGCTGGCTATGGTCCTGGTGGAGCAGGAACTGGACCAGGAGGTGCTGGCTATGGTCCTGGTGGTGCAGGAACTGGACCAGGAGGTGGTGGGCCAAGACCAGGAACTGGAGCTGGAGGTACTTTAGCATAATTAATATAGAGGTAGGTTAAGGGGTTATGTTAAACTGACCAATTATGTTAAAGTTAGATGGTTTCAGTCAACTAATTAATGTTCTGCGTTACAGGATATGATGCTGATGCCAAAGCTCGTAAATATGGTAAACTCATTCATCCCCCTTCAAAGGTTTTACATTACAGCATGGATTACACCAACAATAATGCTGAAGTGGGCATCATTGATGTTTCCTTCTCTGGTAGGCATGCTTAGTGGTGCCCTTGGAGTCCCAGGTGGTGGACAGGGTGCTGGACGTGGAGGACTCCCGGGAGGAGGTGCTGGGGCTGGACTAGGCCAAGGAGGAGTGTCTGGCGGAACCGGCTATGGTCCTGGTGGAGCAGGAACTGGACCAGGAGGTGCCGGCTATGGACCTGGTGGAGCAGGAGCTGGACCAGGAGGTGCCGGTTATGGTCCTGGTGGAGCAGGAGCTGGACCAGGTGCTGGCTATGGTCCTGGTGGAGCAGGAGCTGGACCAGGTGCTGGCTATGGTCCTGGTGGAGCAGGAGCTGGACCAGGAGGTGCCGGTTATGGTCCTGGTGGAGCAGGAGCTGGACCAGGTGCTGGCTATGGTCCTGGTGGAGCAGGAACGGGACCAGGTGCTGGCTATGGTCCTGGTGGAGCAGGAACTGGACCAGGTGCTGGCTATGGACCTGGTGGAGCAGGAGCTGGACCAGGAGGTGCTGGCTATGGACCTGGTGGAGCAGGAACTGGACCAGGTGCTGGCTATGGTCCTGGTGGAGCAGGAACGGGACCAGGTGCTGGCTATGGTCCTGGTGGAGCAGGAACTGGACCAGGTGCTGGCTATGGACCTGGTGGAGCAGGAGCTGGACCAGGAGGTGCTGGGCCTAGACCAGGAACTGGAGCTGGAGGTACTTTAGCATAATTACTGTAGAGGTATGTTAGGTGTTAATGTTAAACTGACCAATTAAGATGAAGTTAGGTGGTTTCAGTCAACTCATTCATGTTCTGTGTTACAGGATATGATGCTGATGCCAAAGCTCGTAAATATGGTAAACTCATTCATCCCCTTTTAAGGATTTTACATCACAGCATGGACAACACCAAGGCATGATGCTGAAATGGGCATCATTGATGTTTCTTCCTCTGGTAGGCATGCTTAGTGGTGCCCTTGGAGTCCCAGGTGGTGGACAGGGTGCTGGACGTGGAGGACTCCCAGGAGGAGGTGCTGGGGCTGGACTAGGCCAAGGAGGAGTGCCTGGCGGAAACGGCTATGGTCCTGGTGGAGCAGGAACTGGACCAGGAGGTGCTGGCTATGGACCTGGTGGTGCAGGAACTGGACCAGGAGGTGCTGGCTATGGTCCTGGTGGAGCAGGAACTGGACCAGGAGGTGCTGGCTATGGACCTGGTGGAGCAGGAACTGGACCAGGAGGTGCTGGCTATGGACCTGGTGGTGCAGGAGCTGGACCAGGAGGTGCTGGTTATGGTCCTGGTGGGCCAGGAACCAGACCAGGAGGTGTTGGCTATGGCCCTGGTGGAGCAGGAACTGGACCGGGAGGTGGTGGCCCAAGACCAGGAACTGGAGCTGGAGGTACTTTAGTAAAATTACTGTAGAAGTATGATAGGGGGTGATATTAAATTGACCAGTTATTTGAAAGTTAGTTGGTTTCACACAACTCATTCATGTTCTGTGTTACAGGATATGATGCAGACGCCAAAGCTCGTAAATATGGTAAACTCATTCATCCCCCTACAAAGGTTTTACTTCACAGCATGGATTACACCAAAGAATAAAGCTGAAATGGGCATCATTGATGTTTCCTTCTCTGGTAGGCATGCTTAGTGGTGCCCTTGGAGTCCCAGGTGGTGGACAGGGTGCTGGACGCGGAGGACTCCCAGGAGGAGGTGCTGGGGCTGGACTAGGCCAAGGAGGAGTGCCTGGTCGAACTGGCTATGGTCCTGGTGGAGCAGGAACTGGACCAGGAGGTGCCGGCTATGGTCCTGGTGGAGCAGGAGCTAGACCAGGAGGTGCTGGCTATGGACCTGGTGGTGCAGGAGCTGGACCAGGAGGTGCTGGTTATGGACCTGGTGGTGCAGGAGCTGGACAAGGTGCTGGCTATGGTCCTGGTGGAGCAGGAACTGGACCAGGAGGTGCTGGCTATGGACCTGGTGGAGCAGGAACTGGACCAGGTGCTGGCTATGGACCTGGTGGAGCAGGAACTGGACCAGGTGCTGGCTATGGTCCTGGTGGAGCAGGAACTGGACCAGGAGGTGCTGGGCCAAGACCAGGAACTGGAGCTGGAGGTACTTTAGCATAATGACTGTAGAGGTATGTTAAGGGGTTATGGTAAACTGACCAATTATGTTAAAGTTAGGTGGTTTCAGTCAACTAATTAATGTTCCGTGTTACAGGATATGATGCTGATGCCAAAGCTCGTAAATATGGTAAACTCATTCACCCCCCTTCAAAGGTTTTACATTACAGCATGGATTACACAAAAGAATAAAGCTGAAATGGGCATCATTGATGTTTCTTCCTCTGGTAGGCATGCTTAGTGGTGCCCTTGGAGTCCCAGGTGGTGGACAGGGTGCTGGACGTGGAGGACTCCCAGGAGGAGGTGCTGGGGCTGGACTAGGCCAAGGAGGAGTGTCTGGCGGAACCGGCTATGGTCCTGGTGGAGCAGGAACTGGACCAGGTGCTGGCTATGGTCCTGGTGGAGCAGGAACTGGACCAGGAGGTGCTGGCTATGGTCCTGGTGGAGCAGGAACTGGACCAGGAGGTGCTGGCTATGGACCTGGTGGAGCAGGAGCTGGACCAGGTGTTGGCTATGGTCCTGGTGGAGCAGGAACTGGACCAGGAGGTGCTGGTTATGGTCCTGGTGGAGCAGGAACTGGACCAGGAGGTGCTGGCTATGGACCTGGTGGAGCAGGAACTGGACCAGGTGCTGGCTATGGTCCTGGTGGAGCAGGAACTGGACCAGGTGCTGGCTATGGTCCTGGTGGGGTAGGAACTGGACCAGGAGGTGCTGGGCCAAGACCAGGTATTGGAGCTGGAACTACTTTAAAATAACAGCTATAGCAGGCAATACGAATTTGTTATCAGTCATATAGATGTTTACTGATGTCAATCAATACATACGTGTTATATTTCACAGGATATGATGCAGATGCAAAAGCTAGAAAATACGGTAAGTTATTATATAAACTCTTTATCATCTATTCTGAATTTGTCATCACATATATATATTAGATAGTAAATAATACAGTATTCTGTGATTATCCATGATGGTTCCTCCTCTGGTAGGCATGCTTAGTGGTGCCCTTGGAGTACCAGGTGGTGGACAGGGTGCTGGACGTGGAGGACTCCCAGGAGGAGGTGCTGGACTAGGACAAGGAAGAGTGCCTGGTAGTCAGGGCAATGGTATATATGGATTAGGTGTTGGTTATGGATCAGGAGGAGCAGCAGGGACTGGTCTTGGGCAGGGAGTGGGACTTGGGTCTGGGCTTGGAGGAGGAGGAGGAGTGCCTGGCCAAGGTGTTGGAGCTGGAGGTATATTATCTACGGATTTAGCAATGGCAAATAACTGATAGCTGTGTTTGTATTAGCTAACTAGTTGCATGCTCAATCCCATAGGATATCCTGGTGGTTCAAAGTCTCAGAAATACGGTAAGACATTTTTCCACCATTTCCAAATGTTACTATATTTTGTTGTGAACCTGTTATTGAGCATTTATCTCTAAACCTAAATCATATTTTATTTCCATTATACACGTAAATCACTCTATTGTGGTCCGCACAGGTCCCGGTGGAGGTGGTGGAACCCCTGGTGGTGGTCTGGGTGGCAGGTTTGGTGTCCCTGGAGGAGGTGCTGCCTCACCCTTTGGCCCTGGGGCAGGAGGTGTCGGAGGAGGGGTGCCTGGGGCCGGGTATGGAACTGGAGCAGGTCCAGGAGCAGGTTATGGTCCAGGAGGTGGATATGGAGCTGGGGCTGGGGCAGGGGCAGGACCTGGGGCCGGATATGGACCTGGCTCAGGAGGTACTAATATCTAAATGACTGATCTGATCAATGTAACTTTGTTTTTCAGAATGCTGTTATTAATGAAAGAAACATTTTTATTTATTATTTCAAGGATACGGACCGAGATCAAAAGCTGCTAAATACGGTATGAGTATTCATGATCCATCAACTTGATGATTATGCCCTCTATCCGAATGTTTTACCTGTGCACCTGGCACCTCACCCATCTGACATCTCTCCTCTTCCTTGGGTGGAGCAGGGGGTGTGCCAGGTGGCGGCGGTGTCCTTGGGATTGGGGGGGTGCCTGGTGGTGGTGCTGGGGCTGGACTAGGAGGCAAGTTTATTGGTGTTACTGGTCCAATATTAAGAGTTAATTCACACACAAACACATACACATGTATTGGTGGGGAACCAGGGGACTATGGTGATGGAACAGGTGAGATTAAAAAAATCTAACAAACAAATTAAATGTTAACAATATGGTCCAATTGCTAATTTTCTAACATAGGAGGATATGGTGTCAGACCAGGGGGCTATGGAACTGGACCTGGGGGCTATGGAACTGGACCTGGGGGTAAGTCTGTACTGAAATGGGAGGGGGACAGAAGCAGGTACAAATTGCTGTAACAACGTGCTTGGTAAAGTTTGTATTCTGCTTTCACTGTTTAATCACTGATAGTCTGTGATCCTCAGGATATGGCCCTGGAGCTGGATCTAAAGCAGCCAAATATGGTAAGAATAGGTTACCTTTTTTGATGGTCCTTTCATTTACGAGAAATGCATTAAATGTAATGTGTAAAATGTTTTCTCATTTTTCTTGACTACAGGTCAACCAGGTGGGACTGGAGGAACAGGAACAGGGCCTGGGACTGGGCCTGGTGCTGGTGCAGGGGCAGGAACAGGTGCTGGGGCAGGAACAGGAGCTGGTGCTGGAGCTGGGGCAGGAACAGGGGGTAAGATGCTCGAAAAGAAATTTGGGTACAGCATAGAGTAGGTCATGGGATAATAACGTGACTTTACAGAGAACATTGATGATTTTACTATTCTCGTGTGTTCCTGGTGGAGCACCCGCAAGCAAAGTTTCAGAATATAGTTGATTTTAAAAGAAGTAGGTGGAGGATTTGTTTTGTTTGTCTTTACAAAGGAGTGTCGGGTGGAACGGGTAGTGGAACAGGAGGCACAGGAAGTTCAGGAGTCACACCTGCCCCAGGAGTAACAGGAGGTAAAGCAACAGCTGCAGGCACCGGGGCAGGAGCAGGTTAGTCATATCCAGGGCCTTTCAAATACATTTAAAAAGAAGCAGATGATGCAACCACATATCAAATGTATCTATGGGTGATGCTTTTTGGTAATCTCATCTGCTGCTTAGGCAGATGTTCTCACTTCCAGTCTCTCTCTTCCCATCCTGCTCCATCCAGGTGTCCCCGGTGGTGCTGGAACTGGAAAAGGGGGCAAGGATGGTGATGGAGCTGCAGGTACAGGCGTGGAAATGTTACATCAGATGAAGGCATGGCAGTTGAATCAACAGTCCATTATTTATGTATCCATGCATTCCACTGCATTTGCCTTTGTTAAAGGTGAGCCTGGTGGCACTGGGGGAGTTCTAGAAGGATCTGGAAGTTCCGGAGGTGACGGTATGCTTATAAAATAGTTTAACTTAACATAAATAAGTTTAACTTAACTTAAATATATACAGTATATTAAGATTTAACAGTTAACATTACTTTTGAGTGGCCAAGTCCGGTTTGTTGATGGGTTTGTGTATGGTAGGTACTGGCATCACAGCTGGACCAATAGATGGAGGGATTGAAGGAAGACTGGACATAATCACTCCTGGTGGGACTGGAATCCCCATCATTGGTGGGAAACCAGGTAAGACTGGAAATGAACTCTTCAGGTCCATAGCAGTCTAAAGAACAATAGCTAATGGCATGCAATAGCACTCATAGAACAAATTAGTTCATTCATACTGCTCACTATTTCTGTATCTAGCCTTGCCACTTTCATCTGCATCATCCACATTATGTCATTTTCTTTGTGCTTTGCTTTCAAGACAAAACCGACCTTGGGGGGACCCCTGTTCCAGGTGTGGCTTCATGCGGTTGACATTCCTGATCTTTTGAAAATCACATCTTTCTGCTTCACCATCACCACTCTATTCTCCTTGCCATCACATCTCAATGGCCCTACCTCTCACCTTACCTCATCTGCAAAGGAAGCTTGACCATCAGTCTATGTCTGGTTAGCTTGTTCAAAAGCAACCCTCACTGGCATACTATTTGTACTGCAATTATTCTGACAGCATTTTTACTTCCCTGTAGGTTTAACAGGAGCATTTCCATCTTAGGTTCTCCATCAGTTTAGTGTTGAACCAAGTTCAAGATTTGACTCTAAATTATGACCAAGAAATGTTTGTACAAATGTTGGTATGTATTTATTGTCGTTTTTTTTGCATTGAAGGTGTTTAATGTAAAAGTAAATGTTATTTTACAGGTGGAACTGGAGTGCCAGTACCAGAAAGTGAGTGATGTTTTTTATAATAATTGTAAAATGAATATATATTATGTTATGACTGCATTTAAAGTTATATTTACTGTGTTACAATATGAATTTTGTACGTGTGATTCTAGTTGGTGCTGGAGTAGTCCAACCCAGTGGTAAGTCTTCAGTTGTTTACTGATTTAAGAGTTCATAAAAGCTGATTTATTATTTCATAACTATGTTCCCTTCCCTTTAATATACACAGCTGGGACTGGTGTTGGTGAGTATCATAACATTTAACTTGTAATTTTGTAGAGCATGCAAAAGGTGATCTAACATTTTGTGTGTTTCTCTAAAATATTTCTTACTCACCTGAGGGAATCTTCCTCTGCTCTACAGCTGGAGCAGGAGTGCCCTCTGGAGGTGAGAATGAGCATAAAAACATCACAGTTTTGTGTCAGTGTCAATGCCCAGTTCAGTGTCTCTACCTCTCCTTCACATTATGCGATACATAATCTGGTGGTGTGACTTGTGACCATGGTGTTTTTGCAACAAACTCAGGTCAAAGCCAGTCTGGTGCTGGGGAGTGTTGGGTAGACATGTTACATTACCGGAGACTACAGACTAATATTGGCATGAAATAACTATATAGCCAAGAGACATGTCAACTGAAATCTGGATACTGAACTGCCTAAAGTTAAGACCTACATAACATGGAATCCCTGAGTGATATAAAACATTTGGTCTCTTCATCAGGTTCTGCTGGTTCCTCTGGTATTGGGATTGGTGTGGGGTTTGGATCTGGTACGGGTGTTGGTGAGGGTACTGGTATTGGCATTGGTATTGGGTACGGCTCCGGTGGAAACTCCGGGGGTACCGGGGTCGGTCTCGGTATCGGTATCGGTTCCGGTGGTAAAGATGGAGGAGGAGGTAAAATATTCGCTGGTACAGTGTGTGACTGACCAGTCTATAAAATGATAGTGGTATGGCTGGGCAGTGACTTCTACTAATGGCCTTGTGGTGAAAAAAACTGCTGCTGGGTTTGCTGATGGTCTGCTTTGGTGCACGGTTTTTACTAATTATGATTTTGAGCAAGTGTTAAGACAAATTACTCCGAAGATAACATTATCCTGTCTAAAGTGCATATGGACCATTAAAAGTTCTAATTGAATCCTAAAATGTCCTAACAGTGCTCTAACCCTGTGAAAAGGTCTATGTTTTGATTTGATTACATTAGTCTGGTCATGTGGTTTGAATGTCTCAGACATATTGGTGAAATTGGGACTTATTTCCGCTGGCACCAAGAAACTAATCAATAATTTCAATGATGAAGACCAAACTAACCATATGCTGCCCCTGACGGATTGTTCAGAAAGAAACTATAACACTTTACCAGAATAACAAAATACATAAATAACATCTGGTAACACTATTTTAATTTAAAGCCTTTATAAACGTGTGTAGACGAATTAATCTTTAACCCCACACAGAAGATTGTTGTTAGTTAGTAATTTATCTCCAAAAAGTTATGAATATGTTATTCCCAACACATAAGCAATTAGTATACATTAACGCAACTGTGCAGCAAGCCTTACTTTCAGAGTAAAACAAGCTGCAAGGTTCCCAGTGAATATAGAACAAACAAAGACAGTATTGAACACAAATTCAGTCCACTTACTAACAGTGTTAGTCAGGCAATGTTAAGTTTTAAGGCCTTGGACTATGTCTTAGCAGGTTCGGGCACAGGCATTGGTATTGGTATCGGTATTGGTGCCGGCGGAAAATCCACTGAAGAAGAAAATAAAGGTGATGGTTGCATGAAACACATTTTACCAGAACCAACTGTTGTAAAATGTCAGAAAATTGTAAAAGTTTTCTGTAAAACAGCAGCCATATTGAATAACATTAGATGATGCTGTGCTAAAACGTTTTTAACAAGAGGAAATGGAAACCATTTTGATGGTGTCTTCCAGAACATAATTTCCACATGGGTGTGCCTTGTTGGGGTCAATATTGGGGACTAAGTGACTTTTACTAATGGCTTTGTGGTGAAAACAACAACTGCTGGGTTTGCTGATGGTCTGCTTTGGTGCACGGTTTTTACTAATTATGATTTTGAGCCAGTATAAAGAGAAATTACTCCTAAGATAAGAGTATCCTGTTTAAAGTGCATATTGTTCATTAAAACATTCTATTTTAATCCTAAATGTCCTAACAGTGCTCTAACCCTGTGAAAAGGTTAATGTATTGATTTGATTTGATTAGTCTGGTCATGTGGTCTGACTGTCTCAGACATATAGAAAGGTGAAATTGGACTTCTTTCCGCTGGCACCAAGAAACTAATCAATAATATAGTCAACAATAATGAAGACCAAACTAACCATTAAGTTATGCTGCCCCTAATGGATTGTTCAGAAAGAAACTATAACACTTTACCAGAGTAACAAAATATATAAATAACATCTGGCAACACTATTTTAATTTAAAGCCTTTATAAACTATTTGTAGAGTAATTAACTTTTACCCCACACAGAAGATTGTTGTTAGTTAGTCCTTTATCTCCAAAATTGTTAATACATAGTTTACAAAGTAGATAGTTATTAATACATAATTCCCAACACATAAGCAATTAGTATACATCAACGCTACTGTGCAGCAATGGATTGCATATGTGCAACACGCATTACTTTCAGAGTAAAACAAGCTGCAAGTTTCCCAGTGAATATAGAACAAAGGCAGTATTGATGACAAATCCAGTCCGCTTACTAACAATGTTAGCCAGGTAATGTTAAGTTTTAAGGCCTTGGACTATGTCTTAGCAGGTTCGGGCACAGGCATTGGTATAGGTATCGGTATTGGTGCCGGCGGAAAATCCACTGAAGAAGAAGATAAAGGTGATGGTTGCATGAAGCACATTTTACCAGAACTAACTGTTGTAAAATGTCAGAAAATTGTAAAGTTTTCTGTAAAACAGCAGCCATATTGAATAACAGAAGATGCTGTGCTAAAACGTTTTTAACAAGAGGAAATGGAAACCATTTTGACGGTGGCTTCCAGAACATAATTTCCACATTGGTGTGCCTTGTTGGGGTCAATATTGGGGACTAAGTGACTTTTACTAATGGCTTTGTGGTGAAAACAACAACTGCTGGGTTTGCTGATGGTCTGCTTTGGTGCACGGTTTTTACTAATTATGATTTTGAGCCAGTATAAAGAGAAATTACTCCTAAGATAACATTATCCTGTTTAAAGTGCACATGGTCCATTAAAACATTCTATTTTAATCCTAAATGTCCTAACAGTGCTCTAACCCTGTGAAAAGGTTAATGTTTTGATTTGATTAGATTAGTCTGGTCATGTGGTTTGGATGTCTCAGACATATAGAAAGGGGAAATTGGGACTTCTTTCCGCTGGCACCAAGAAACTAATCAATAATTTCAATAATGAAGACCAAACTAACCATATGCTGCCCCTGACGGATTGTTCAGAAAGAAACTATAACACTTTACCAGAATAACAAAATACATAAATGACATCTGGTAACACTATTTTAATTTAAAGCCTTTATAAACGTGTGTAGACTAATTAATCTTTAACCCCACACAGAAGATTGTTGTTAGTTAGTCATTTATCTCCAAAATTGTTAATACATAGTTTACAAAGTGGATAGTTATTAATACATAATTCCCAACACATAAGCAATTAGTATACATCAACGCTACTGTGCAGCAATGGATTGCATATGTGCAACACGCATTACTTTCAGAGTAAAACAAGCTGCAAGTTTCCCAGTGAATATAGAACAAAGGCAGTATTGATGACAAATTCAGTCCCCTTACTAACAGTGTTAGTCAGGCAATGTTAAGTTTTAAGGCCTTGGACTATGTCTTAGCAGGTTCGGGCACAGGCATTGGTATAGGTATCGGTATTGGTGCCGGCGGAAAATCCACTGAAGAAGAAGATAAAGGTGATGGTTGCATGAAGCACATTTTACCAGAACAAACTGTTGTAAAATGTCAGAAAATTGTAAAGGTTTTCTGTAAAACAGCAGCCATATTGAATAACAGAAGATGCTGTGCTAAAACGTTTTTAACAAGAGGAAATGGAAACCATTTTGACGGTGGCTTCCAGAACAATTTCCACATAAGTGTGTATTGATGGGGTCAATATTGGGGACTAAGTTAATTTGAATGATTTGTTTTTGCAGGTGCTTCACTTGGAGACATTGCTGGTGGGCTTCCTGGAGCCAAACCTCTAAAATCTCCAGGTAACATAAAGAATGAACAGGCTTCGAATAGATGGTGTTTGGGCTGTGTTCGCCTAAGTTACGGTGGTGCTCAGGTGTGCTGCATACCCATAGGTGTCCCAAGAGGAGACACACCTGGTGAAGGAGATGGTGAAGGTGCAGGACTCATCGAAGGAGGTCCAGGGGGAGTTGAAGGGGGCCCGGGAGGAGTGGAAGGAGGACCAGGGGGAGTAGGAGGAGGGCCAGGAGGAGTTGGAGGTGGACCAGGAGGTGTTGGAGGTGGACCAGGAGGAGTTGGAGGAGGGCCAGGAGGAGTTGGAGTAGGGCCAGGAGG
Source organism: Hypomesus nipponensis (assembly GCF_054491055.1). Taxonomy (NCBI): domain Eukaryota; kingdom Metazoa; phylum Chordata; class Actinopteri; order Osmeriformes; family Osmeridae; genus Hypomesus; species Hypomesus nipponensis. The sequence goes on from NC_140365.1 coordinate 5,297,352, forward strand.
AGTTGGAGGTGGACCAGGAGGAGTTGGAGGTGGACCAGGAGGAGTTGGAGGTGGACCAGGAGGTGTGGGAGGTGGACCAGGAGGAGTTGGAGGTGGACCAGGAGGAGTTGGAGGTGGACCAGGAGGTGTGGGAGGTGGTCCAAGTGGAGCTGGAGGAGTAGGACAAAATGTCACCATAAAACCACCCAAGGGTGCTTGTCATAATACATTTAACATTACATACTAGCTATGTGGCTAGAATTTGGCCCAATCTCTGATGCGATTATGATAAAGGTAACCATAATTAAATTGAGGATCATTATGGCTTTTGTCTGCACCTCCAGGATATGGCCCTGATGGGACTGGCAGCCTGGGAGCTGGAGGAGTGGGAGGAGGTCCAGGAGGAGTTGGGGGAGGTCCTGGAGGAGTTGGAGGAGGTCCAGGAGGAGTTGGGGGAGGTCCTGGAGGAGTTGGAGGAGGTCCTGGAGGAGTTGGAGGAGGTCCTGGAGGAGTTGGGGGAGGTCCAGGTACAGGAGTGACCGGAGGGACGGGTCTTGGCCCTGGGGGTGCCGGAGGTGTAGGAACTGGAACCCCCAAACCTGGCAAAAGTGAGCTACGTCTTTTGTCAGAAGTTACATATTTTAGCTGTTTATACTGCCAGTTACAACTAACTGACAAGGATTTATCTTGCTATCAATGCAGGCTATGGAGGAGCTGGAGCCGTCCTACCCGGTGGTGGTATGTTTATTCTTTTATCTTGCCTGCCCAAATGCTTCAGTATTAGTTAAACCACCAAAAAGTTTTCTTTTTGTATTACGAAAATGTAACAACAAAGCTTGTTTCTTAGGTTTACGTTATCCAACGGGAGCTGGAGTGGGACAGGGAAAGCCAGGCAAAGGTACATTTACACATTCTCTGTTTTTTTTAAGTTACATTGTTATGTATCGACTGACTGTATATCAAACATATGTTTGTAGAAAACAATTTAGCCAAGTAAGGTTAATGATAACATTTTTCTTGTACTTAGGGTATGGGGTTCCTGGCCAGTTTGGAGGGGGCCGGGGAGGGGTCGGGCCAGGGGGCTTTGGTGCTGGTCCTGGGGGCTATGGACCAGGTGGGGCTGGAACTGGTCCTGGGGGCTATGGACCAGGTGGGGCTGGTGCTGGTCCAGGGGGCTATGGACCAGGTGGGGCTGGAACTGGTCCAGGGGGCTATGGAGCTGGGCCTGGGGGCTATGGACCAGCTGGGGCTGGAACTGGTCCAGGGGGCTACGGACCAGGTGGGGCTGGAGCTGTACCAGGGGCCTATGGAGTTGGCCCAGGGGGCTATGGAGCTGGTCCTGGAGGATACGGAAGCAAACCAAGCAAGAGGGGTGGTGCTGGAGGTGCTCTAGGTGGAGTTGGCAGTCTCGGGGCTGGAGGACTAGGAACAGGACCAGGAGGACTTGGCAGAGGCCTCGGAGGAGGCCTAGGAGGGGGTTTAGGAGGTGGTCCAGGTAGCTATGGACCTGGTGGAGCTGGTGCTGGAGGAGGACCAGGGGGAGCAGGTCCTGGAGGCTTTGGTGGAGCTGGGGCTGGTGGTGAGTTCCACCTCAAACTATATACTTTATCATTGTTTGAAATTAGCCTTAGTATATTATCAAAGTACATACAACATTGACCTTTTTTCAGGTCCCAGATATCCAACTGGTGCAGGAACAGCGACAGGCACTGGAAAACCCTCCAAAAGTATTTCACAACAGATTACACAATTTCCTTAAAGGGTATGGTATGGTCTTACTATTTACACTAAGCTTACTCACCTTGCCCTTCCAGGCTATGGGGGAGCTGGTGGCAGTGCTGGAGTTGGACCAAGTGGCTATGGACCAGGTGGTTATGGACCAGGTGGTGCTGGAGCAGGACCAGGTGGTTATGGACCAGGTGGCGCTGGAACTGGACCAGGTGGTTATGGACCAGGTGGAGCCGGAGCTGGACCAGGTGGTTATGGACCAGGTGGTGCTGGAACTGGACCAGGTGGTTATGGACCAGGTGGTGCAGGAGCTGGACCAGGTGGTTATGGGCCAGGTGGTGCAGGAGCTGGACCAGGTGGCTATGGAGGTGGAGGACTGGGAGCAAGGAAACCAGCTAAATCAGGTCAATACACGGTGATGGGTCACACCAAAATCATCCAACTCAGAATTCACCTATATACATACATAACCGTTCTAAAAAGTTTTTATTTTGAGCACTATTTCACCTACTTATTTTACCCTTCTCTTCTTCCATACTTGTAGGTTATGGCTCCTTGGGCGGTGCGGGTTATGGACCAGGTGAGGAAAAAGTCAAGCTTTGACAGCCTGTGCACATAATGAGTGCATGTTCAGGCATATTTGTACTCCATGACATATCCATCTCACATACAGTAAAAGACCTAGACTCTAACACACCTGTACCTGTCCCCCAGGTGGAGGAGCAGGGGCGGGACCAGGAGCAGGAGGCCTAGGTGAGCAGTTGCCCCCAAAGTTGACCTTTCCAACAGAAGTAGCTGGGGTGTAGGTGTGCTCCGCTATGAAGCCTCTGACTGAATGTAGACCAGGATAGGCTTCTAGTTAATGTGTCCTCTTTACAGGGTATGGCTCCCTGGGTGGAGCTGGATACAGACCAGGTGAGAGGGATCAACTAACTCCTCTAGCACTAGATGTCAATGTTGCAGACCCTGCACATAATTACAGTACCAGCACTCTAGGCCCACATTCACTTATGTATGTTTGCAGCACGCTCACACCTGCGCACATTATTCGGTCAACCACAGATCGGCGTAGCTGAGTGTGCAATAGTTTGGCTAACCTTGGACACCAGTCTTGGTTGTTGAGAAGCTCTCCAGTATTGTTCTTTGTTCCAGTGTTTCGAGTAGCCATCCTTAATACCCAACATGTTGTTTGCTTGTTCTTCAGGTGGAGGACCAGGAGGAGTGCCTGGTGCAGGAACTGCAGGGGGAGTAGGAGGTGACCAAGGGCGGTTACCAGGTGAGCTGGAGAATCTCTATTCAACATCTCGCTAGTTGTGCTGATGGAGAGTTTGAGTTTCTGTGTGGTCCCGACTACAATGTGTCTGTTCTGCAGGAGGGGGTACTGGCTATGGTGGTGGCGGTCCTGGTGGTGCTGGTCCTGGATATCCAGGTAACAAATCAATGCCTACCTTGCTTTTGATGGTAATCTGAAAAAATAAATTCCTTCACGATGTAATGTGCAGTGAACAGAGCATCACTAGCAACACAAAAAACTAATTTGAAGAGTACAATTATGATTTACTTAAACGTTAAGAGTTCCTATTCACACATCATGTTATGGGAAAGGTTTTTGTCTGCAGTGTCATGGCCATACTTGTTGATATTTCAATGTTTTCTTTCATCCAGTTGTGCTGGTAGATGCCTGTGTATAATCCCATGAAGGACTATCAGTTTTTTATTATGAGTAATCTGGATTGGTCTCTTTCAGGTTCTCTAGGATACGGAGCAGGAGGACAGAAATGTAAGCATACTCTCCTTCGGCATCAACATCACAGCACACATGGTGCAATTAATTACAGTCATGACCACACACACACACACTCACCACATGTTATTCTTGGTTGACTCCTTCCACTTTTTCTCTCTCTTCAAATTAATATCCCAATTACCTACAGAAATAAGACTGTTTCAGCCCATTTGTTCATGTCTGTTCCTGTGGTAACTAGGGCTTCCTGCAACATCTTCATATGTCAAAACACACTAAACATAAGGTCAAAAGTTTAAAACAGCGTATTCTCGTTCTCTCCTCCAGCCAAGGCAGCAAAAGCAGCCAAGTATGCTGCCATGCAGGGCTTCCTGGGAGCAGGGGGCTACAGAGGTAAACCAGCGCACTGACTTACGTCATATTATCATGTAGTCACAGGAAAGTGCCTCAAAGAGGTATTACTGACACTAACACACAGTCCTGGCTCATGTCTGGCAGGGGGTGCTGGATGCCAGGGTAAATACTGTGGCAGGAAGAGGAAGTGAGAGACCAACAGAAGGAAGTGAACTCATTAAAAAGTGGTGCTACTGCCTGATCCCCGAATGTACTTTTTTTTTTTTTTTTACTTGCCTTGGAAGCTACTGCTTCGTTTGTACACGAGATATGAACACAAATTTATAGAGTTTGACCTACTGTACCAAAGTTTTTGTTATTTCAATGTGCATTGTCACTCACTTTAACTTGTTCAGCTACTAGCCCACACCATGAATCCTGCTTGTGTAAAACACTGATACAGAGGACCTCTACAAGGTCTGTATAGTATGTATAGTATGCTGGCACTTACAACCTTTGCTGAGGCTTAGACACCTGGGTTATATTTACAGGATGGCTTCAGGTGCACAAGCTGCATTGGTTTTTCTGAAAACCTTGGAATTTAAATGAGTGTCACATGTTTGTGTGTACTGAAATCTGTCCCATGGTTTCCAGAGACAACGGCTACTGGTTTAGTAGAACTGTGAAATAGAAATCTGGATATATCTGAAGAGTAGTGCTTCGGCTACTGTTTCAGATGTATTTGAAGATCTCTCAACCTTCAAAAGCAGTGTTAGTCTGGAGCAACTCTTCTATTTCATATAATCATCTTGCATCAGCACCGTCTAAAAATATGGAAGCTTATCATCCCTTTAGCTTTCGGCAAAGGTTATTTTAGGATCTTTTGAAGTCATCTGTAGTGCCTTTACAGAATATATTTCAAGCCATTTGATACTGGCATCATGTGAATGGCTATGTTAGACCATGTGAAATATTATCAGTCTTAAAAACATATATTGGTGTTGGGGCAACCATATGGGTTTAGTTTATGTGTCTGAAAATGTGCATGTGTCATGTCTCTTTTTTATATAACACTGAGGATATGATTATGATGACGTTTGGCTTGTACATTAGCAGTTCATTAAAGCTAAATGTTTGGTAACATTATGATGACACTCACCACAAGCTAGGTATCAATGCTCTACTGAGGTCAGCATCAGATTTCTGATTGTTTTACCTCCACTGATGCGATTTTGTTTTATTCACTCTGAACTTGACAGTTCATGTTTACTTAGCTTTTTAAATTATGAACTAAACCAAAGAAATTACAATTTGCCATTTAATCTCTGTGCAGGATTGTATGTGCGTTAAGAATACGTATTGTGTGTATGTCTGAATTGTAAAATCTTTTCAACATTGCCTCCACTATGGTTACAAAGTCAAGTGCTTTATTTTGTGCTTTGTTTTTTAATTCTATCTGACACCAATATTACCTGTGATGTCAATTTGAATTAAGTGTCTGAGTTTGACACAGTTTTGGGCTTACCCTTGTGTTTATATCGTTGAGCCCTGTCAAGAATAATCAGTGTTTTTAACATCTGTTGTTGTTTTAATCTGATTTTTTAAGAGATAACAATGCACCTTTTTAACAGAACACGGTTTGTAAGACTTTCTTTCTTAATTAAAGAAATGACCAGAGCACTGTTTGATGACTATTACTTTAAGTTTAGTCAGTATAACTCATATCTTTTACCAGAACATTTCTACCAGTGTAAAAGTTGAAATACCAGTACCAGTTGAAATAATGAACTACAAATACATGCACTGGCACCATTACAAATAATACAATAGCCCCACAGAAGGGAGAACGAAAGGCAGGGTAGAGGTAAGGTGATTGGCTGTCTAAAATGGCCATACCATTTTAGACTCTTTCAGCAAGCTGAAATAGATAGCTCTCTCTCCCTCTCTCTCTCTCTCTCTCTCTCTCTCTCTCTCTCTCTCTCTCTCTCTCTCTCTCTCTCTCTCTCTCTCTCTCTCTCTCTCTCTCTCTCTCTCTCTCAGCATACTGACATTCTGTATTTGTGCATTCGTTAGATACAGTTTGGCTCCTGACATAGTATACCACTCTAATGAATTACAGTCTGGGTCTATACTTAGATGCACAGGTCTGTAAGAAACCTGCTGCAGGAAAAAATAACTGCATCTATTTCAATAAGAAGTGTGCAGTAGCATAAAAACATCCATAAAGACTTTGCACATAAAATGCTCCCCCATTCTGTTGGGGTAGGAATTTTGGCCTCCTTTGCTTTGCCAGCATTTCCTCTGCAGTCTGAACAGTGTGTTGGACCAGCACTAGGACAGTGCAGGAACTGGGGCATTCATAAAGAGATTATGCTTGTGCATGTGCTGATTGGTACAGGACCAATTTATGTTTGGAGCCTGATTTGGTTTTTAGTTTTTTTTTAAAGAAAAGAAAAACACACACAAACACACAGCCAGTTTATCTGCAGTATAATTTTGAATTTGTGTGCAGCTCTGTAGCATGAAGTCTCACAAGGTATTTGAATGAGAAAGGAGTGTAACTCTATCTCCTTCTGGAGAAGGTCTACATACTGAAAGTTGCTGGAGGAGGAGTGTGGTGAGGGTGTCTGTGATAGGTTGTGAGTCTGTGGCCAGCAGAGGGGGCCGGGTGGATGGTGTTACTGGGTCAGGGCTTTTTTCTCACAAGCAGACACAGACAACGGTGAGGGAGTTCGGAGCACAGGAAACGCCTGAGCGAATGGGGAAAACACAGAGCTTACTAGTACTGCGGTGTCAGAGAGAGCACACACACACACACAATCAGCCATACAGTACCAAACAGCAAGCTCTCCTCTGCTCTGTTGTTTTCTCCTGTCTAACTGGTCTACTGAAGGTGCGAAAGGATCGTTGTGAGTGACAGCTGTCTGTAGGAGGAGGGTCTGAGTGGAATGTCACGGCGTGACCAGCGTTTTCGGCGAGGAATGAAAGGAAGGTAAGTTTCTCTCTTCCTATTGTGTGTTTGCGTCTGCGCGTGTGACCACAGTGGTGTGTTAAGTCTGGCACCACATATGGTATTTCAACACATCTTGCCGTCTTGCAACATAGCCTATCCCTTCATCTGAAGGCACTGCTGAAATGTTGTCAACACACATATTCATAGGAACTATCATCGTGCTCTCAAAGTCAACCAATGGCGGTTGGAAAAGTTAGCAAATTGATTATCAATTGTGCAAGGCAGACTTACAAAGTTAAAGGCTAGAGGACACTACAGTACATGACTAACGCTGTTAAAAGGAAGTCCTGTTGGGAGTGGATATAGAAAGGATGTCACAAGCATATGACATTTGACCCTAGCCATGACATCATGATACGGTCAAGTCCCATTGTGTTTGAAAATGTACGAGAGTGAAAAAGATAGTTACTCAAGGGTAGAAAGACTGAAGACTTTAAAAACAAAGGTAGAGGAAGGACTTGAGGTTTGAAAGGAAGAGAAGAAGAGAGGGATAAAAAAGGTATTCCAAGGCCGGGAGGATTCCAGTGATGTTTCTGACCCAGATGTTTCAGTGAAGCAGAGTTCCAGATGTGCTGCTCAAACACCTGGTGCCAGAAGCAGAAAAATAAAGACTTGACAGAAATAAACATGCAGCTGTCTCCCGCCAGTGTTAAATTCATGTGTCATTTCCTCAGACGGATTGAGGCGGAACTCTTGCTATGCTTAGCGTCATACAAGGGAAATTATTATCTGAGGCACTCCACGAGGAATCTCATGATTATAAATGAATCTTTGTTTTCGGTAAACCAGCTAGAGGTGCACTAGTGGGTAAACAGACATCTTTTGTTATATGTTGTGAAATACCGTTTTCCAAATATATATTTAATAACACAAGTAACATTTACAGTAATTTGTTATTTCATGAGAAAGACATTCAGCCGTCAGCAATTGTCTCCAACACAGGAAGAAGGCTGCATTTTTATCTCTTCCTCTAAAGATTTCATTCTTCATTGTAAGACAGCCTAATCCATTCTCCATTGTAGGAGAACACGGCATTTACACAACATAGAAGAGGAAGCATGGCACATTACTCTGCACAGGAAGTCTCCTCCCACTCCGGCACTAGTGTTGGAAAGATAAGAGAGCAGGTTTTTACAGAACATGGTCCTGGTCTGATATCAGTTCCACACCATCCCCTTATTAACGTGGATCTGACGAGGCATAAATATTGAAACGCTTTTGTCATGGAAACACCAAGCCTTTCAGTGGGTCCAGTGGAGCATCAACCGTATTACTTTCACCAATCAAGTCCTTCTAGATTTGCATACTGTGGTGCTGAATGGATGTTAAGCTACAAGGTTGGTTTTGCTGACTACATTTTAGCTATTAGTAGAAAGAACACAGTGAATTGGCTGAGGACATCATAACAATTACACTTTTCTTTAGACAAAACTGGATTTCCTGTTGGAATGCTCTGAATAACACAGCCTATTTGTTTGGCTGGCAGATGTTATCCTCATCGCTAGTGAAAGAACACAATCTAATTGGGTACAGGCACAGCAGTACATGAGTTTGATTAACAAGTTTCATTTCATACTTTTAGCCGAGGAAGTCCATACCCCAGTGATTATTCAAGGATGTCATGGTCCCAGGGTCTCCCTTGACCTGTGTCAGATCAACCTCATTCCCAACACTTCCTCGCAAACACCAAACAGGAAGTCACTTACGTGTCATCTCTAACAGTCTTCCTTTGCGTCATCAGATTCCTGGCTGACTCCTGTCTCCTTGTGTCTCTCTGTGGTTGGCAGGTGCAGTGAATGTGGCTGTATCTTGTCTCAGTGGTACTATGAGCGGGAGGCTAAGCTGTACTGTAAGAGACACTACTGGGCCCGCTATGGGGAGCACTGCCATGGCTGCAAGGAGGCCATCACTACAGGGCTCATCATGGTGAGAGACTCCCTGCCAGACCTTCCTATTCCAATACACTCATCATCACTCTGTCATGCCAGACATCATGCCACATCACAGAAACCAACCTTGATACATCAGTTTTCACCCATCGTATGACCACAGACTGCTGGTAATTGGTAAATAAATGTTTCTATTGGCCTAATTTCACTCTCACTAATTAGCGATTACCATCAAAGGAGCTACTGTTAAACATAATCTTTCCCGAAACAGATTAGCTGTAAATCCAGATTCCATATTACCAACTCAATAGTTTTCTGTACTGCTGCATACTTCTTTAAGGACCTCACAGAACTCTTTTTGAATAGCTGTGTTTGATAAGTGATATGTTGACATTTTTTGAAAGGGGTTTAAGGACCAAAATGACACACTTGTGTATTATCAGTAATTACGGTAAATAAACTATTCTGTATTAGATTAAACTAACCATGCAAACTAAGCATGTACAGACAGATAGGAAGCCTGACATTAGGCCCCCTTAGTAGGAGTCCCTTCCTCTTGACTCCCAGTTTCCTCCTGATATGAGGATGAAAGTTGTCTCTTTTCCCAGGTTTCAAAGCAGAGGATTTCCCTCTGAAAACATTCAGAGAATAGATTAACCCCTTATTTCTCTCTCTTTCTCTATCTATCTATCTATCTATCTATCTCTCATCTTCTTCTTCTTTGTAGGTTGCTGGAGAACAGAAGTTCCACCCTGAGTGTTTTACCTGTATGAACTGCGGGATGTTTATTGGAGACGGAGACACGTACACTCTTGTGGAACGTTCTAAACTCTACTGGTCAGTCTAGTGAAGGAGACCAAGAGGGGGGTGTTTATAATAGAAGCAGATGTTAAACCTTCCTCTTTCCAACCTGTTGTGTAGCGGTCACTGTTACTGCCAGGGAAGGAGTTCCCCTGTGAAGGGGTTGACTGGGCCACTGACCAGAAATCACCACACGGTGGCGCTGGTGTCCCTCCCTCACCCAGTCATCGGTCGCCGAGGACTTTCTGTGTCTACGGATCACAGTCAAAAGGAGGGGATGGTTGTCACGGTGACAGAGTGAGTTGGTTCAGTCTGAGATAAAAACCCTGCCCAGAATATTTACTATACTGACAAATTAACTTATCCTTCCCTTCACTCTCCCCTCTACAGGTTGGGCGGAGCTCTTCTAACCTCTGACCTGCTTACCTCCATTCACGTTGGTGACCGGGTCTTAGAAATCAACGGCACTCCAGTCCGAAATATTTCACTGGATGAGGTAGGCATACACAACCGAACACCTATGCAGCTACGCTACACCTTCCATGACAGTTCAATGACACAAAGCTAAGTCTACGTTGTACATGGCTTTGTCATCAGATACAGCGCGTAATCCAAGACACAGGTCACCCAGTTCAGCTGACAGTAGAGCACAACCCTTCTACCTCTGGAGATCCTCTCCCCCCCACGGTCGCCCAGGATGCCAGCCCCTGCACTGACTCTTGTGTCCATGACAACCTCAAGAGTTCCCACAAGCTCCCCAGCCTGGAGGAGGAGCCTAACCCAGAGGAGCAGACGGAAGAGCCAATCAGACTCAGCCTTTCACCCCCTCAGGGCCAGGGACTCACAGGAATGCGCTCCAGACACATCCTGTAAGTCTGAGTGACTCCACCCACAGAGAAAGAGACATTAGTAGCAATCTAAAGAAGTTACACGTTTAGTAACATCTATACCCTCTCTTCCTCTCTCTCCCTCTCTCACACACACACATATTTTCTGACTCTCAGACGTAGCTGCAGTATAGATAAGTCCCCCCTTTCTCAGGGTGCTATGCCGTTGCAGTCTCAGCGGAGGGACATGGCTCGCTCTGAGTCCCTGCGTGTGGACTCTGTAGAGAAAGCCCACCGAATCTTCAGAGCCTCGGACCTCATCCATGGAGAAGTGCTTGGCAAGGGCTGCTTTGGGCAGGCCATCAAGGTACAGCACAGCCCACCACAAAGAAAGATGAGGATGACATATCATCAGCATAACAACCGTAAAACATATTACGGGGATATATACAGTACCAGTCCGAAGTTTGGACAGGGAAAATGTGTCCAAACTTTTGACTGGTACTGTATATGAATATATATAAAGCACATTTAAAAACAGCCAACGCCAACCAAAGTGCTCTAATTTGTTGCAAGATTACAGTGTACCATTGAAAGATATGTTTGTGACACTGCATGCCGAGTACAGTGTGACAAACCCACTGTGTGTGTTGTGAAGGTGACACATAAGGAGACAGGGGAGGTGATGGTGATGAAGGAGCTGATCCGTTTTGATGAGGAGACACAGAAGACCTTCCTCAAGGAGGTGGTTGAAACAATCCACAGTCTAGTGGGATTTATTAATTAGATCATCACATTATATTGATTGTAATTATGATATATTGTATAGGGATATGAAAGAAGATTGACTAAACTCCTGCCACCTGTGTGCAGGTAAAGGTCATGAGATGTCTGGACCACCCCAATGTTCTGAAGTTCATTGGGCTCCTCTACAAAGATAAACGTCTAAACTTCATCTCCGAGTACGTCCAAGCAGGGACTCTACGAGAAACCATCAATAAAATGGTTAGGGGATGTGTATGTGTGTCTGAATATGCATCTACATACAAGGATTATATACTAGTACTAGAGTCCAATGTGTTTGTGAAGGCACTGTCTTTGAATAGCGAGCTGGTTGTTGGAGAACTAGTTACCTTACATGATCTAATTACGTTACTTGGTCTAGGACAGTGACTTCCCATGGAGAGTTAGAGTGAGCTTTGCCAAGGACATTGCTGCTGGAATGGTAAGTCTCTCTTGACACATTAGGGGATTCTGGATGCTTTATTATTTAATAGAAAGCTTTTCACTTATTCCCCCTGCCATTCCCTATTGTCTATCATTTTCTACCTCTTTCAGTTTTTACTTTCCCCTCTGCTTCTTCTCTCATATCTCTCTCCTCGTTTTCTCTCAGGCATACTTACATTCCATGAACGTCATCCACCGTGATCTCAACTCACACAACTGCCTTGTCAGAGAGGTGAGTGGGTGAGCCACACATCCCTCAAGGACAGGAACACAGAAGACAGTTAAACGGTCCAAATATTACAACACAAGTTCAGTAAATCTCTGTAAATCCCTCTGTCTGAACTCAGAACCAGAGTGTGGTGGTGGCAGACTTTGGCCTGGCCAGGCTGGTGGTGGAGGAGAAGACCCAGGGCAGGGCACCCTCATTGGGGAGAACTTCAGTAGGGAGAGTGTCTGAGCTCCGTAAGCCAGACCGTAGGAAGAGATACACCGTGGTTGGAAACCCTTACTGGATGGCTCCTGAGATGATTCATGGTGAGGGACGAACGCGACGAAGGGTCTTGGGGAATAATGTTCTGATGTTAAGATATTCCTTTTAACTGCTCTGCTTTGTGTCCCAGGAAAGAGTTATGATGAGCGTGTGGATATTTTCTCGTTTGGCATCATGCTGTGTGAGGTACGAAGAAGTTCAGCAACATCTACATTGGGCATGAAATACAGCTATAGCCAATCTACAGTTAGATGCAGCAGCTAAAGCTGATCTATAGTTAGATGCAGCAGCTAAAGATGATCTAAAAGTAATTTTATCTACGCATGTGTCATTTAGTGATAAACCACATACTGTAATTTGATTCATATTAAAGGTTTCCTATTGTTTAAAATGCCTCTGTCACCGGTCGCTCTCTGTCACAGGTGATAGGCAGAGTGAGTGCTGACCCAGACTACCTTCCAAGGACCCAAGATTTTGGTCTAAATGTCCCAGGTTTTCTGGAGCAGTACCACCACCCAGAGTGCCCCTCTTCCTTCCTACCCCTAGCAGCACTCTGCTGTGACATGGAAGCAGATACACGGTAAACATCCATCACCAAACACCTGTCCAGATACACTTTCCACTCCCTGCCTTATCTCTTTCTTTAGCCTTTTTATCTATCTTTCTCTTAACTTTATTTCCGTTCTGCCTCTCTGTCTCTCAGTCCCTCCTTTGCTAAGCTGGATGAGTGGTTGGAGAACCTGTTGATGCACCTGGACATTGGACTGTCTTTACTCTCTGAACTGGAGCAGGTACGCCATGCCTTCTGGAAGCTCTATGACAGCTCTAACAACCAGGACCACTACCCTGCCCAAGAGCACTCCCTCTCAAAAACCCAGAAACCCTGCATGAAGCACAGCCACTCGGTGGACAACAACAACTGCTTGGAGCCCAAAAACCACAACAGCTCTCAAAATCATGATCCCATGCAAAGTGATTCAGAACTCCAGAACAATAGACAAAGCCCTGACCATAACCACACTTTGGATGGAGAAACCAATGACTCACAAAACAACAGCTCCCCGAAACAACTGCAGTCTATGAACCAAGACCCTAACCATGACTGTTCAAAAAGCTTTGGACACAACCATAACCAACCAGTACCTAACACACCACAACATGGCCCAGTACACCACATTCTTAGCCCACTGCCAAGCCGGGTCCATAGACCCAGGAGGGTATGTAGGGTGGTATGGGACAGAACCACAGAAGAAAGCTCATTCTTATGACTCCATGAAAGACTTACTTTGAGACTGTGTCCATTTATGGTTTAAATTCACACAATGATGGCTTTTAACTCTTGATACTTTATTAATAATGTTATCTACATCAACACAGTAGCTAGCGTTAGATGTGTCCTAATTTAAGGCTATACAGACTTTTATCAACTTTACTGAGTTTATATGGAAACTTACATAAAGCTGTGAACGATTATATTTCATATTATTTGCCAATATTTATAACTGGACTTGAGCTTTTTTAATTTCTTTGTTTTTTTTATGATGTATGTAAACTATAAGACATTTAAATTAAATCTGAGTTTAGTTTGGTCAAATTGAAAAGATTCGAGTTCGCGAGCTTCATGATTTCAAATTTTAAACCGTTGTAGTGATAAGGATGCAGAAGGCCGAATATGGTAGCTAAATTACTACACTTAATCTTGAAACATACTATTTTATTTACCATTTATTTAAGTTTAGTATTTGTAGATGTATTCAGACGTTCTCTTAAGACTTATTTCTTATTCAATCAATCAAAAATAGACAAATTATGCTGGTGGCTAGCAAGTAGAGCTAGACAGCAGGTAGCCTACTGTAGCTGTCCAAGAGAATGGAACGAGGACACATCTGCAACATACTAACGCTAGCTAGCACTAACTAGCTAGCTAGCTTGCGTGTTTATGATTAGGCTAGTCATCTTACCTTACATCGTTTTCAACCCAGGTACACAGACTGAAGGAGTTTTTAGTGGTAAGGGTTAGCTTAAGCTGTTTAGAATATGTTAATCTTAAAAACGTGAGTCACACAACGAATGCGTGAGACTTGAGGCCAGTACTGTAGTGATGTTATAGGCTTATGAGGTCACATTGTTTTTTTACTAGGCTACCTGGTCGAATTGGTAGCCAGGCTTGATGTTAATCTATTTGCTTTCAATCCTCTCCTCACTCCTGCAATACCACAGAAAGCGAGGTAAGGCAAGTAGGGACAGTTGCATAGAATAAAGCTACTGTTTATCAAGGATTTCATGTTTGTCAATCAACAAGACTCCCACCATGAATTCCCTTCGTCTCCTCGGTCCAGTACTCCAACCTCTCCACAGATGAGTCATACAGTTTTCTGATGGAACTCCAAAAAAGCAGCACAATTGTGTTAGGAGAGCCGGAGACAACTTACATTACTTCCTCAGATAGCCAGGGTCCCCCCATTCGACCCAAAAGCCCCTGGGGTCGCCTCGACCCCTATGATTCCAGTGAGGTGATGCAACCATATTCAATGTTGAAAAGGAGTCTACTGGTAATGTAGCTTATTTTACCTACTAGATATGTCACATTCACAGCAGGACCTGGATAGGGAGTATGTGGGTTTTGCCACTCTGCCCAACCAAGTACACAGGAAGTCAGTGAAGAAAGGTTTTGAGTTCACCCTGATGGTGGCAGGTGAGGACAGATACAGGGACTCCTTTGTGCATTAACTACCCTAAGGATATATATTGTTTTGGTGTGTCATCTTCTTTGTCTGTTTCACTCTTCTCCCACTCTGAATCTGTCTTTCCATTCTTGTTCCTGTCTTTTCCCTCTTCTCGTAGGAGAATCTGGCCTGGGTAAATCCACTCTTATCAACAGTCTGTTCCTCACTGATCTGTACAAGGACAAGAACGTTCTTGAGGCCTCAGGTACTGAACTGCTTAGTATACTAACAACAAAGTTAGTACCTTGAAACACGGTTACAGAAAGAGAGAAAGATGGCCTAGGTGTAACAAAACTCGAAGGCCGCATCCTTTCTGAAGGATTTTCTTTTCCCCCAGAGAAGATGGTTCAGACTGTGTCTATCACTAAGAAGACTGTTCTAATTGAGGAGAAAGGAGTGAAGCTCAAACTCAACATTGTGGACACACCGGGGTTTGGGGATGCTCTGAACAGCTTACAATGGTATAGCCACATACTGTATAAGAGTTCTCTCTTCACTTCTCCTTCAGGCCTCCTAGATCTAGAGTGAGTAAGAATGTATATGTGTGTGTGTTCATGTTCGATGGGAAGCTGGACAGTGTTGTCCGACTACATTGACCATAAGTTTGAGCAGTACCGCTTGGATGAAATCGGTCTTAACCGCAAGAACACCCAGGACCACAGAGTCCACTGCTGCCTGTACTTCATCTCCCCCTATGGCCATGGGTAGGAGACTCACCTCGGACACACTCGCATGACAACATCATTCATAATAATCCTTAATACGATGTATGCTGAATCAAATGTGATTCTGTTTTTGATCCAGCCTGAAGCCTTTGGATGTGGAGTGCATGAGAGCTCTCCAAGACAAGGTCAACATTATCCCTGTGTTGGCCAAAGCAGACAGCCTCACTAGGGTGGAAATCACGCAGATGAAAGCCAGGGTTAGACTCTATTACCCTGCTGTCACTGACATCATATGAGCAAGTCGATTTAGGTTACCTGTCTCTTGATCTCTCTCTTTCCCCCTCCTCTCTCTTTCTTTTGTAGATTCTGAGTGAATTAGAGAAGTACAAAATTCAGATCTACCATTTTTCTGACTGCGACTCAGATGAAGATGAGGAATTCAAGCTACAGGAAATAGAGTTGAAGGTGAGAGCTGGCTTAAAGCCCTACAGCACCCAAACACAGTTGATATTCCTGAGCTATCTGAGGTTGGCAGATGACGATGATATTCTTGCTTCCCTCTCTCTCTCTTCCTCTCTCTTTCTCTCTGTCTCTCTCTCTGTCTCTCGTTCTCAGAACTCTGTTCCGTTTGCTGTGATAGGCAGTAATGCTGTGGTGGAGGGTAACGGCAGGAGGTTCAGGGCCCGTCTCTACCCCTGGGGAGTTGTGGAAGGTGCAGAGGAGGAGGACACCAACAAGTCAAAGTTATCCACATCATGTCATGATTCGACTGTTTTCAATGCTGATGATTTGTGTTGTGTTGGCAGTTGATAACCCTGTCCACAGTGACTTTGTGCACCTGAGGAACATGCTTGTGAGGACACACATGCAGGACCTGAAAGATGTGACCCAGGAAATACACTATGAAAACTACAGAGCCCAGTGGCTTTGTAAAAACGTTGACAATGTAAGCAGTCTCATAATTACGCTTAGATTTATCATAATAGACGACTACTATACATTTAAATGTTCAGTAGAAAGTAAACACAATGGGCATCTCCCAATTTCATAATTAGAATGTGTCCAATGTTTTGTTAATTTCTTAGGATTCTGACAAACCTGAACTGTTTGTCTTGGAAACTGATGGGAACAACACGATCACAGCAGCTGTAAACTAATAATAAAATGATATGAAATGAATGCTTGAATTCAGACACAGCATTCCAATTTAAATTTGTAATTGTTTTATAATTTCAAATTTCGATAAGCTCTGGATAACACAAAGATCAGGTAATGTAGTTTATATACCATTAGGTGTGCTTGACTTTATGCAGGCTGCAGCCGGCTGCCCTTAAGCTGAGAATGCAATTGGCTTTTTCAGTCAGCTGGGCTGCAGGCGACGCCGGCGCTGCATGAAGTCGAACATACCTAATGTCTGGAAGTACGTCCTTACCTGTCCCTGACGCAATCCAATTCCGAATGTTGTGGTATACGTCACGGCAAGTTCCACTGTCCGCTGAAGGTGGTGCTGAAACGAAGCCTATATATATGCCAGTGTTTCTTGTCAAAATATACATTGCATTTTCAAGACCAAACGTGCGACGTAGTTTTTACATTTTGGACGAAATTAATTTGGAACAAGGGAACTTTAATCAACGGAGCGCTTTGGACTGATACGGAATTCCCCTTGTTCGTGTCCGATGACCACCTAACTGTCAACCCAACATGGAACACATGTCATCACCCGTTAGGTTTCGAAGCAGTTGCAAAAAAGGTAACACCATCTTTTGACTTGTTTTGTAGTTAAGCATTCCATTAAAGAGACTATGAAACTTTCTGATTGTGATCAAAGTGATTGGGTAGGCTACTCTTGCTTATGCCCCAATATAAAGATTAAGTAGCCTATCATTGTATTGTAGGGTATACATACCAGTAATATTGACGTGACGTAAGGAATCATCAGCCACATTTGTTTGATGTTTAAGTGAATATAAAATATAGCCTACTAGTAAAAACGATGAATGGGTAGAACTAAAATGTATTCAATGTCTACTCCTACCCTCACTGCCTACTGCTGCGGTAACCTATCTACATCTACCAGAACATGAGGTAGGACCTTTGGTGAAACAGATAATAGTAGTAGTAGTAGAATAGTCTGTTGTACAATTAGCCTACTGTATACATATACTCAACTATGTGTGCAAGAACAAGACAAATCTTCTACCCCCACCCTATTACTGGAGATCAGAGTATTAGAGGTTGAGTTAAGCCTACTACAAAGGGTTGTGGGTAATGAAAGCTGACAGGTAGGCCACAGGACCTGTTGTTGACTCGACCTGTATTGTCGGTAGCTGTTGCTCGTTCTCATCGAGTCTGGGCATGGCACTCCACCCAAAACAGGCAAGACATGCATGATAATGATTACCATGGAGGATTATGGGCCATGTAGGGGGGGTTACTGGCTTTGCTTGAAGAGCACTGGGAATATTGACCACCATCACTTCTTATAGACAGACCTGTTCATGTTGTGTAAAGTTACTCAGTATGTAAGTTTCCAGTTTCTGTGTGTGTTTAAGTTAATATATTTACAGCATAGATATGTGTCCAGTTGCGTTTGAATCAATTCGTTTTATAGTTAATCCCTCCAATGTCATAGAAATAGTCTGACAGAACAGTAAAAAGCCTTCCAGAGCAAGAACAGCCTCATTTTCGGCCTAACATTGAGCTCCACACTTTCCAGTTTCCAGACAGTTGATGAGGTAGCATGGTGTCTGATAGCATGGTGTCTGATAGCACAGTCACCCTGCCTGCCTCTAACCTGCTTATCGAGCTGGATCCATGTCACTGTAATGATTTAATTCAATCATAGATAGAAAAATGATGTATAAAGACAGGGTGGATCTATATTTCCTAAATATCTTGGTTTTATCATTGAGATGCTTACCACACACACAAAAAGTAGAGATCAGTGCAATTGAAGGGTCTTTTACAATTTGAGAAATGTTTTACTTTATACTGACACGAAACATATTTTCAGCACACACCACCCAGATACAAGACTAAATACTTTCCACCCGTGAGAAAAGTGAGTGAAATGATTAGGGCCCAGTCCTCTTCTTCCTTCATCCCAGTACCTCTCCCTCCTGTCTCAGTTGGCCAGTCTGTCCATCGAGGACCCAGAGGATGCAGAGCTGGCCTACACCATGAAGGACCTTCCCCCTCCCTCTGGGGAAAAACACCCTGGCCGTCACACACCCGTCATTGACCGTGAACCAGAGGCCACAGGGATGGGGCCCGATCTACTCCCCTACACCCAGAGGACATCGCCTTTGCCTCGGCCCACCCCGTGCAACCCTTCTGGAACCCCAGTCACCCCTCCGCGGCCCAGTCGTGTCCCCTTGGAAACAGAGTTCCAGCCCGTGCAGCTACGGGGGCACCAGCTGGCCTCTGTGGGCTCCTTGGACTACCCCCAGAGCCCCTCGCGACCACGCAGCCCCTGGAGCCGCTTTGACCCCTATGACTCTGCAGAGGTGGGCAGTAGAGAGACTGGAGATAGGATGGATTCATGTGGTTTTGGTGTTTTGCTGTTTTGCTTATTTTCTGTGGTGCAGGACCAGGACAAGGAGTATGTGGGTTTTGCCACTCTGCCAAACCAGGTACACAGGAAGTCAGTGAAGAAAGGCTTTGCCTTCACTCTCATGGTTGCAGGTGAGTGAGTGATCCAAGTCCCAGGAGCTTCATGCAACATGTTGTTTCATGCAACATGTTATTTTACCATTGGATTCCACCATGACACGTACTACAGTTGGTTTTAGTTCATGTATTTGATAACAGAATAGTTTCAGACCACTTTCTCCCTCCCATCTTATTACTAGGAGAGTCTGGTCTGGGTAAATCCACGCTGGTCAACAGTCTGTTCATTACAGACCTCTACAAGGATAGGAAGGTGCTGAATGCAGAAGGTAAAATACCAACCTTGCCAGTCTATAGGTGGCATCAAAAATAACTTTGAACTCATCAGACCTAACAGATCTTCTAGAATCTTTACCTACTGTACATGTGTGTGTGCAGAGCGGATCACTCAGACAGTGGACATCGTCAAGCACAGCATGGGTATTGAAGAGAAGGGGGTGAAACTCAGACTCACCATTGTAGACACCCCAGGTTACGGAGATGCTGTGAACAACAACGAGAGGTACAGTGAATGCCTAGCATCTGAGGATGCCATCCTCAGCTTCATCTTTACAATGGTTGTAGTTTTCTTCGTGTGACCCATTCAATCTTCTATGTAGCTGGAAGGAAATAGAAGACTACATAGACCAACAGTTTGAGCAGTACTTCAGAGACGAGAGCGGCTTGAACAGGAAGAACATTCAGGACAACAGAGTCCACTGCTGCCTGTACTTCATCTCTCCCTTTGGCCACGGGTAGGAGGGCGCACAATCACGCCACACCCCACGCTGTCAGCACACGCTCAGATCACTGGCGTTGGAGAACGTCCTCTGTCTCATAGCATTCCTGTCTGCTGCCTCACAGACTCAGGCCTCTGGATGTGGAGTGTATGAGGGCCCTGCATGAGAAGGTCAACATCGTCCCCATTCTGGCTAAAGCAGATAGTCTGACACCAGCAGAGGTCCACAAGAAGAAGATGAAGGTACAGGAACGAGGAACCAGGAACGTTCCTACATGTGATGTTCCATGCTGGGACTGCGATATACTGTATGCGGTCTTAATCTTCTTGATCTATGCATTGTTAGGATTGCTTATTCTTTGTGTGTGTATGTGTGTGTGTGCACAGATCCGAGAGGAGATTGAACACTTTGGGATTAATATCTACCAGTTCCCAGAGTGTGACTCTGATGAGGACGAGGACTTCAAACAGCAGGACCAGCTGCTCAAGGTGAGACCTGGATCTGTCTGTTTAGATGACTCTGGTTTATACTAAACATCTCCCTCTTTTCGTATGTTTCTCACTTTGTGTCTCTCTTTCTGTCTCGTTCTCTGCAGGACAGTATTCCGTTCGCAGTAATAGGCAGTAACCTGCAGGTGGAGAGTAAAGGCCGAAAGTTCAGAGGTCGTCTCTATCCCTGGGGAGTGGTAGATGGTACGACAAAGGACCAGCTGTCCTAGAATCAGGGTTGGAGAGTTGGTGTGCGAGACCTCCTCCAGTAACACTGTGAACTAACATCGCTGCGTTGCTGTGTTGCCAGTGGAGAACCCAGCTCACTCCGACTTCCTGATGCTGAGGAACATGCTGGTGAGGACACACATGCAGGACCTGAAGGACGTGACACGGGAGACGCATTACGAGAACTACAGAGCCCAGTGCATCCAGAACATGACCCGCATGGTGGTCCTGGAGAGGAAGCGCAGGTGTGGACGGACACTCTCTCCGACACTCACACACTCGTGTTCAGACGGACAGGAGTACATAAGGACACTCTGAGACATCTGATGTGTGTGGTGTCATGTACCTGAAAGAGGTTCTGTTTTTTGTTTTTTTAAATGTGTATTTCCTGGTTGTGTTTCTGGCAGTCTGCGGGACAGGATTCAGAGAGAGAGCGCGGTTGACTTCCCCCTTCCTCTGGTTCCTGTTGACAGTGAGACTGAGAAGCTCATCCTGGAGAAAGATGAAGAGGTAAGACATGTACACACAATGTACCATGTCACACACTAACACTATGCTGTGGTCCTACATGTACAATATATACAGTACATGTCAGTACCATATCAAATCATAGCCAGTTCCACGTAGCTTCGGAAAATGTGCCGTACCTTTGCCTTTACCTTCTCCCTGTCCCTCTTCCCCAAGTTGAGGAGGATGCAGGAGGTGCTGGAGAGGATTCAGGAGCAGATGAAGCACGGGCAGAGAGAAGGCTCCTGATTTACCCAGGATTCCCTGAGCTTCTCCTCAGCCCCAGAGGCCCCAGGCATCTACATGACGCTTTCCTTGTCCCCCCACATCACCCCCAATGCTCCTTCCTTTGTTTCACCAGAATAGTTGAAGACCCCAGAAGGTCATTACTCTCCACGGACACTTGGTTCTCCCTCCTCTGGGACCGTAGCACCTCAGCTGGCATGCAATAAAGACATGATCTGTACCTGCTGTACTCACTGGTCCTAATGGGATGGCAGCGTATTCTAGCCTCCATCAACTTGGAGGACAGCACTGTTCGCTCTTTTGGGCTTCTAAAAAGAGAGGGGTGAGGAGACCAAAGTGAACACGGCCAATGTTGTAAATGTAATAAGATTTATTAAGAATCTTCATAGTTATTTCATCAGCATAATTTTTCTCATTAGTATTCTTTTTTTCCATTATTGTTGTTATTTTAAACATAGTGGACAGTTAGATCTAAAAGGCAGCCCAAAATGTACAGGCGATATATAACTTAAACTTTCTCCATAGGGAAAACATCTGTTTTTATATTCATATATAATATCAATGTAGCAATGAGGTCCATAATCCCACCCACACCATACAATATTGTACATGGTCCCAGAAATAAAGAAACTTACAAAAAAAATCAACATTGAAACAGAAACTAAACAGCAATCTACATGCAAAAACAGGCATGGGTAAAATGTTAAAATACATAGAGATAAATGCTAACGCGTGCATACAATCACACATATACAAAATTTCATACATACTGTACATACATAAGCATATTGGAAAACTGAACTAAATCAGACATTATGGTGTCAAAGAGAAAAGAGACATTCTCTTTCCATCCCTACATCCAGCTCTTTACACAGAGAGAAACTCGACACAACTTTCAAATTCACTGTGGGCATGTGTGTGTATGTGTGTGTGATAGCAAGGTTGTCACAGTGTTCAGGAAGCACAGTATACAACACATGACATTACCCACAAAGATTCACACCGCATCTCACTTGCGTGAAACTGCCCAATTCACTCATACATCCTCTCCAACATGCACAGGGGCAAATATGGAACCAGAACCATGCCCCTTGGTAGGTACAGTGGGTTTAATCATAGTGTGTAATAAAATGTAAACAAAAAATCATACTGAATATATTAACATACCCACACAACACAAAAAAAGAAAATGAAAAAAAGGACCATAAAACATTGTCTACATACTTACTGAAACAGACAGTGACAAACACAGATGTAGATACATATAGGCTGGAAAAAGGGCTGTTGTAACACACACACACACACACACAGCTGGGAAGGTCTGAACCCTAGCCCCCACCCCGTGCTGATCGTAGGCGTACGTACTGCTGCCAACATGAGGTCAGGAAGAGGCAGCAGAGGGGGCTGTTGGGCTGGAGTAGAAAGAACCTCCCTGCTGTCTCTGACGGCATGGATGCATCTCGTCGGTTTAAAGCTGCTTCGTCTCCCCCTCCGCTTCTCTGTCCAGCACTGTCAGAACGGCACAGACGACCAGAACAGGATAGGGGTGTGGCATCTGGAGACAATCGAGATGCTGGTTCAGTCAGTCACCCAGCAGCCCAGCGACGTCACACCCCCTTTAAGACACCGCCCACATGTGTGTCTGTCCCCTCTGAATGACATCATTTGACAAGGTGAACATGAACCTACTTCAGGAACTACTGCGAGGGTTTCCTTCTTAAATGACTTGATTTCTGGTCATGTTTTCCTCGAGGGGCTGCTGGAGCCCCTGGAGCCTGAGTGAGACTGGGCTGAGTGAGACTGGGCTGAGTGAGACTGGCCTGAGTGAGACTGGGCTGAGTGAGACTGGGCTGAGTGAGACTGGGCTGAGTGAGACTGGGCTGAGTGAGACTGGGCTGAGTGAGACTGGGCTGAGTGAGACTGGGCTGAGTGAGACTGGGCTGAGTGAGACTGGGGAGACGACTGGAAGGAGGGAGACAGGGTGGGAAGGAGAGAGAGAATTCTAATCTCCCAGTCCAAGGGGAACAGACCGAGAGCAGTGGGCCTTTCACGGTGCTTGCCACGACGTCCATCGCTATTCTTGCGTGTGTGTGTGTTTGTGTGTGTGTCCCCCGGAACAGCTCCTACCTTTGTTCACTAGTTAATCTGAAGAGTATCGTACTGACTGCAGATTAGTCTATGTCACCAGTACGTCTGTCAGGAATGTTCTGGTGTTGTTCAAAACCCTGTAGGAGTCTGACTCATCGTGTTGTAGTTTAGGCTCTATCGGCCGTTGATCCTCTCCTTCAAGCCAGTTTGAGCGTGCTCACAGGGAATGGCGGAACAGTCACCATGGTCACAGGGTTAAGGACGGTGGCCTGTCCAACTAGTTGGTGGTGGGGGGTAAGGACAGCGGTGGGCTTCCCCAAGGATGGGCTCCCCTGGCCGGGCATGGTGGCACCCTTGACCTGGCCTCCGTTAGCGTTAGCATGGGGGTTAGCCTGGACGTGGGTGAAAGTGTGGGTTATGTGGCCCACCACAGTTGGCTGGGACACAGACACGCCCTGGGGGTAGAGGTGGGAGGGTATGTGAGCTACAGGGTGGACAGTGATGTGTCCAATGGGCTGGGCAGTCATTGGCTGGTGAGCCGCAACAGTGGCTGCCATTGGTTGAGGGGTGGAGGAAGGGGGGCCAGGAGAAGGGGCGATGTGTGTCAGATGCTTGGCTGGGAGGACATGATTGACAGCCTGGATGACTGATGGGTGGGAAACAGCGGCATGGGCGATGACAGTGGGCTGTACTTGAATGGATGGAGGCAGGAGGGGGTGAGTGGCCGGTGCCGGGGCGATGGCCTGAGGGGGGTGGCCGGCCGAGAGGGGCGAGCTGGTCAGGACACCCGAGAGGGGGAGGGCTGTGTGCTGGATCGACAGGTGAGAAGTGAGGAGTGGTTGGGTCTGCAGGATGGGCGGAGGCAGCTTGCGCAACGAGGAGGGCGGAGGAGGAGACACATCCTCATCAATGTCCTGGTCAAAGATCTCTTCCCCTTCTGAAAACAAGAGAACAAACATTACGACTTTGTTGGCAAATGTCGTTATATTTTCCCCCGACGCGGCGCGGGGGCGTCTGCGAGTGTCTCCATAGCTGTACCTGAGGCCGTGGACGTGGACGCCTGGTCCTCCTCTGGCTGGACAGTCTGTCGGAGAACCCGGTCTATCTCCAGGACGTCCATGCACTGACCGAGCTCGTTCTTCAGCTCCGCCAGTCTCTGCTGCGTGGCGATCTTCTCTCGCGCCAGGCGCTCCATCTCATGCTCGTACTCTTTCTCCTTGCGCTTTAGAGTCTGAAGTAGACACACACACACACACACACACACACACTGGGTCAATAAGGTAAGGTCCAATGATAGTTCTTCCCCCATTCGCAACCGTATTAATCCAAACATTAATGACAATTCATACATTTCACTGTCACCCCAGCTAGGCCCCTTTCCATTTCCTGGAAGTTATTACTGTGACAGAAGGGGGTTGGCTCTGAGAAGGGGTAAACATTCCACGGTCTCCCTTTTTCCTTAATCACGTCAGTCCAAATATGTCCGACGCTAATCAGCGTGCGCTCATCAGAGCGTGGGTGGGATTAGAGGTAAAAACCCTTCCCTCTAACCCCTCGCCTTGTCAGGAAGGGCGTATTTCATGACTGGGAGACTGCGTCATCGCTCGATCACCGTTATAAAACCCCATACTACACAGGGAGTGAAAGAGTAAAGTCTACCGAACAAGATCAACAAAGAGAGCAGAGAGCGGGAGAGGCAGAGATAGTGAGCAGTAGGGATACACACAAATGGCTCCCTGACCCAGTTTCTCTGTAGGTCATCTGACTGAGGAACACCAAAACAGGCAGAGGGGACGGGTGGCTAAGAACATTAACACAGATTAGCGCAGCCAGGAGGGGAGGGCGAAACGAAGGGCTAGCATGGAGGAGGAGCGGGTGGGCCCCACGGAAGGAAACGAGAAGGAAAACAGGATAAAGGGGATGTGAGAATCGGGATGTACTGGATGGGCGGGCGGATGAATGGAGAGGGGAGAGGTGCGAGACAGGTGCTGTGACAGCGGGGGAGAGCGGCGACATATGGGGACCGCATGGTTCAGAACACTCGGTTCAGTACGCAAAGCTTAGTTTCCTCTCCTCAGCCAAATGGTGGAAAGTCCACGTGCAAGGCAAGGTAACCTGCTCTCTCATCCAAACTACCTCTACTACAGCCTCTGGGCTTCTGGTTGATTGTGTGCATCTGAAGGTCCTATTTCTATATGTTAGTTTGATGAGGTATGCCTGTCTATCTGTCTGCCTGCCTGCTTGTTCCAATGCCTGCATGTCTAAAGCATGCATAGTGACAAGGATTAATCAGTAGGATCGTGGCACATCCAGATACAGGTGGGATCATCTGCTTAAGAAGCCCGGCCTTTTAACACCTTTAGATACATTCTGAGCTCCTAGCCGGACCAGAGCCTGGAGCTGGAGTGACACCCTGTTATTATCATCAGGTATCAACCTCGGTCTCAAGCACACCGTTACACCACCGGTCCCATGACATGTCACCACGGAAACAGCTGCCACCCATTGCCGTTTCCTTGGTAACAACATCCGCTAGGATTTGGATGCGTGAGCAGCGGAGTGTAGCTCAGCATAAGGAGGGATGTAATTGGGTGATGCATGGGGAACGATAACTTATTAGGAGTGATGTGATTGGGTGTTTTCCAGTCTGGCGCTTGGCTCGCTATTCATTATTTCCCTACACTTCTTCTTCCCTCCCCCACTTCGGATGGTTTCCTAGAAACCTCCTCGCTTCTCTCCTCCCCCACTGCTCCGCACGATCACAGCCGCGTTATTGACACAAGTGGAATGTCTGGTTCCAGCTGACGTCACCCCCCCACCTCTGCAATCTGCACATTTACAAGCCATTCACCTTCAGAAGCAGCAACAGTGGCAGTGTTCTCTTCATTTAAGGTTTCATCTGCTTAAATACTCTGCTTAGGTATGCAAGGGGCTACTGATAGCAAAGATCCCACAACACAGCGCGCGCACACACACCTGCAGTGTGTCTCTATGGTTACCAAGAGCTCTAAAGGCCAAACAGGGAGCATAGTACAGGACATAAGGGAGAGGGGAGGAGAGGGAGTGAGAGAAAGGAGGGGGGAAGGAGTGAGAGGAGCGAGAGAGGAGGAACAAGTGTACAAGAAGAGAAAGAAGCAGAGATCTATGGAGGAAAAGAAGGAGGGAAGGGAGAGACAGCGAAATACAGAGGGCAGAGCGACCAACGCTGCTCTGCATCGCTCCCTCGTCGCCGTGGAGACGGCGCCACTACAGGGTTCTTACCACTGAGCGTGTGCAGCTGCAACGGAGCGGAGCGTGCCCAGTCTGTTCCTCTGTCAAACTGCTGTGAGGGGGAGGGGCCTAGGACGTGCAGGGGTGGGGGCAGTGGGGGGGATGACATCTCCAGGCTCGCGCTAGCCATGTGCTCACAGCTCACGTGGCCCAAGGAGAGGCAGAGAGAAGAGGCGGAGGAGAACAGGCGAGCGGAGCAAGATGAAAAGCGTTTTCGTTTTTTCTCTTTGCGCTTTGTGTGTGGGAAGAGAAGCCAGTGGAAGGGCAACGTTTACTAACGGTTTGGCCTTGAAGGATCAGGTCACTGCTATCTATCTGGACTCACTAGAAGAAAATGGGCAACATCCAAGGATCAGTGGTTTCACAAATAAAAGCCAGTACGACCAATAACCTTTAAGCTCATGCACTGCATACTGTAACTTTCCAGCGATCCACAGACCAGTTATATTCACTTGACAGGTCCAGCACAGACCCGTGTTCTGTTTGTCCGTTACTGTCACATGAGCTAACTCCCTTTCACACAGACACGCCAACAACATCAAACACACCTGTATGTAGCGCAGAGCACTGCGGAGAACACTGAGGTTCGACGTCTTCTTCTCGTCCACGTTAGGAACGTTCTTCTTCAGCGTCTCAAAACACTCCTTCAGATGAGCTCGTCTGGGAGAGGAGAGAAGAGGTTTGCAGTTTAGCCTTCCCTCATGCTGGCTAGACCCCATTCACCCAGAATGCATGGGAATGTTGCGTTTTGCTGACCTGTTCTTCTCCAGCTTATTGTGCACCTCTCTTGTTCCCGCTCTGAAGAATAGATATAAGCTGATGAGAAAATGCTGTTGCTCAGTGTCTTTCCAATATACACACAGGCACACAGAAACACACCAACAGAGACAGACAGACAGACAGACAGACAGACACAGACAGACAGACAGAGGCACTCACCCCCCTGGTCGTCTCTTCCCATCCAGCCCTCTCATGTCATCCATGACCATTCCATTGGTACGAGGTTGAGGAGTGGGCGGGCCTTGCTGGGGAAGCAGAGCATGCTGGGAGCTGGCCGTACTGGTGGTGATGATAGTGGTGGGGTAAGGAATCTGGACCTGAGGCTGAGGTTGGCTGGGAGTAACACCTGTCAGCGGCGTCAGCGAATTAGGCTCGACCTTCATCTGGGTGGCGCACATCAGGTGGCGTGTGATTGGATGCTGCTGAGTCGGGGAGGAGCCATTCTTGGTTGGCGGGGAGCCGTTCAGCGACGTTGCCACCGCGGCGGCGACGGGCGTGACCAGGGGAAGGGACGGGACAGAAGGCGCTCCTGTGACAATGGGGACCATGGGGAGGACTGAGATGGGGACTTGAGGTGGAGGGAGAGAGGGGGGGGGTGGAGGAGGAGGAGGGGCTGGGGAGATGTGCTGGTGCTGATGGTGCGACTCCTCCCCCCAGGGGGCATAATTGAACCTGATTGGCTGAGCAGAAGAAGTCACCACTTCCACTCTCCAGGGCTCAGGCTCTCTACTGTGAAGCTCCGCCTTCTCTCTTCTCTGCTCCTCCTCTGAAAAATGAGAAAGGGAGGAGGAAAGGAGGAGGAGGAGAGGGGAAGACCAGAAGAGGAATGGAAGAAATTATGAAAAAGAGATGTAGGAAGGAGAAAGGAGAGGATGACAGAAGAAAAGATTAAAAAAGGAGACATGTAAAAAATATTGATAAAGATTTCAAGCTACCTCTCGCACAACACAAAGGGAGGCTACACATACACGTCAATAGAAGCACTTCCTGGTTTCCAAGAAACATAAGCTACATATGCATAAGTGTACACACACACAGACACAGAGGGGTGACATTATCGTAAAGGGAGGCAGACTGGTGGGACGTGAGGATAGGACCTGTCTGGAACTCAGCCTCTGCTCTGACCGTGATGGGATACTGACTAGCATCAGCCTGTCTGATTGGATACTGACTAGAATCAGGCCCTCTGATGGGATACTGACTAGCATCAGCCTGTCTGATTGGATACTGACTAGCACCAGCCCCTCTGATGGGATACTGACTAGCACCAGCCCCTCTGATGGGATACTGCCTAGCATCAGCCCCTCTGCTCTGACTGTGCAGGGATCTTACTGCCGCAGCATGCAGGGGGCCTGCGCTCCGGCAGTATCAGTAGGTGGGTTGTTAGGGAGTCACTCACTCTGTCATCGAGACAGAACCATGACAACCCATGGCAACCGATCAGTAGACACCAAACGACATAGAGCTGTCCCACTCATCAAACACATCCCTATCTAGAGATATGGAATAAACGGCAGTGTGAGTACATTTGCAATAAATACCAACAGTCATTTTCTATTGATCTATCACAACATATGAACCATATTATAACACTTTCCAGAGATACAGCAACACACAGGTGTAAGGACCAGGGATTTATACACCTCTTTCACACATATCAACCCCCACATGTTTTGATGGGAATGTACTGTGGCTATGCAATAGAAACATTGTTTTAGGACTAGTGTAAGGTAGAGGCAATACATTTCAACGTTTAAAAGTTCGTAAATCCTCATAAATAATTGTATTACAATGAGACAAAGTCAGAAGCAAAAGCCACACAGTATGGTGTTTCTACCTCACTCATTAATATAATAAATACGCAATTTATCTTGCAGACACACACAAGCACCTACACACACTTTCAGTTTAGCCCACGATGCCTGAAAAATCACGCAGACGTAAATTACATAACTTCTGCATTGACGGAGGGAGGGGAAAGTAAAAAACGGGAAGGGGAGGCGGTTGCCCTACTTATTCTCCACTGTGACCCGCGCCAGTCAGTTGGCTTGACGGGAAGGGTGGGGGGCGTGCACGTGGTTGTTGAGGGCGGGTCCAAGGGCACGCGGTGAGTGTGTGTGGGGGGGTGTAGACAGACTGACACGTCACCCAGTAAGTGAAACAAAAAGCTCTAAGTGATGTCGCGGTGGAAAGAGAAAATCTAAATGTATTGCGGGAGAAACGGAAGATATCCAGTTAGAAATGCTTAGTGTATTTCAATATCACCTAACTTAAATTTAGCAAACTATGGGGGTTGACCCGCCCAAGTGTGTCATAGGATAGCTTTGCAATGTCAGGGCATTATGTAAAAAGCAAGCCTCATATTCTGCCACCGCCCTTCCAACCTGCGAGCACTACTCCTTACACACTATTCTACAACTCGGAAAGCCAGCCCATGTATTGACTACGTAACTGACAAGCCACGATTATTTAATGTAACTTTATAACGTAAATTGACCATGGAATGTACGTAATGTGCACTGTTGAAACAACGTATCCGCGTAGTCGCCAATGAATTCCGACTTGTAACACCGCATTGGGGATGCAGTGTCGGTACTTTTGTCACAAACATAAACCGTACAAAAAAAAGCATACAGCATGCGACTTGCCGCGATCTGTCAATGTAGACACACACGCACCCACAGACATACACGAACATAGTAGCAGCAGCAAGACATGGCTATATATAGAAAGGAATTAACCCGGAAACCGAGTTAGCAATGATCCTGTTCTCGCACTGGTAAAGATACAAATACATTACATGGGGGAATAAAGCGGAGGTGTTGTTTCGCAATTAACCTTTGCTTGTTGGTTGGGTTGTAATTAAGAATACGGAATAAAATCTAGTTTTTTTTTCTTCCTCTTTCCTAGCTGGGTGGGTCAGTTGGAATGCCACTCATAGTTTGTGTGGTCTCCCCAACATACGAAATATAGTTTTTGATTCATCAAATTAACGTTAAAAGGGGACCACTCTGTCACGACCTGGTTCTTCCCAGTTTATTGCAACTACCCCCGCCTTACCACGTGCAATCTGTTGTTGCTGGGCTTGCCATTCCAGATATCTGGCCGCCTCCAGAAGAGTATCGATGCTCATCTCGCTTGCCCCTTTCGGTAGCAGCCCGGTTGCCCGGGACAGAGGGAAAACGCACAAATAATCCCGGGAAGCAAGTACACGCTGTATAATTCACAAACGCGCTTGAGTGGTTCCTCTCTTTCTTTTCAAAATAACAAAAAAATTATGGGACAAATCGTAGTTAAATCCTCACATACGTAAAAGAGGGATTGCAACAAGATGGCGATGCGAGTACGGGAATACACAACAAGGCGCAATGGTATTCAATAAAAGACCCGCCCCCCACGCGCTAACCCGCCCTGTTACTACAACCTTGCCCAAAACACTGACTGGAATCATCTAGGATTAGGTTTTTATCGAGGTGTTCTCCTTGCTTGTGAAAGCTCAAAAAGTTGATTCACTATTAGCGTCCATCTTATTGTTACTACCCACAGCTAAGACACAAACTGTGCCCGGTGTTATTCGGCTACCGAAGGAAAGATCCGGTCCGTGTGTTCGATGCTGATCCGTTTTCCGGTTTCTTCTGCCGTCCCTGGACCGCAGCGCATTAAAGCATGTCGAACCAAACTGTCCAATGAGCGTTCAGAACAACAAGGCATGGTGCCTGTCCACATGGGCACCCGCTCGGCCTGAGCGCGGCTCATTTGCATGGCGAGAGCGTGACCAGCCACCCTGCTGTCTCGGGACCAGACCTGTCAATCAAACTGGTAAGCGGGAGTTGTTTGTCATAAACCACTGCAAACACGAACATATATTGTCTGTATCAATACGAAGACATTTATCTTTGAAAATATTGACACAATGCTTCTGTCTGTGGGCGTGCATGTGCTTGTGTGTGTGTGTTTGTTTGAACCACAGTGCGAGAAATCGGGAGATTAAGTGTGTGTCTGAAGCAGTCTTATGTCACTAAAATCACAATGAATATGAATATAACTGTGTGTGTGTGTGTGTGGGGGGGGGGGGGCGGGGGGGGGGGGTGAAAGAGAGAGAGCAGTCGAGTGTGTGTGTCTGGATGGCTTATGTCACCCAAATCACAATGGATATGGATACACTGTAGGTGAGTGTGTCTGTGTGTTGCTGCATGGTAACAGTCTTTGATTGGACAGATCCCAGTGGAATACCCTCTGCTCTCGTCACAGAGTCTGACTCTCTGGTCCAATCAAAATAGCCTCTCACAACTACGTCTTCTTATACCAAACCATGCAGGATGCGTGCACACACACATGCACACACACACTCACACACCCACACATGGATAGATGGTATGTATGTATGTATGTATGTATGTATGTATGTATGTATGTATGTATGTATGTATGTACTGTAAACATGTGCAGTTGCACCAGATACGATGTTCAGATAAACCAAGATCATATGATGAATTGTACCAATACAGTGGCTTTTCCTTCTCTTTCCTTGTCATTCACTATTCCGCCCCCTCTGATGTGGGTGTGAATGTGTCTCCTCCTCACAGAGAGCGAAGGAAGGTCCCCTCACACCAGCTAAGATAGAATGAAAGCTGACTGCCAAATGAAAGGGTGGGGGTGTTTTGCTTAAAAGCTCAGTAAGCACATGGCCATCGGTATGCCCCCGCCCCCCCCCACACACACGCACACACACACACACACACACACTCCTGCACACACACCCTCCTACACCCACACACAGTGACCCAGTTAGAACTGCTGCATCACAGGCAGATAAAGAGAAAGTAAAGAGGAGGCTATATTTTAGGAACTGAAATGCAGAAACATTTCACATGAACAGGGGGGAAAAAGAAAGCAAAAGAGGATTGGACAGTGAGGGGGAATTTTGAAGGACAAAATAAAGAAATGAATAATGGGAAATCAGATGTATTAAGTAAATGTAAGAATGGTGATGATAAAGTAGACCAAATACAGTAAATGTAAACTTTTCGAGGTATTAGTGTGCTCTTCTCAACTTATTTAACCACGAATAAACACATTCCCCAGTTGTATTTATTGACAAGGTTATATGTATCTGTTAAATACTATGGAAATGTAACCTTTAACATGAATGTTATGGATCAAACTGTAATAACACATACTAACACTAGAGAGCGATAGTCTCTGCTTTGTCATCCAATTTCCCTGCACAGGCCAGTAGTTGACCACATATAAAAGCATTGGACACACGCCTTTATAAAAGTGATTAGTCACATCGAATAATCTTGAGTCAGCTGCAGCAGATTCTCTTTACCTTTGTACAGCCTTTTCATGAAGAAACTATTGAGATAATTGTGTGAACTGTTCTTTTAAGTTTTCAAGTTGCATGTGTATGTGGTCGTTGATACTTTTCCCTTCCTTTGCACATCTCTATCAACCCCGTTTCCAAACCTTTTACGACACAGAAATAATTTAACCCAGAATCCTGAGTGGAAATGTTTTGCTCGGCTTCCATGTATAAGAGAAAGTGTGTGAAGTGTTGGGGAGTGTCAGCAAGAGGAACTAGGTCAATTATTCTGCTCTGGTGCATCAGCTTGGAAACAGTCAGGCAGATCAGTCTTGTCTTCTGTCCTTTTTTTTTTTGTAACCTTCCCTCCTTCCCCCACTTGTTTCTGCATATACTGCATATACTCCCCCCACTCATCTCCACACTCCCCACTGTGTCTCATACTCTCACACAGCTCCCTCTCTGTCATTTTATAGGCCACAGGACTGGGCTTCTAACGTACTTGCTCTCGTGGCAACCCGTTGCCAGGATACAATGCATGTTCTTGGAGCCAGGGGTAGCGCTGTGGGTGTGAGCTAGTGTTGTCCTGTGTGTGCCTGCAGGAACAAGCTGGAGTTCTATACGTTTTTAGGAACACCTGAATTCTTCCTGTCTTTTGTAGGTTTTGTACAGTGAGCCACTTAAAACACAGTGAGATCTAGGCAGGACATTGCTAGGAGGGACATTGTGTTGACTTTCTACAGATAATAGTAACATATTCCTCCCCCTCGCCCCAGATGAACTGGCTAGGATGGCAAGATAGAATGTGAGCCATCTCCCACTCCATCAATCATTGGCGTGATTCATGTCCTGACAGACAGCTCCTGACCCAGGGTCATAGCCCAGGGGGGGGGGGGGAAGGGGGCAGGAAGGTGAGTGCCTGGGCCCGGTTTACCTATGACATGTGTTGTCAGTCATGATGGGTTTATTTGTGACTGTATTAGGAGAACATTGAGGGCAAAAGACACACAAAAAACACACGGGAGGCCAAAAACCATTATATATGTACAGATTTTTTTTTAATTATGTTGCAAACAATGACATCCAGATATATTGATACACAATTTTACTGTGCGTATGTATGTGTATCTGCGAGTGTGTGAGTGTGTGTGTGTTTTCAGAGAGCAGTGAGACCACAGAAAGCAGATTGACTTCCCACAGCACAGGGAGTCTTCGGTGGGTTAACAAGGCAGACAGCGAGCGAGAGGGCACTGGGTTCTCAGGGGCATTGCACACGTACACCAGTGTGTGTTGGTGTGTGTGTGTGTGTGTGTGTGTAAAGAGAGACTAGTCTGTTCATATGCGTGTCTGTGTGCTCTCTGCAGCATAGGGATCTTTAAGGTCCTGTGAGTATGGACTCAAGTCATGAAAGATGAAGAGTATGAACAATGTGGGGAAAGAAGCTTTGCATCTAAGCCCTCCCATCTCCCCTGCCTCCCCTTCCTTACACCACCAGTCGCAGGAGAAAGAGGGGGAGAGCTTCTCCTGTCGTTATATACAGACAAACAAACAAAACAACACACTCTCATGGTCATGCCCACCAATTTCACAGCCTTTTCTCATCCTTTTATCACTATTGGAATACATTGGCATCGCCAATCATCTTTGCCCTCGTTCATTAGGCTTCCTCTACCCACTTCACACACATCAGAGCTCTCCTTTACCATCTCTCTCTCTTCGTTACAGGTGGCAACATACCACAACATTGGAGGTGAGGAAACAAATCCAATAAAGCCAAACTATACCCTAAAGCCAGGGAAGTGATCCCTTTTCGTGCACCGTGTTAAGTTACCCAGCATTCATCTGTGCCAGGAAAATGTACCCTTTGACCCCCATGGAACTTCATGACAACAGTATGCAAATTAGGCAAATTGAACAGTATACAAGTGTTTTTTTTTTTTCTTCTTTTGGATTCATCATGCAAGGAATACTTATTTTCTTGAGTGTGTGTGTGTGTATATGTGAGAGTGTGTAACATTTATTAAGCGTACTCTACATCCAGAATAATTTACATAAAAGGACAATAGTTATCTTAACAGGGCTTGACAAGGTAGGAGAGGGACAGAGCCAGTTTAATCATGGTATCAAGTGCGTGACATGGGGTTTGGGTGGGTGTGTCAGGAGGGGGGGGGGGGGGCAGCGGGCAGGGGGGGGGAGGGGTGGTCGGGGAGGGGTAGTAGGGCTGCTAAAGGGTCGCATGCTGGCTCAGCGACACTCCCAGACTTTAACTGTCTGATCAACGCTGCCCGTCACCACATAAGGAGCAGAGCGGTGGAAATCTGGAAGAGATGCAGGAAAAAAAATAATAATAAAGGTTACCCTGGATGAAAAGAATATGACCTTGGATGACAAACTGACAAGCATGGGCTTTGGCAGAACAGCTGTGTATGCTTTTTAGAAACACAAGTCTCCTCTGGGGCACAGAGCAACACAAGGGGTGCAGGCAGTCTTACCCAGAGAGGTAACAAAGTGTTCGTGGGCACACAGGGTCTTCATGCAGCGTCTGTTCTTGTAGTCCCAGATCCTCAGGGTCTTGTCATCAGCACAGCTCACTATGAACCTGCCTCCTGGGTGGACCACCACCCCACGCACCCAGTTATCATGACCCACCTAGGAGAGAACACACAGGTCACACACACACACCGGAAACGGAGACATGCAGACATTACTCACTCTTTCTCTCACACAAACACAGACAAGACTTACCAGAGTCATAAGGCACATGCCAGTGCTGATGTCCCACATCTTAATGGTTTTATCCCTGGAGCCGGAGAGCAGGAATGGGCCAGGCTTCCCACTTTTCTTACTCTGCAGCACAGACAGGCTTGTTAATATCTATCCATCTAGAGTTACTGCAGCACTAAAGGCCACAACGCACACTTGTAATCAAACCAACATGGCCAGTGGCACTTTGGAAAGAAAGCAATAAGATGGATACTGAAATACTTGCAAGATCTTTGCCTGAAGAGGAAAAAACATTTTAAAAGATGATATCAGTAGAAGAATAATGGGTGCGTTTGGTTTTGATTATCGTCTCCTTCCTCTGGGTGTGCCTCTAGGGCTGGTCAGATGGCTGAGCGGTTAGGGAATCGGGCTACCAATCAGAAAGCTGCTGGTTCGTGCCAAAATGACGACATGTCCCTGGGCAAGGCCCCTTCACTCTACTTGTCTCGGGGGGAATGTCCCTGTACTTACTTGTAAGTCGCTCTGGATAAGAGCGTCTGCTAAATGTCTAAATGTAAATGTACCTCGGAGCCAGTGGCCTCCAGGATGGTGGGGTGGGCGCTGTCGGGGGCCCAGGCAATGCACTCCACCACGTGCTCGTGCTCCCGCAGCTCCGCCTTGCACTCCTTGGAGGCCGTCACCCACACGCGCACCGTCTGGTCGTTGGAGCAGCTGGCGATCAGAGAACCGTCCTGGTTGGGCCGAACCATGCGCACCCACTCTCTGTGGCCCGTAAACGTCTTCACGCAATACCTGGAGGAGGACCCGTGTAGAGCAAGGATGAGACCGCAGGCAAGGACGCACCAGAGAGTAGAGGTCTTGTCCATAAACAAGACCTAACTCTACCAGACTCCTGCCAGGTCCTGAGATTACAGGCCAGGGTCGTTTCTGGACGGTGTTGCTACAGCAGGTCCACTTCACTCACCCAGTGGCTACCTCCCACATCTTGATGGTCTTGTCTCGGGAGGCGGAGACTATGTGGTCCCCATTGGGCATGATGGCTACAGACGACACATTGTGGTCGTGACCTACAGGAGGCGGGAGAGACGTCAGCCACTCTCAGCATTGTGAGGATGTGTCGTGGTATTTCAAAACACACCGTTTCTTTAATGATAGATGTATCAATCACTACATCGTGTGAGTAAAGAGGCATGTTCTCTGGCTTTCACCAGGGACAATTCAACTGACTTAAACCCGTGTGAGTCTCGTTGACATACATGTTGTTTAACAGTTGTTTAACAGTCCTTTAACCGTTCTTTCTGTCGAGCGTTTAGGAGTGACGAAGCTGAAGCGTCCCCTGCTCCCTTACCATGCATGGTGCGGACGCACTCGAAGCCTTGGAAGTCCCACAGCTTGATGGTCATGTCAGCTGAGCAGGAGGCTAGCAGCTTGCCTGTCTGGTCGAAGGAGATGTCCTGCACAGAGTCTGTGTGGCCCTTCAGGGTGCGCTCAAAGTCCCCCGCCTCATAGTCCCACACCTACGATCCAGCAAAACACACACACACACACACACTCAGTTCTTTCAATTCGATTGGCAGCAATTATTCTCCCCCCGTTTCCCATTTCTTTGAGAGGAGCGAGAGATGAGAGAAAAGAGAGATCAAAAGATTTCCCTGGGACCATCGCTCCATGCTCCGAGAACAGAGCCAGCGTTGCCCTTAACAACCAGTGCATCACCCCATGTCCACGTAGATAGGCAGTGACACAGCAGAACAGAGAGGGAGGGAGGGAGGGAGGGAGGGAGGGAGGGAGGGAGGGAGGGAGGGAGGGAGGGAGGGAGGGAGGGAGGGAGGGAGGGAGGGAGGGAGGGAGGGAGGGAGGGAGGGAGGGAGGGAGGGAGGGAGGGAGGGAGCACCTCTTTGAAATGCAAAGAAAAGCCTGACAAACAAGGATGTTTCCTCAAACACACACACAGAGACACACACACACACCTTGATGGTGGCATCTTCAGAGGCCGTGACCATGACAGAGAAGACTGGGTGGAAGATGACGCGCGTGACGGGCGAGCGATGGCCACTCAGGGCGTATCTCTCCGGGGGGCGGGGGATCCACTCCTTGGGATCCCGCTTCTGGGCCACCGGACCCCCGTGAGTCATCTCCTCCTTGGCCTCGTTCAGCTTCGACTCCAGCTCCATCACCTGGAGAGGAGGGGGCCGGCCGTGGTGGTAGATAGGGAGGGGGGATTTGGAGTGGGGAGAGGGAGAATTAGGTTGAAAGAGAGGGCAGCGAAAGGAGTGGAGTCATTTTTGGTGGCTGTACAGCAGATGCTCCAGTGCACTCACATCGTGGGATCACATACAGAGCATGTGCAAAACACTCAAGGGCTTCATTTTTGCTGAGCGATGAGCAAACTCGCCCCTTCGTTAAAAAACTGAAAATCTAAAACCTCAAAGAAATGTCATGATCTACATTACTGCATTAT
The DNA here is from genome assembly GCF_054491055.1 of Hypomesus nipponensis. Taxonomy (NCBI): domain Eukaryota; kingdom Metazoa; phylum Chordata; class Actinopteri; order Osmeriformes; family Osmeridae; genus Hypomesus; species Hypomesus nipponensis. The sequence goes on from NC_140365.1 coordinate 5,335,262, forward strand.
TTTATTTTTTTTAAGTTATAATCTCCTTTTGAAGGGAAATCTGCCACAGTACAGTGTAAGTGTAGAGTTTGTAGAGCCCCGTATGTGCATCAGTACAGTCTAACCATTCAGAGTTAACCTACCTTCTTCTGTAATCTGATGACAGAGGTCCATTTCTTTTCCAGAAGTCCGGCGTACTTCTTGTCTCCCTCTTCATTCTGAGGGGAAAAGAGAAAAGCTAAGCAAACGATTCTGGATGTTGATGATGGGGGGAAATTGGAAAGTTGAATCCATGCCATGTTATCAGTTTGTCCCAAGCCTGGCATGGTCTTACCACATCTAACTCTGCCTCCTTCTTGAAAGTGGAGTACGCCTCCTCGTACCCATTGGAGCGGAGGTAGTCTGCTATCGCTCGGTTTCTGACGACGGAGCGAGAAAGACCAGGGCATAATTGTCAACAATTTATAGATGCATTGATTCTGCCTTAAAAATCTTTGTTCCACCTTAAAGAGAGGACCACACCCCGTCTAGCAGATGGTGTGCTGCAGTGAGAGTTGGTGTTCCACCTTAAAATGTCAGCAGGGAGCCAAAACCCAGAGAAACGACGAAGCTCTAGGAAAACGCCCATGACTGAATCACAGAGAAAGTGTGTGTTTTTGGTTGCTGTGGAAACCAGTCAACAGCCAACATGGATTTAGCGCTTAAATTTAGAGGAGGGCTCGGGAGCCACCCGCATGCGAACCGTTATATAAATAAGTAGTACAGTTTTCTGTCTCAGATAGGAGTGTTAATATTTTACGAGTAGCCGCTCTAAATTTAGGTTGTGACATCAGCACCCCTAGACTGGCAGCCAGATCCTTGTAACCTGTCTGTGAGTGAGTATGTGTGTGTGTGTGTACGAGCTTTGAGATTACTGGTCTGTGGTTCAGCAGTGTGCCTGTTACTTTGTGCATTAGGTCAGCTTTGGCACAGCCTACTACACATAGAGTAGAATGGTTCACCAGACTATTTCCTGTCTGCAAAGCATCCAGAGCTTTACAGATGCACGCCATCAGCCCGCTCCCTGCTACAGGAGCAGAGAGGGCTGGACACAGAGACCCTGCTCTGCTAAAGCCTGCCAATAGACTAGCTGAGACATCAGCACGTCATCATCATCATTCAGATTATCTCTAGGTCAGATACCTCATAAGTAGTCTGTATTCTGAAGGGATTCTACATGTGCACAAGCAACACTCTTGCCCTGATTAAGGAAACAGGGGTAATGATTGACGCTCTTAAGATAGCTATCAAAATAATAAACCACACCACACTCTCAGGGTTTTAAAAGAGCTTGCATCTACGCATGGCTGGCCAGGAAGAATCCACACATCCCTCCCTTTCAGTTCCTCCACCTCCCCTCCCCCCTCCTGTCTCTCCAGTCATGAGGGTTATGAAATATGCACACTAACGAGCCGTCCCATGAAGCACCCCCAGGCGTGTGCGTGGACACATTCTCCACGCTCATGTTCACAGGTGAGCACGCCACACACGCCCCATTACAGAAGCGCCCTCCGTCCATGATGTGCACTGTACATGTAAACAAACCTGACTTAAGCCCCGTTTGCTAGACTATATTTGTTCAAGCATAAAGATCCTTGTTGGCATAACTACACTCAGTAAGCTGCAGTAATCAAGTTAATCTTATTAACGTGGGGGTATGTATACTTACAGTTCGTCTCGTTGTCTCTGAGAGAGAACCATGATGGCTGTCGAGGCTTCTCTCTCCCTCTGGGGGAGGCGGGGTGAGACCGGGCAGGGCAGGTGTCTGGAGCGTGCGGAGGGGGGGTATCTCTTCCTTCAGTCCGCCCACAGAGAACCAGAGGTGGCAAAGGTGTGCCACAAGAAAGAGGCGGGTGCGCAGGCTTGTCACTCAGGAGTCTTGCCTCTTCTAATTACAGAAATTCACAGCCGATCCCCACAGAAACTCAGCAATGACATCTACCCATCATCTGCTAGGCAGTTAGATAAGGGAGGGATGAAGAAGGAAGGGAGGGATGAAAAAGGGAAAAACAGAAAAGAAAGAGGAGTGATTTAATTAGGTTGACATCATCTATCACATCTCACACACATCTGTGGTTCACAGGTCCATATGTCGCACTGCAATGTGTGAGACTAAAACAGAAAAATAAGTCAGTGCAGTCATATACAGCTTTGGCAATTCTCTCTCCAAACCATTTCCTGAGCCTTAAAAACTGCCACCACCTGAAACCTAAGGGGCACTAAGCGGCTTACTGACCAGACCACCAAGAGTCTAGAGTGTGTGTGTTAGATAGACTACTAGTCTCCCAGACAGCTGACAGTGCAATGAGGAAGGGGCTTGACGGCAGCTAACAGGATTAACCTCAGGACAGAGGGGACCTTCATAAGGAGAGAGGAAAAAAACGGCTGCTGACTGTCTATCTGAATCTGTTTGTCTGTCAGTCAGCTCCTAACAGTACAGTATGGTTCATATCCCAAGGACCAGGCCCTTTTAGTCTTCCAATCCTCCCCTCCTTGTCCCCTCTGACTGATGATGATCACTGATCTGGGGGCCGACATGAGCAGCAGCAGAATGGCGGATGGTTATCATTGGACCGTTGCTGTTTAGCATGGCTCGGAAATGGCCTGCTAACTACATTAGCCTTGCCTGGCAGCTATGATGTAACCACACAGGCTGAGCCAGGCAGCTCTACCCCAGGCCTGCATGAGGCACAGCGGCTATGGCAGGAGCTCACACGTGTGTATGTGTGTGTGTGTGTGTTTTTCATATTACAAAGTTCTACAAAACTGAACCAGTGACCTAGGCTACAAAGTCAAAGGACTATAAATCGGTAATCGGGCAATAGGTGTTCAAAGTCCAGCTCCCTTATCTAGAAGTACCATGTGCAGCTATGCCTACGCAAGGCTCAGCCTTAACCAAATGAACAATACCTTGCCAAGTCATTCAGACCTGTTACAAATAAGTAGTACTGCCTGCCTTACAAACTCAAATTAATCACAACTGTAGATTAGGTACAATCATGGCCACTTCATTTGAAGTCTCCTGGGAGTAAAATGGTCTGGAGAAGTGTTTAGTTAAGCCCCTTTCCAGTCACAAAGAACCCTGAATAAAATCCTTCACACTGCAGAGCCACAGCATTCTAATGCATTTCTACTACACTCTTCATGAGAAGTCAGTTTACCAGCACAAAACAGTTGAGTTGAACATAACTCCAACATGAAAAAACTATGCTCTGACAAGGAGAAATGCTAAATGAAGCCCCATAGAAGAGTGATGTACTGCTCCACACCCATACAGACATGAACCATCACTACACAAATGCTAATATGTGCCAGATCAAGAGGTAGGTGGCAAAGGTCACATTGATCACCGACCTGCAGACTACCATTTCATCATCCTTAGGGATGCAGAAGCACTGAAAACTAAAGCCTCACAAAACACAGCATTATTGGTGCCTACATCCATACGTTTGTGGAATATCGATCACATGCCTTTTTGAATAATGCAAGATGGCCCAAATGTATTTTTATTAAGCTTGTTGTGCGGGCAAGGTCATCCATTTTCAGTAGGTGCTTCCTAGACTTAAGTTCAAGTAACATCTTGTTGGACCTATGCTGTTTTACATTTAGCATACGCTCTTATCCAGAACAACTTACAGTAAGTACAGGGACATTCCCCCGAGGCAAGTAGGGTGAAGTGCCTTGCCCAAGGACACATCATTTGGCGCAGCCGGGAATCGAACTGGCGACCTTAAGATTACTAGCGCTTCAGATCCCTAACCGCTCAGCCACCTGACTCCCGTGTTTAGTAGTAGAAGATGACAAACCAACCTTTACAAAACAGACACAAAGACATTGTGTTGTTGGCCTGCATGGTAACTAACCAGCCTTAAACTGCTGACCTACTGACAACAGTTGACTGTTTGGGCGATCACGACCTGAAGGCGCTTCCACGAACAAGGCCATCAATCTTTGTTGTTTTTGTAGATCTCATGTCCTCCCTCTTACACCATAATGACAGCCAGCAACCCATCGGGTTATTTTGTAGCTTGCTAACTAGCAATGTGTAACATTGTTAAACAAGAGATGACTGACACCGATAAACGAGTTGTGATCAAATAATAGACGTGTTGTGTAGTTGGGAAAACGCGGCGAATAATAAATATCAAGCACGTAAGTTAGCTAGACGGCTACATGTTGACCCAATAACCACGTTCTCATCTGTGAACGTTAGAATGTTAGCCTGGCTAGCTAGCCATCAATTAATAACTGTAGGTTAGCTAGCTAGCCTACTAATAGGCGAGTTGGGTAGCTTAGAGTAGAAAACTAGCGCGTTAACTAAATAAGCGAAAGCCTGCAACAACTAACAGCTAGCTAATGTACTGTCACTGACTGAGGTTTAGAAGACAAGGTTGAAGTAGTACCAGCAACGCCCTTTCTAGCTTGCTAGCTACTGTAGCCAACGTCAGCCATGGAAACGGCTAAATCATAGAAAAACATGGGGTTGTATGTTCCACTCTAATTAAATTTCAAAATTTAACTTTCAAAAACATCACAGGACATTATCTTACTAACTGCTGAACCTCGAAATGATTACAATTTTGCAACAATTAAGCCAGTAAAATGCTCTAGACTGAGAGGTCATGCAAGACAGAGTTCACTCGTTTTTAAAATATGTGGTCCATAAAGCAAAGTGCAGCCTAGATTGAGTGCTTCTAAGGAGCCCTCAGAAATTTCACCAAAAAACGGACAGATATGATACACTTCTTGTTAGACAAAACATGGAAGTAGGTAGATCCTTATTTGCCAACATGGAATGACACGTTGAAAATTGCATTTAGCCATCAAAACATTAGCAATAGTTAAGGCTGTAGTAGTACGAAATGATACGTACAGACGCTAGTAAAGATGAAATACTAAACCATTCATCCAGTAATCTAACAAACCAACTAGTCAAACTAGCTAGTAATAAGTTTACAGATAGTCAGATTCAATATGACATTTAGTGCGCCGCCTGTGGATTTGCATCAGAACGCTACCCACCCTCACAAAATTGGCAAAACTCGGTCTGCAAAACGTGCAGGCCTAGACAGGCTACAGTAGCACTAGCTACCAAAGTTTGAATCGTTGCTAGCTACCTGTTAGGTAACTACCCAAGTAAACTAAAATGTAACAATCACATTTTCATAATATTTGTTCATTACATTAGTTAAAAAATTAGAACATTAGCCAAGAGAATACAACGTAATAACAAAACAATCAGTTTTCCAACCTTGTGTCGCCGAGGTTGCTGTAACGGCCTCTCCGCCATTTTGAGGCAGACGGAGGGAAAGCACAAAACTGCAGCCAAATCGTCATGATTCTCGCTGACTTTTAGGGCAAAATCAGGGACCAGAGAAATGAAACCCACTTACCACTTTGTATACGCTCTGTCTCATAATCCTGTATTTGTTGTCGAAACAGCTAATCAAGTATGCTTCTAGTTTTATCTCTCTTAAGAGCAGTGTTTTTACAATACCCCGGCAGGGTAGGTCAGTAGGATTTCTCCTTGTAGATTTTACCACCGCATTCGCATTCGGATGGCGGGCACGCGCACGGACTGGCGTTGGTTCGTAGGCGCGCACGCTGTGGGCAAACAGGTGCTGAAGGAAAGCTCCTAAAAAATCATGCAACTGTTCTAACTACACAATGTAGCTAATAAAAAACTACGCAACACAGGTATGTTAAGGTCTCTAGCACGTTGTAACAGTATATATTACATTTGAGGGTATATGATGGAATGTAAACTGTGAAAACATTCAATTGCTGACTATTTTGATCAGGTTGTTCTCTCATTACTTACTGTAGGCTCAAATTCTCCCATATTTCAATAACTGTTAACTGCAATTAATTTAAGATGGGGAGCATAACCTCTGTGAGGAAGAATGCCAGGACTGTTACACAATATTTCACCTTGTTGGACATAGGGTCTTAAAGGAATGTTTTGCAATGCTGAAATGCACCTTGCTGAAATGTACCAAAAGACGAAAAAGGATGAGCACAAATTTAATCAGAATTGTGTTCCAAAGTTAACCAAGTCAATAATTTCAAGAGGTCAGTAAGGATTACTTAACAGTTAGGAAAATCAGAACAGTCTTTTGCATAGTGTTTTTTTCTTACATTTAATCCAACCAACATCCATTGTAACAAGTGGCCGAGAGACCTACTAAGATGATTACAGTAAACACTGTATGTTACACATGCTCTCCTTTCCAGTTTATTTAAAATGCCAGTTTACTAAATGTGCCTTCTACAGTTCTACCGAAGTCCCTCCCCTTTACAGTTATTCTGAATAGTAACTTAGTCATTCTATTTGGCTGTCAGTTGAGACTAGAGCACATCGTTTATACACATTAGTTCATTACATTCTTACACCAGTCTTTTAAATGAAATAAAACAAATTAAAATGTCTCTCAAATGAAAAGTCTTCCCTTTTCACTGTGTTTACTGCATTGGGATGACAGTCCTTATTATGCATAGATATGCATGTGTAAAGCTTGTAAATTGTTTAGTAGTGCATCCATCTACCAAAGCATATATTGTCTTATGGTCAGGCACGTACAGATCATTTGTCCATCAGCCCATCCAGCTCTTGAATCAGAGCATGTCCCTCTTCTCTGTTCCCCTTCAACTCCGCCCTCAGCTGCTTAAGGTCCTTGTTGCTATGGAGAGCAAGGGAAGGAGTGGAGTGTAAAAGCTGATGAACTATCAGGATCGCTGAACTCACGGCTGGTTATGAACTTGGTCGTTTTTTGTTGAGTTTATGACAGTGGGCAGGTTTACCTGAGTGGAACTAGGATGATCCCACAAACAAGGTTGAGCTGTTGAAGAATCACAGGGAGGCTGGGAGTGGAAAACTAAAGAGAAAATACGAAAATATGGAATTGATTAAACTAGCAAGCATGCAAATGTCTGTCAAGTGACGTCGGTGATGCGTTGCTGTGCAAACGAGCAGGTTTGTGTGTATTGGGAGCGAAGACCTTGAGTGGTGCGAGGCAGGTGCTTGAGACGCTACTGTAGATATGGTTAATGGCTCTCTGGAGAGTCACAGCCTGCTGGGTCAGACTCTCCAGGTACTCTGAGCTCTCTCGTGCACGCCCATGGTTGTCCCCTACCTGCGGAGGTACAACTGGCTCAAACCGGATGTCATGACAGACAAGTCTCGTACAAGTAGCAGTAGATAATCAGTTTAATCGGAAAAACAATCTCCCACAACTAAAAAGATTACTTGGTTCTTGTATATGGAATAAGCCTCCTTCTCATGTTGCAGAGCTGAGCGGAAGTCTCCCTTGCTCTCAAATACCATAGCTAGCATGTGATAACTGCATTAGAGGAAGAGGAGATGGGGAAGATTAGAGAAACAAATACATTTATATAGAGAGACGGAATGAGAAAAGGCCTAAATAACCTTTGTATAAATAAAATAAATATCATAAAATTACCTCTGTGCGTGTTTAAGAGATGTTGTACCATGGTATTTTAAGGTGAGGGTTAAGGCATTCTGTAGGAACCTCAGCGAAAGGTCATATTCCAATAGCCCATGCAACACCAAACCCAACATACTCTGCACAGCCAGAGCAGAAGACATGTTTGCATATTAAAAGACGGGCAGGAAAGAAATCAGTAAATAATAAATGAACGAAAAAATCAATCACCCAACCAAGCAATCAATTTGCATTTTCCAGGAAAGCTATTCAATCAACTAGGGAAGAGTCTATTCTCAGTTTGACTTACATCCAATAGCGCCACCTGTGGGTGGTCTTCTCCAACCACGAGCAGAGAGAGGTAGCGAGCGCGATAGAGCAGACGCAGGGAGGTAGAGATCTGACCCCCGGCGAAGCAATACAGGGCCAGATGAGTCTGACCAGAACCAAAAATATCATTACTTTTCTAGATTATGATTAGACAATAACTGTAATGATGCAACTTTTATGTCAAGGACTCACATAATCCTGTATGGTCTGAGGGTGATCTATGCCCTGCACTCTCTCAGTGATGAGGGCAGCCTTCTCCTGGTGACTTAGGGCCTGGAGAAGAGACACATCTGCCCTTTCAGGTTTGGGTTGTGGACACAGTACGGAAAGGGTTTTTCTGGTAGAAATGCAGTGAACGGATTGCTGGATAAACACAGTGCAGAGGGGTTATGATTGAAATGAGTTTACCTCAGTATAATCTCCGATTAAATAGCAGAGTCGTCCTAGCAGACGCAGGCAAACGCTCACGTCCTTGTGCAGAACCCCACACACACTGCTGAACAAGGTGAGAGCTTGTCTTATCAACTCACAGCCCTCCTTAAGGAGCCCTGAAATCACACACACACACACACATTTAGCATACCTGAGGGACTAAAGCAGGCAGTCCCTCAGGGACTAAAGCCTCAGGGACTGCTTACTAGTAGGAGTACTACTAGTACTACCACTACCACTACTTACTACCACTACTTACTAGTAGTAGTACTGCTAGTAAGTATTAGGAAATAATAATAGTACTACTATTAAGCAGTATTAAGACCAGCAGAAGTTTACCTTGATGTATGGTGGCCTGGGATTGCTGTATCAGCTGTGTTGCGTCAGAGTCTGTAGGGCTGAGGTGTTTGACCACAGGAAACATGTTGATTACATCCTCCTCACTAAACACTGGCCTATGCCGAGACTCAAACACATACTCCCTCAACTGCACCTACAAGGGACGAAAGAATTACTTGAATGTAATTTTGAGGACAAAGGGAATATCGGTATGTGTAATGTGTGAGATCTCCTGCATATCTGACCTGGATACCGGTTTTGATGGCCATCTCCCTGAGCAGGGAGATCCTCTGTAGACTGTACTTTTCAATTGCCTTATCTATGTTCTCACTAGCCAGCAAGAGAGACAAAAGGGTAGGTTGTAAAGAAATGCCATATTTATTAGGGGCCGTTTAGGAAATAACACTGACACATGAAAGACATAGACATTCACATTTGAAATTCACACCATGTCAGGACAGTCTGAATTATTTCCTAAACGGCCCCTCATTCATGTTTACTCACTCACTCACTCACTCACCAGTGCAGTGTGTAGTGATAGTACCGCTCTGCCTCAGCCTTGATCTTACTCCAGAGGTCACTGGGAGTCAGCCGTGCCCAGATGGCATCTGTAACCATGGACACTCGATTTCCATGGCTACGACGCCGGCGGCTCCTGCGACGGGACTGAAGCTCGTCTGGTGGCACGAAGGAGGCGGAGTCAGAGGATGAGGAAGAGGAACTCAGGAGACAGTTCAGGAAGTGGCTGACAGCTGCGGAAAGGGCTGAGGGCTCAACACCCTGGGAAAAATACACACAAGTTATACAATAAGAAGCCTATTAGTAAAACAGGTTACAAAAATAAATAATAATAATAAATAAATTAACTGTATGCTTTCTAAAAGTATAGAAGTATCTCACCTGTAGATAAGTCTTGAAAATGTGTTTGGCACTCCTGATAATCACCTCACTAATGGCAACTCTCTTGAAAAAAGAACAGTTGCTCTGTGACGGTAAATATGAGATTTCATATAAGAAGGTTCCCAGAAGGTACGTACAGCGTGTTGTGTAGTTTACCTGCACATGCGCAAGCCTCTTTCCCTCCCCAGTGTTCTCCAGTTGCTCCAGCAAAGTGCCCAGGTAACGTACATTCACACCCCTCTCATGAAGCTCTGCAGTCAGGGTACCTCCATCCATCACCACCACCGTATAGTCCAGACAGTCCCTTATCTTCAACACACACACACAAACAAACACACCACACCACACACAGGCAATCAGACACACAGACATGGGCATGCAGACACAAACACACACAGCTATAATTTGTTTGATTTCAAAGTGCTCTTGGTGCATGGGTGTAGCATGCCCACAGGTCTTACCAGTGATGGAATCTGATTGGATAGCAAGAAGACAGCAACATCCTTTAACAACTGCCTTTGTTTTTGAACGTCCTCAGAGAGTTCTGCTGGGAAACGCACCCCTGAAACATAGACAGAGACCACAAAGACATCTGATTGTGTTTTGGATCTTTTGTGTGAGCATGTGAACATGTACGGCGCTATAATCTATGTACCAGAAGAGATGATGTTAGGGTTGAATCTGATATCAAAGCAGGAGTCACTGACTGAGCCAACAGCCTCACAAGCCTTCTGGATCACCACTCTTTTGCGAGCATCTACAAAGACACACTCATTGAAAAACACATTTTGTGTTTCCATCCTCACATGAAAATATTCCTGTTTGTGTAGGGGAGTTTTAAAATATTGTCCGTGTTGAAGTGTCTGTCAGTCTATCACCTGTGCCGGTTCTGAGTCCTGCTGTTTGCTCTGACTCCAGAGCTGTGGCCTGTTCCATCGTCAGTCTCCCATCTTCAGCCAGACTCCTATCTGCTTGAGTGCCATTTCCTGTCTCTTCTTGAGACACTTCCTCTTGGTTGAGCCCGGAGGTAACCATCTCGAGGAAAACTTCATACCTGTATGGAACGTTTTCTGTCAGTCATCATGTGAAAACTGGCAATTTGTGAGACTAAATAGTTCTGATGACATCCTGTTCAGTGATGTACTGCAAGTGTTTGACCTTTGTTGGACAAAAGCCTCCAGCAGTTCTGGTCTCAGACTGGCCAGGCTGTGCGGGTGTTGCCGTGGGAAACCAGGGCGGTTGCAGTCCTTTTGTAGCTCCTCCCCTTCCTCCAAGAACAGGAAGTTGAGGTCAGGTGGGTAGGAGCGTATGAGGTCAAGGATGTAATGTCTTCCATCGTTTCCCAGAATGCCCTTGGTCTCGACAGAGGAACAGAGTTCCACAGGGAGATGGGTGTGGTCAAGCACCACGTGACGCTGAATTCTCATTGGCCCACTGGTGTTGTTTAGAAGCTCTACAAATCTGCAACATCACAAGATGCTTTTCTAGCCCATCTAACACACTACAAAGCATGTGTGCTCATGTGCTTGTGTGTTACCTGGGATGTGTGACGATAGTCTTTCCATAATCATTAGACCCATAGACCACGCTCTGCTCCTGATCCTTATCCAGAATGCCAGGGACAATCGTTTGGGCGGTCACACGGTAACCACGGTAATCCAGTACAGCGGTTCCTAGTGTATGGAGACTGTCTGTGTCAAGAGCTGCATAAGCCTGTAGCACAACCACACCACATAGCCATTATGTTAACACAACAGTCTGTCTTATGTTGTGAATAATCTCTGTAATGGTTCCATACTTTTCATTCTCACCTGTACTCCTCTCAGGTCACAGGTGGCGGCTGCATGGGCAGCAGCGTCGCCCCCTAGGGAGTGGTAGTGGTCACGCACGTCAAAACCCAAGCTGAAAAATAAGCTGTTCCAGATGAACATTTGCATACGGGGCTCCTCCCCCGGGTTTATCGCCATGACGTTACCGTCAACCACTGCCATGGCACCTCGTCTTGCAGCAGCAAGAAAGTCGCTGTTTGTCTGGAAAGGGAATTGATCTTTGATGGAAAGTTTGGAGGAAACAGGGGGATGAGCAGATAAAACAGCCGAGGTCTCACCTTAAATAAAGTCCTCTCTCTGAGTAGGCGTTCCTGAAGGTTCCGTCTGGGGAGTTCCCTACCCGCCTGCAGCTCTTCATTCCAGTCTCGACTCTGTCCACAAAACGCAAGTCATCACAAACTCCTTGTTCGTCAAGGTCATGTGACGTGAAATTTCCCCTGTGGGCCATTTGTGTGTTTCACCTGTCCAGCCGTGTGCTCATCCTGCCCCATGCGGCTGGTGTGGGTCTCCTCAGCTCTCACACAGTTCAGGGTGTGGTCTCCCAGGGGGGCTGTCCAGGTGAACACCTGGAAGGGCGTGGCTATTCTCTCATAGGGATGCCGAAGGACCCTGAGACCCAACAGAGGGAGGGGCACATTGTGTAGCCATGGCAACACTACAGTACTCTCAGGATGAGTATAAGTTGGCGATATACTAATGTAGATCAGGTAGACCACATGCTCACCTCATCTTCTGCAGGGTGTTAAAGTTCTTCCTGAAGGTGGGGCTCACTTGACTAAGCAATTCCACAAGGGAATGGCAAAGGAACTTGGGTGAAGCTGGCTTGGGGTTAAAGGTAAAGGCAGTCGATCTGTGACGGATGACAAGAGCACAGAATGCAGCAAAAAAAAAAAAATGATAATCAAATCTAATCGTAGATGTAGATGACACCTAACAGGAGGTGATACATTGACACAGCTATTGCTGTGTCAACAGAAAATCAGTGTAAGAGTCTGGAAATACAGTAGAGTGACAGTTTAAAGGTGTGTCTGGATGCCTGGCCACCGGGAACAACTCACTGGTTGAGGTAGAAGCCTCGTGCGGAGGCAGTGATGTTGAGGTGTTTGTCCTCCACAGTGACGGCATTCAGATACATCAGGTCCCCGTGCATCTTCCTGTTTCCTGGAGGAGGGTTCCAGCTGCTCACTGTCAGGACCCGCAGGCACTGCAACGGCTGCCCGACACAGAAGACATGATCTGGGATGACCCTTAACATGATCCACCAGCAGACACCGATGTTACTCTGAGGTGACTCGTTCAGCTGCGCTACGAGTTTCACAGTAATGTGTTGGTTTTGTTGAGTTCCACTTAAGTTTGTGTTCCCAGCCAAACTACTGCTTACCCTCCAATCTTCTCTCATTGGCTGGAGTGGCATGAGTGGGCAGTCCTTACTCCCAGGAAGGATGTAATCAGGGGGGGTGTAGTTGGGGGAATCTTGCCCAGGGCCCTTCCGTGCTCCTGTCTCTGTATGGAGGCAGTGACAGATGCCAGACGATTATGGCTGTCTGTTCAGGATTAGATGTCTGTTCAACTAGGAAATGCTTCCTTACAATTATTTCCACATATTCGAACTGTCATCACCAGTCACCATGAAATATGTGTCATCCCTGGGTTTGAAGTGGATTGCATTTCATTTATAGTTGAAACTGATTGAAAAGCTGTCAGAGAGGAGAACTACATTACCCATGTCTCCCTGCGTGTAGAGGCCCAGGTAAGAGAGTGAGCTGCCGTTGAGGCCGTTGTGTGCATCGGTGGGATCCAGGCCCCTCAGCAGGTCCCGAACATGTCGCAGGTGGAGGCGAGCATCACGTACAGTGTAAGGATCTGTTGGCATCAGCCATGGAGGATGACATCAACACGTGATGTACCTCCAAGAAAGGGTGACATACTACTGCAAGTTTGGGATTTTAGTTGTTTTGTGGGAGCTAGTCTAATTGTAAATGGATAAATACTGTGCATGTATGTATGTATGTTTGTACAGTAGCAGTCAAATGTTTGGACACATTTTGGTAAATGTGTCCAAACATTTGACTTGTATTGTATGTATTGAATACAGTTTGTTAATACAAACTGTATATTACCCTCCACCACTTTGAGGAGCGCCCCCTCCAGGAGGCTTGGAATGGAGCGCAGTTCAGTGAGGCCGTCCAGCGTAGCTCCCTCAAGCTGCAGGGAGAAACAGGTGCGGTGACAGGTGAGCTCATGGTCCAACAGCACCTGCTGCAACTCAAACACCAGCATCTGGCCTGACACCTAAGAGAGAGGGATGACAGGAAGGATGGGGGGGGGAGAAAGGAGAGCAAGAAGATTGAGGATGAGAAGTTCAGATAAGTAAAAAGATCTAGAAAAGGAGTTTCACATAAAACAGAAAATGGATAAATGACTAATGGACAAACTTGACAAGTGCTAATACCTGGAGATCAAATGTTTCTGATCCTGGTGCCTGGATCCTAACAGCAAACCCCTCTTCCTGCAGACGGATCACTTCCTGGATGTTACTCTCCTCCCCTTCATCTGCATCCTGTGGTTCTTCATCTGGTTGGTTAACACTGGGGGGTCCTACGGTGTATGTAGAGAACGTTTTGGCATCACTCTCTCTCAACTACATGTTGAAATGGTTTTGGCATCACTAACTCTCTCTCTCTCTCTTTCTCTCTCTCTCTCTCTCTCTCTCTCTCTCTGTCTCTCTCTCTCTCTCCCTCACCTACCTGTGATGTGTGGAGCAGCCAAAAACAGCTTGTCCACCATAAACAAGGTTATCTGTTTGGAATCTGCGACGCCATCCTCCTCACCTGCATCCACACGTTTCCCAGCTTGGCCTTCTCTCTCAGCAGCCTGTTTCAACTCCTCACAATCCTGGCCTACCTGCTCCGTGTCTTGTTCAGTCTGGTCAGTGTTCAGGTCTCCAGGGTCAGTTCTCTGTTCAGTCTGGTCAGTGTTCAGGTCTCCAGGGTCAGTTCTCTGTTCAGTCTGGTCAGTGTTCAGGTCTCCAGGGTCAGTTCTCTGTTCAGTCTGGTCAGTGTTCAGGTCTCCAGGGTCAGTTCTCTGTTCAGTCTGGTCAGTGTTCAGGTCTCCAGGGTCAGTTCCCTGTTCAGTCTGGTCAGTGTTCAGGTCTCCAGGGTCAGTTCCCTGTTCAGTCTGGTCAGTGTTCAGGTCTCCAGGGTCAGTTGTCTGTTCAGTCTGGTCAGTGTTCAGGTCTTCAGGGTCAGTTCTCTGTTCAGTCTGGTCAGTGTTCAGGTCTCCAGGGTCAGTTCTCTGTTCAGTCTGGTCAGTGTTCAGGTCTCCAGGGTCAGTTCTCTGTTCAGTCTGGTCAGTGTTCAGGTCTCTAGGGTCAGTTCTCTGTTCAGTCTGGTCAGTGTTCAGGTCTCCAGGGTCAGTTGTCTGTTGAGCCTGGGAAGTGTTCAGGTCTCCAGGGTCAGTTGTCTGTTGAGCCTGGGAAGAGTTCAGGTCTCCAGGGTCAGTTCCCTGTTCAGTCTGGTCAGTGTTCAGGTCTCCAGGGTCAGTTGTCTGTTGAGCCTGGGAAGTGTTCAGGTCTCCAGGGTCAGTTCTCTGTTCAGTCTGGTCAGTGTTCAGGTCTCCAGGGTCAGTTGTCTGTTGAGCCTGGGAAGTGTTCAGGTCTCCAGGGTCAGTTTTCTGTTCAGTCTGGTCAGTGTTCAGGTCTCCAGGGTCAGTTGTCTGTTGAGCCTGGGAAATGTTCAGGTCTCCAGGGTCAGTTCTCTGTTCAGTCTGGTCAGTGTTCAGGTCTCCAGGGTCAGTTGTCTGTTGAGCCTGGGAAGTGTTCAGGTCTCCAGGGTCAGTTCTCTGTTCTGTCCGGGAAGTGTTCTGTTGGGTCTTGCCTATACTTGGTTCCGTCTGATCCTTGGCTCCAGAAGATTCTTTCAAATCTATGGTCTGTTCCATCAGGACTTGGCTTGGTTCTGTGAGGTCCATGTTCTGTTGGGTCTGGTCAGTGTTCCATTCCATTAGGACAGTGTTCTTTATTGTCTGGTCTTCATTCTGTTCTATCTGGGAGGCAGTTTGCACTGTCAGAACATGACTCCGCTCACTCTCATCTGCATACTCCTTTGTCTGGACAGTCTTCTGTTTCATCTGGTCAACAATTGGTTCAGAGAGAGATGTTGTCTGGTCTGAGTTGACAGTGTTCAGTTCAGTCACTGCCAGTAATTGACTGTGTGTCTGTGTTTGGGATGTTTTGCATTTTTCTACTTGCATCCCAACTATTATATCTAACTGGTTCTGTACGTCTGACAAACAGTAGGAATCTTTTGCTTTGTATCCCAGGCTTTGGGTGTTCGTGTCCGTCTTATCGTTTGTCTCCATGAGATAGTCTGCTTGTGTTTGTGTCTGTGTCTCTGTCTGTGCCTCTGTTTGTGTCTGTGCCTCCATCCCGGCCGGAATCCCAGACTCTGTTTGTGTCTCCACCTCAGAGCACAGCCTCTCTCTTCCTCCATCCATTCCTTCCACTGGCTCTTCATCTGTCCTCTCGTCCCCAAGCACGGTCACTCCCGCCCCTCTTGCCTGGTCCTCCTTCGTCACCAGCAGACACAGCGATGGTTCGACCGCGGCCACGTCCACTCCAATGCTACTGCTGAGGACTATGTCGGGAAACAAGAAATGACCTCGTTCCAGAGTGGGGTTGGTCAGTAGATCCTGTTCTGTGTCGTCCCATAGGGTCTCACATTCGCTGCCCTCTTCAGACAGCAGAGGAGACCGTTCTGCGTCCCCCTCTTGTGGAGCCGTCGGACACCGAAAGAAGCCTCCCAACATTGGACAGCACTTGAACACATTCCCCATGATTTCCCAAACAGGGCTGCTGTTGTGCTTGTCTGTGAGGGGATGAAGGTCACAAGATGTCTGGGGGAAAGCCGAGGAGGGATTTCAGAAGCAGAATCTTGTCATCGGGGTCTGACACAATCTTTCAAATATTCCCCAAATCACTTGTGCTTCTATACAGTCTTGCAAAACGTAACTTTATGCGCAACATAAAAACACATCACGTCTGGCTCACAGCTGATGATTCCAACAGGAACTTGGATAATTTACCAGATTATTAGGCTGGAATGTCAGTGCAGTTCTTCTGTTGGGGTCACCTATGGGAGAACCCTTAACCCTCGAAGAATCTTTTTGTAATTACTTTACAATCAGCGAGTCCTGAAAAAAGGCCATTCCGAAGATAGATTGACAGACTTTAAGACACACAGTTCCTACAGTACACTGGCAACGATCACTGTGTCTGGATATAAACATTATCTAAGTAAATTATATCCAAAATCAGTCAATAATGTAATCCAAACAGCACAGCGTGATCAAACCAAAAAAAAAACGTAAAACAGACAAGACGAAAGTGATACATTTCCCACCTGGATCCAGATAAAACACATCAAACAATCCCAGCAGAACAGAGGAGTTCGTCTTTCTCCTACCAGTCCAGGTTCAGACTCCTCTTCTCCAGCCGACTCCTGCTGTTGGATTGACTGATCAGTTTCTCTGGCTGTCCTGTCCTGTAGATGTGGCGGCTCTGCTCTCCATGCTGCTGAAGCCCGTTGCACAAGCCTGGCGTGTGTCCTCCACTGCCCTTCACGGTGTGGTAGTGTTTCAGCGAGGGTTAGAGGGGGTCTGACGGAGACCTAGCCAGCCCTTCGTTGCTCCCTAGCCGTGTAAGACACACACACGCACACCAACACACAAACACACACACACACAACTCCCATCAGTAGTTGTCCCACTCCGCACGAGGGCGCTTTCCAGATTGACTGAGCTTGAACAGAATGATGTCACTTCCTGGATGCCTGAGCATACACTTTGCCGACCCTGCTGAGCACGTGCAGAAAGAATGAAGCTGCAGGGTTTATAAATAGCAGCTAGACCACTCTGACATCTCTTTATTATGCCCTCTTGGAGAACGACACAAGGACCCAGATATATTCACCACCCCCTCTCGGAACAAAGCCGGGCCCCTTGACAATCTATCTAAATAGATGCATACACACACACACACACTACACTCACACTCAGCACACACCGAACTCCATAAAGGCGCTGGCTGGAGCCTCACTCGTTGCCATGGCAGCGCTGCAGTGACATTAACATTCTGAGCAGCAGTTCAGAGAGAATCGTGGGAACATTCTGGAATGCAACTTTTTCAAAGGAAAGTAGAAAATGTTTTTTTTCGTACAAAGATTAAATAACCTACAATAACATATTTTTGCAACTGCAAATTTGTGTATTATCAAGCTTGCTATGAAACTATCATAGATACTTTACAAGTAAACATTTTCTAGATCTAAAGTGAATTATCAAAACATGTTCTTGTCTTGATTAAATTTATATTTTGCTGACACAATCCAATGAATGACACAGGAACACACGTGGACAGTCTGGGCTGCTGTATGCTGCCCTCTTCTGGTTGGTGTTGGCAGGTGACAGTGTAACGGCCAGGCTCTTGTAATCCAAACTGACAATGGATGAAAACATGTATCATAAGAAGAGTCGACAAATGTAGTGGTTGTTTTGTCATTACTGAACACATTGTTTGAGTTTAATAAAGTGCAGTAAGAAATCATACAATTCAATATTTCTTTCTTCCTACCTTTCTGTAAGGTCTTGACAGATAATTGTGATGTAACCTACAAAGACAAACTCATGGGGTCACAGCAAAGCTAGTATTGAATGACAAGAATCAATACGTTTTATTAGTGAGGTGTTTAGGTCCAGTGGGGTGCTTTTTTGAAAGCAATGGAGATTGATATCAAAGTAAATTGCATTTGATCTTGATATACTTCTACATACTTTAACAAGTTGACATCCAACAACTAACTCTAACTATCTATGCCAACTGCTGTTAACTGATGTCCAAGAAATCCCTGTTTCCATTCCTCCCCACTCCTGGTGTTCTTCCTGTACATTTCTCTCCTTCACAGTTCTGTTTCTCCCTCTGCTACTCCCATATCTACCCTCTCCCTCCGCCCTGACCTATCCCTCCACTTTCCCTCCTTTTGAACTCTTTCCCTTGTTTTGATTGGCCTATTCCAGGGGAGGAGTCTGTACCTAAGCGGCTCCAGGAAAAGGGCGGGATCAGGCATGGGGCCCGCCCTGAGAGGTGATGTCACTCTCTCCTGTGGAACGCACGCCCGGACCCGCTCCTCCCTCACACGGACACGCCTGTTCCGTCTGCGCTCTGACAGGCTCGGAGATGCGGGAGGAGGCGGAGTCAGAAGCCAGTCTTCATCTTCTCCCCCGCCCTCATCCTCCTCTTCCTCCTCCTCCTCCTCTTCCTCCTCTTCTCCTTCTTCCTCCCATCCTTCCTCTTCCTCTTCCTCCTTTGCTCCATGCTCTCCTCCCTGGCTTTGTTGGAACAGTCTCAGGCGAGCAGAGTGCAGCTCTTGGCATAGCATGGATGTGGTAACGGTCTGGCGGTGGAGCTCCCTGCTCAGGGAGGTGATTTTGTGGCTACGGCGTTTCAGCTCTTCCAGGAAGCGCCGCTCCTCGTCCCTGAGACTCCGTCCCAGAGCCGTCGCTCGCGCCCTCCGTGACCTCAGGTCCTCGCGGACCGCTCCCATCATGCATTGCTGCTCTGCTAGGAGACACTCCGCGGCCTGGCACCGCGCAGCCAGCTCAACCTCCTCTTCTGAAACACACACACATAGGCATCCACACACATGCTCATCTCTGTCTCTTTGAATTTCTGTTATTGATCAATTGTCTTTTTGATACCATACCTTTTCTACACCATTACAATGCATCAATGCCACTTCCTCTCTGCCCACCTCTATTCCTATTGGATCCTCTACTGCTTCATGTCTCTCTATCTCTCTCATTCAACTCGGCGCTTCACCAAAGACGACTTACCTGACGCGACTCTTTCGGGAAACCTGGAGTTCAGCTCCCCGCTGAGCTCTACAGAGATGGACACAAGAGACAGAGTGAGTCCCGGGGCCCCAGACAGACGGCGGAGCCACAGAGAGACACCTGGGCAGCTGGGGGGAGACTCACCCTGGCAGCGCCTCCTCAGGTGTGTTATCTCCAGGTGCAGGCCTGTCAGCATGGCCAGGTGCTCCTGCTGGAGGAAGGCCACGCCCCTCTCCACGCCAGCCACCTGCTGCTCCAGCTTGCTCTTATCCATGACCACTAATTCACCACACCTGCCGGGGAAGGGAGGTGTAGGCTACCAGATCCAGAGATGGCCTAGCTCACTGTCCTGTTCACTGGTAATGGATATGTTCATTTGTTTTGTGCTTGTTGAAATAGAGTGGACTAAGATTCCATGTGCAATGCAACCTTGAGGATTGTTTCACTCTTTATTGAGTGCTTGGATTTTCAAAACTGCAGTATCACACAAACACAATTCATAGCAACATTGTAAGCCTAGAGTATGGTACATATGGGGGTGTAGCTACCGCTTACCGTGGTTATCAAGAGTGGATCTGCCAACTTCCTGTGCATACCCTTCATATTTTTATAGACCTCGGGAAAAAAACATATCGCCATAACACCAACATCCGCCCGCGTAGACTAACGAGTAAATATTTCACATCTCACAGACGATCGCTGTAGATCGGTCACTGTTTTGTATAGCACGTCCGTTGATTTGACTACAGCAGTGTATTAATAACCTCTTAATAACCTTCTGATTGGTATACTGTCTATTGGGCGTATTATTCACAACAAAGGCTTGCACCGGAACGGACGTAGTGCGTCGATACTCGTGCGTGCAGTAACCCCACCTCAAATGTAGCCTATCAACCGGACAGAGAAGCAATGTTCTTCCACTGGTCCACGCATGTGGTTGCGAAGAATAATGGTCATTTCCAAGCGGATTTCAGATCTGGTGTGAAAAACTGAAAGACATCAGATTGATGATGCCAGATGATCGACATCCCTAGTTAGACAATTTAACAACGTATCCGTTGTTCATCTACTCGATGCTTTTCAGAACCATGGACAACACCACAGCCTGGACATCGAAACAAGCCCTCTTGTGGTAAACTTGAAAAATAATACCAACAAAAGACTGCAACCCAACCAAAACTGTTGGGTTATTTAAAAAATAAATAACGTACACTTACTCAATTAGTGAAATACGTGTTTTATTTAAACACATACATTGTTCTTAAAGACCAAGCAAAAGCCGAATTCAGAGAAAATAATACATGTTCTGAACAGTGACACTATAATCCCTGGCACAGAAGAGCAGATGTTTGTTGCATACAGCCAGTACACACACTCCTCCATAATCTGTTGAGTTTGGCACTGATAGCAGTGGGTAGCAGCCAGCGCTGACTGCCAACACTCTTTGTATTGCAGCCCTCACCAGTGCTACGCTCCGAGTATTGATTAAAGACTAACAAAAAGTTAGAAGATAAATTCACACAGCTTAAAACAGAAGCGCATTCAGTCTTTTTTCCCTTTGTTTCTTAGTTACCGGTTTAACATGAAGTGAGTGACTAGGCTCTCTCTCTCTTGGCTGCCCCCCTGGGACTCACTCATACTGGGCAGGGCCACAGGCTCTCGAGGGGGGGCGGTCTGGTAGTAGGGACACACTTTAAGATGAGCAGTGATGGGGGGGACATTTGCAAAATGCCATGACTTCACAGGGGAGAACAGGTGGCTGAACTCCCAAACCTAGGAGGAGAGGAGAAAAAAAGAGAAAAGGAGATGAGAGGACAATGACAAGGTTAGAGATAGGTAACAAAATAGGGAACACAAACATTCTTTGATTTCTTGTACTCCAAGATAAGACCAAGCTGGATTTGACTCTCTTGCTGGTACCGTTTTGGGCCTCCACGTGGTCCTTCCATGTGAGTAGGTCTTCTTTTTCCAGCGGAGGGTGATCATCCCCCTTCCCTGCAGCAGAGAGGAGCACACCTCTCTCATGAGGCGGGAGACCAGGGCCAGCTGGGACAGAGACAGGCTGTCCAGGAAGCTGGCTATGTGACACAGCACCTCGTAGGGCAGAGTGCTTAGAGAGTCCAGCCCTGCTCCTCCCCTGACCGCCCTCCTCCTGGGGGTAGAGGGGGGCTCTGCTGGGTCCTGGGGGGGCTGTGATGCCCCCGCCAGCGTGTCAGGAACAGTGGGACGCAGGCTGAAGATGCTCAGCTCATGGCTGGAGGGGATGAAGGTGCACAAACAAGACATTCTATACTCAAGAAACAAAGGACTGACCACTTTAACATGTAGAAATGTAAGCTTTTCCACACAGATACAGGGTTGAGAGTGGAGCTGTGCTCACTTGTAGGTGACGGTGGCCCTGTGTGTGGAGGGCTGGAACCTCCTCTGGCTGTAGGTGCAGCCCAGGTAGGCCAGGGGACACCTCTGCTCAAACCAGCCACTCAGACACATCTGGATGTCTGCGTGAACGTTCCTGAATAACAATGACAAAAGCTTTCCATTTCTACTGCAGCACAGCCTCAGATCCAAAGACCTATAGTTTCGCTCGGTTGACGCAGACTTGAATCCCTCAGAAACAGTTACCTGAAGTGTGCGGGCAACTCTCTGCGTAGGAATGAGTGTCCACAGAGGAAGGTGAAGGCGGAGCTAGCCTTAGTGTGGCGGCTGGTCACGCCCTCTGCCTGCAGCTGCAGCCGCAGCTTCAGCGGACGGCCCACCATAACGTCCGCCAGCACCGCGTCTCTCTCAAACGGCGCCGTGGGGAACGAGTGCGTCTGGGTCCCCACATCTACGTACAGTCCATGGATCCCTACACCTTCACTGATCTGACAGAAACCATCAAGAAATGCTCAGGCTCAATCGTTCAAAAGTCCAGAACATTCCAAGCGTGTGAAAAACCTCACGTGGCCTTTTGCTGACCTTGTGACCCATGACCTCTATCTCGGCGTAGCCCAGTAAGGTCGTGGCGGCCTCATCTCTATTCCAGGTCTCCTCGTCGCCCCCCAGGTCTGCCGTGTCCACGC